>NC_132844.1:66082933-66394719 GCF_048164855.1 Canis lupus baileyi | reverse complement strand
ATTCTCTGTGACCCAGCCCTGACTCTCTGGAGTGGGATATATTCATAGAGCTCTGCCTTACCCACGACAGGGGGGCTCGGAGAAGGAAGAAGGGAGTCTCCGAATCACTCTGGCCAGAGGGCTATGTAGCCAGGAGGGCTTCCTGCAGTGTGGCCGGGGCACAAATCTGAATCATAGTCAATGAGAGCAGCCAAATTCCTATCTGGGAAATCAGGGCAGTCTGAAGGGTGAGGCCAAGCCGTAAACAGAATGAGTAATGAGGTCAGAAGCTGGTGAGGACCAGAATCATGTCTAGATGCAGTTCAAGGAAACGGAAATGGTACAGGACTGAGGCTGTGAATTGAATTATAAGAAGGTATGCTACTCTACACGGGGATGGGGGTGGGAGGAGTAGCCCTCGGAATCTCCCTCCCCTCTGGCTTCACTGTTTGGGTTTTCACATGTGTGTGTCTTCCCTGCTGCCAGTTTCCATGCTTCACAGGGCCCGGGCACCGCTCAGTGACTTGTCCAAGGTAGCTCTGAACCAGAGCTCCGTCTCCCACCTCGCAGGGGACGTGCTAGGGAAGCAAGCTTATGCTCATGTTCGTCAGTGGGCAGATTACCTCACATCTCCACGTCTCAGATTCCTCATCTGTAAAGCGAGGACAATAATAACACTACTTCATAATAGTGTTACATAATAATAAGACTACTCTGAGGATTAGCCAAGCAAATATTTGTAAAACGCTTAGAACAGTGCTTGGCACATAGTAAATGCTGTATAAGTGTTAGTTAAATAAAAATAAGGTGCACAGCTGGTAAATAGGGCCAGCACTCAAAGTCAGTTCTAATTTTAACATCCGAGTCCTTAGATCCTCCACTAAGGTCAAGAGCAGGTTATGATGGACTAAGCTAACTATAGGACTTTCAAAAATTAATTTTCATGTCGACTAAGAATAGAAAAGCATGCTGTTGGCTGATTTTACTTGGGCACAAAGGAAATATCACTTGAGTTAACGCCCTTACCTGTTCTTAGGAAACCACTAGGAAATCCAGAAGGACCAGTTCAAATAATAGTTTCCATCCCAAATTTAAAACCTTTCCTTTTTTTTTCTTTTTAAGATTTTATTTATTTATTCATGAGAGACACAGAGAAAGGCCGAGATATAGGCAGAGGGAGAAGCAGGCTCCATACAGGGAGCCCAATGTGGGACTCAATTCTGGGACCGCAGGATCATGACCAGAGCTGAAGACAGATGCTTAACATCTGAGCCACCCAGGCATCCCTTTAATAACCCTTTCAAAAAAAAAAAAAAGTCAAATTTAAAAAATGACTGTGGTGTTCAGGGGCGCCCTGCCAGCACAGTCCATGAGGCAGGCGACTCTTGATCTCGAGGTTGTGAGTTCAAGTCCCAAGATGGCTGTAGAGATTACTTAAAAATAAATAAATAAATAAATAAATAAGGACGCCTGGGTGGCTCAGTGGTTGAGCATCTGCCTTTGGCTGGATCGGGCTCCCTATGAGGAGCCTGTTTCTCCCTCTGCCTATGTATCTGCCTCTCTCTGCGGGTCTTTCATGAATAAATAAATTAAAAATCTTAAAAAAAAAAAAAGAACCAGTGTAGATCAGGGAAGCTGGGTTTAGTCTGGCAAGGGTCAAGGCTACAGCTCTCCTAGGAAAGGTAGTCAGAGAGCAGATAACAGAGAAAGAAGCACTGTATTTATTTTCCAAAACTGTTGGGGGAAGATGTTTGTAAAAGAAAGGAGAAGAACGTGAGTGTTCGATTTGTGTAAAATGATTAAAAAAAACAAAAACAAAAACGGGGGGGGGGTTACTGAACGCTTCTATAGTTTAGTAGCAATTCAAAGAAGATAGTGTGCAAAAGGCTGTTTGCTTTGGCTATCTATCAACCAGAAATCTTTATTAACTGAACCTCTCACGCGACTACAGTAAGGCCCTAATAGATGTTTGGAAATGAGGACTGCAAAATCCTAAACGGCTTTCTGAAACAAGAGAAAAAAGATGAAACAAAGCTTGGTATGGTTTGTGACAAGTGTATTTTATTGTATTATAATTTTTCCCAAACAAGCAATATTTTTGTCATCTATAGTATGGGGTGATTTATACGCCATCTAAGAACTCTCTACCCATCCTATGATAAGAACAATGTGTTGCCTGATTATGGCTAGTATCAGGGTTTAATAAATATTCCTTTTCTCTGAACAGGCTTACCCCATTGCTTTCTCCCATGTTCCCACGCCCCATTCTCTCTGCCAGTCTCTACCATAACTTGACCCCATGCTTCTCCACTATCTTGA
This sequence comes from Canis lupus baileyi, assembly GCF_048164855.1. NCBI lineage: Eukaryota > Metazoa > Chordata > Mammalia > Carnivora > Canidae > Canis > Canis lupus. The sequence continues at coordinate 66,392,421 of NC_132844.1, read as the reverse complement.
TTCTCCCCTAAAGGAGATGTCCCCGGCCTTAGGAACTACGGACCCTGCTTTGCACACTTCCACACTGGGGTAGAGATTTGGATGGTGTGTGTGTGTGTAGGGGTGTCTCTCTTTCCCTTTAGAGGAGAAGGAAGGACACTAGCCTGGGCAGAATGGAAGAAATGAGCTCAGCTCTTGGGAGGTTAAGGGCCTCGGAGCCTGGGGTGCGACAGCTGAGTGGCGGGGAGCACGTGGCTTAGCTAGAACAGAAACAGAGCTGCAGGGACCGCCCAGGGGACACAAAGCACAGCCCAGCTCGTGCCCGCAGGGCCCCGGATCCTTCACCCACGGAGGAGGTTCTCCCGCTGTTTCTGATGACCTCCCCGCTGCTCTCGGCCCCTCCTCGGCCCACACTCCGGGCTCTGCATACCGCAGGGGTTGGACACAAATAAAATCCATACGTGGGCTCCAGTCTCGGGTCACAGCATTTGCTTACCAGCTCTGCCCGAAGACGGCCCGGCTCTCACCTCCCTTCCCCACCACCGAATCTCTGCTTGTAAACACCAGTCACTGGGTAACACCCTCCATCAGACGCCTTTGGGCTATTATTCATCACCGACTAACCTTCAACCAACTTCATCTTCACAGGCCTCCCCCCAGAAGAGAGGAAATTCCACAGCTCTGAGGTGATGCGAAACGTGTTCTGCACGCCCGGCTGTCTTTCTTTCTGACTCTCCCCAGCCAGTTCCCAAACTGGGTTTCCCGGGCCCCCCTGGACACGGCCTCCCGCCCCCCTCCGCACCATCTCTCCCCCCACCCTCTTCATCCCCCCCTTTCTTTCCCTCTCCATTTTACACACTGTAACCCGATAGGCTGGAAATGCAGCCTCTTTCATCTTCCATTTCCCACATCCTGAAAGTCCGGAGAGAAGGAGCCCACCCAGATAAAGGCATTCCAAGTATGTGCATCCCCCTCCCCCTTAAACTCCATTCACAAAGCAGATTACTAAAGGCTCTGGGCTCCAGGGAGGCCCTAGGCCCCTCTCCCAGCCGCGCGCCCCAGCCCCCCCACCCCCACCCCCACCCCCAAGAGTTTACTCATTCCGAGCCCTCGCTCCTCACCGGCACAAAAACCTAAGTCCACATGCCTAGAACCAAAAATTAACTTTTCTCTGGACTCTGATCCTCTGGGAAGCTTTCACACTTCACTCAGATTGGGACCACAAGGGCTGGAGACTCTGCCTACCATTCATCTGTCCCAGCTGCCTTAGGATTTCTAGATAAGAAGGCTCAGGGAAAATGTGTCTTTGGACCAGGGGCAAAAGATACAAACGTAACATGTGATGTTTCAAGAGGACTCGCTCATGTCTTTGGAAAAGATCACAGACTGTTCTAACCCAGAGACATTTCCTTCCAACAGAAATTGGAAGCCAGAGGAAAAGATGCTTCATTTGAGGGGATAGGCAGAGAATGCCTGTGTATGTGTGTGTGTATGTCTGGGGGAGGGTGGGTTCTAGTAACATTTTTGTTTAGAAATTTCTGGAGCAAAAAAAAAAAAAAAGAAAGAAAGAAATTTCTGGAGTCCAAATGTCCTACCATAGTTCTTCACTACCTGAAAATTAGTGATTATAAAACATACTCCCCAGCTCAGTTCTTCAGTGGTCCTGTCCTGGGTTGTCACTGACAAGGTCTCCGACCTCAACCTCAAAGGTTGAGAAGTACTCCTCCTCCCCACCCAAGCATCCCCTTTCATTAAGGATGATAAACTATCTTATCCACCCTCTAGGGAGAGTGGGAAAGATCTTTGAATCTGTACCAGGTCTGGGATAATCAGTTTTCTGAGTTTACCAGCCACTGTGTGAAACAGGATTTCCTGTGTCAAAGAATGCTCCCCAATCCTGATACCACGGAGTCTATTTAATAGATTATAAACCATATTGCCTTTGCAACTCAGGATAGCTAACTTGCTCAGTGTGCTAGCATCGGACTGAAAATTTGCTAAAATCCAGGCGCATGTCAGTGCATTGGGTCATGCATTCAGTTTATCTAATTATTACCCAAGAAGTTGCATGGAATTCCAAGTGGAATTCAAGATCCCAGACCTGGGAGATGTAGTCATGATGATAAGAAACAACAGACTGTGGCAGAACGGCCACTTGGCGGCTCCTCAGATCACCCCTGTGGTGCTGAGGAGAAATCTGTACTGTAGCCCTGCTCCAGGACTGGCCCACATTTGCAATCCCCCTGCAGGGAGCCAGCTCCCCATACCCAGCAGGTAAGAGGCTCCTACATGGGCTCAGCCTCCTTAGTCAGCAGCAGCACGAAGGGATGCACTTGGATGCTTGCAGCTCTGAGCAAGTATTTTTCTCTCTGAGCCTCAGGTTCCTTCTCTGTAAAATACTAATCCTTGCTAATCCAAAGGTGATCCCCCAGACTCGAAGCAAGGCTTTACCTGGGAGCTAGCTCAAAATGCAGAATTCCAGGCCCCATCCACAACCTACTTCATTTGAACAGGATCCCGGTGATTCCGGCACACCTCACAATGTGAAAGAAGCTCTGGCCTGGCCTCTGGATCTCAAAGGTCCTCTTTCCAGTCATGAAATTGTCCGACCTCCGTAAGTGGTTTCCAGGGAAGTTTTTCTTCTCTGATAAATGGTTTTTCTTCTTACGCCTCCACTCTTGGCACTTACTGTCTCTCCTGCCAAGGAACTCAAGCTTCAGTAGGCATCGGATTTGCATGAGGAGCTTGCTTAAAATGCAGATTCCTGAGCCCTATCAAGAAACACCGGCTACAATTGGGGTGGGGCCAGAGAATCTGCATTTCATCCAGTTTCCTCCAGGTGGTTCTACAGATTATGGTTCCGGTTTACATTCCTTTCTTCCGACGTTCTATTATGGAACATTTAAAACCTAAAAAATAGACAAAATAGTAATGATGCGCAATCATGTTTCCAAACCCAGCTTCAACAATATCAACTCAAGGTCAATTTTGTTCCACTCAGATTACATTTTTGAAAAATGTTTGCCTCTAGACCTCCCCGGTCTTCTTAGTCCTCCTCCTCACCTAAATGCCTGTGGTCCCTTATTTATTTTTTTGGAGTAATCTCTGGGCCCAAAGTAGAACTCAAACTCACGACCCTACCCCCACCCGCACCCCCAGATCGAGAGTCACGTGCTCTAGGGGCTCAGCCAGCCAGGTGTCTTGCTTGTAGTCTTTTAAGGGTTCCCTAGCACCTACCACTGTGCCTGGCACATGTAGGCACTCAGAAAATGTGTGTAACGGGACATGAAAAAGAACTTTCAAATAAAATATGTGATCATCTACCTGGGTGGCTTAAGATGGAGGTCAACAGGATTACCTGATCCCCCATTTTTTCAATTATTTTGACTGTGATGCCTTTTTCAGTTCGAGAAACTAAGGCATCAAAATGCATCTTATCAAAGGGGAAAAACTGGTGGAAGGTTTCCAGAAGGTCCCTGTCTACGCCCCTTTCCCTCTGGCTCCAACATTTCGTAAACGACTTGGTGTTTGTGTGTGTGCGGTAAGAGAAAAGGTAGGAAAATAGCTCTAGGGGAACGAGGATATCATCTCAGGGCCTGTTTTACTCTTTAACCTGGTAATAAATCTCTTTAAAGCTCCCAAGGTATTCGGAATATCCTGTCCATGGCAAGGTCTTCGCACTGTCGTGAAAGAAATTCAAGTTTAATAGGTGGACTGAGCGTTGAGATCCCAAAGGCACAGCCTTGCCCTTTCCGACCATTTGTTAATTATGAGGCTAAATCTGCGAACTCTCTCAGATGGGTATGCTGAATAATAGGAGGGAGAGTGCGGGAAGAGGCAGGACCGTACCGAGAAAAGCTCGGCAGTTCCAGAACTCAGCACAACAATCAAAGGATAAAGTGGTAATTAGGCCTGATTATCATGCAAGGCAGCCCCGGTTAAATTGGAATGTAGCCGGAGAGACGAAAGGCTGGTTGGAGAGTTTGCTATGCAGGAGACGTGCTTTGATGTCTGCAGGGAAGGTTGTGTTTCATTCAGCCCTCCAACCAAAAAAATGTTGCAGGAGCAATATGAAACCTTCTAAGATGCAGCAGACGGCAAGCAGAAGTGGAGAGCAAGTGGCTGGGTCCGAGTTCTCCCGTGAGTGAGTGTGTGTGTGTGTGTGTGTGTGTGTATGTGTGTGTGTGTACTTATATGCTGCTTTTCTCAGATTTACTGCTCCAGCCTCTTGGAGATGTCAGAAGACAGGAAAACAGAAAGGAATACACGCTCCAACTATTAACTCACCGTCCTTGGCTTGGCAGGTTCTTAGGACAGGGGAGAGAATGTGTCGAAGCTTGGGGCAGCCTTGTTACCTGCTGTGGGGAGAAAAGCAAGAGGAAATGGAGGTAAATGACTCTGTGTCCCGGAGAGGCCCTGAACTATGCTGACAGATGCAGATGGAGTCATCTGAGGCTGCCAGCTACCGCAGCCTTTACACCAACTGATGTAGGAAGAAGAAAATGAGCCAAGAAAGTAGGTTAATCTCCCAGAGAGACACAAAATAGGTAGCAGGTACCATTTTTTACACCTTTCACTCTGTAGTTGCTTCCAACCCAGAGCTGTGAAGCCCAAGAAATTCCTTTTGTGTCCTTACCTTACCTTTTAGGGGTATCTCTGATCTAATAATGTTGTTTCTGTACCCAGGCTCGTTGCTCAGCTAGATGCACTCCCCGAACCAAGCCACAACTTTCATTTCCACGCAAGGGATTTTCAGTACAACTTGGTATTGGGAGATGATCAACTTTGTACTAAATCACGGACAGGAAAACAATAGTCAGGTTTGTAGTAAGATGTCATATTATCGCCTTACTTATTCACGGGGTGTTCACCAGAGGAAGTGAGATGTGAAATCTTGATTTTGCTTTAAGACGGTGCGTGAAAATACAGAAATCCGACGTGGAAGACTAAATGCAGAGTCTTTTTCTCACAGATTTCCAAAATAAGATCTTTTCACCACTATGCTCTACCATCCAGCCACACAGTTCAATATTTCTTTTCAAAAGGGATGGAGTAAGTTGCTGATCATGTTATCTTGAAGGCACCGAAAGAACATGTATTACATATCCAACACATTGCTTCTTCGGTTTATCTCAGATTTTTCCTCTGCTTTTGCAATAAACAATCCACAAAATCAGCTGTTTTTGCTGTGATTTCTTCTGTACTTCAGTTTACTGTTAAGAACTGTATAAAATAGGGATCCCTGGGTGGCTCAGCGGTTTGGCGCCTGCCTCTGGCCCAGGGCGCGATCCTGGAGCCCTGGGATCGAGTCCCGCGTCGGGCTCCCGGCATGGAGCCTGCTTCTCCCTCCTCCTGAATCTCTTCCTCTCTTTCTCTCTATGCCTATCATAAATAAATAAATAAATCTTTAAAAAAAAAAAAAGAACTGTATAAAATAATAATGACACAAACTTAACCATACAGGAAAGAGACCATGAATAACTACAGGTACAACCCTATTGCTTCTATAACTTTTTTTTTTTTTTTTTGCTTCTATCACTATTGACATTGCAACAATACTTTAAAATCATGTAAGTGAAGGATGGATGCTTTGATGTAACAAGCTGTCCCCCTCCCCGCCCCCCTCCCCCGCCGCCGCCCAGAGTGTCACTTGATTTAGGAGAAACTCTACTACACCCCTTCTATAAAATTCCCTGAAATTACTCTTGTGTGCAGCATAAATTTAGCATAAATAAATTGCACAAGATTGAAAATACCCTTTCAGCTATCTTATGTCGTATAATAAATGAAAATGAATTGTGGAGTTTTGTTTTTACTCAGCATTAAAAGAAAAGAGAGAGGGGACAGGGAGGAAGAGTCTTAGCAGCTGTGTGTGTGTGTGTGTGTGTGTGTGTGTGTGTGTTTAATAAGAAAATAGCATTCCCCAGAATTTCCAGTAAAACCCTTAAGATTTAGGCAGTTCATCCCTAAAGTATGTGTGGGATGCTGGGAGCTCCCTGGCTTTTCCAGGCAACCCCACCCCCCAAAAAAAAACACCCCACAAAAAAACAAAAGCAGATGGGTTGCATCTGAACTAATCAAAATCCCCAGGGGCCAGAGCTCTCTGCTCTAAATGCTAATAGAGTGAGTAATCAGAAACCTACATTTGGTAAATTATTTATCTTATCTCTGGAACTCAGCAAAGCATAGAAGACAGCAACTTCTGTAGAAAGATGTTGTTGGTCAAGAACTCCAGCTGGAATTTGTACTTTTACTAGAAAAGGGAAAAGTTCAGAGACTAGTGTGGCTCATGAAGCAAGACTTTTTTTTTTTTAAATGACCAAAGGCAAAGCCAAGGAAAACTGACATCACAGTTCTGTGGAACAGGTCTGGTTCATGTTTTGTCTAATGGGCCTTACGTTCCATCTGTATTAGGGTAATGGCAAAGCAAACCAATAGATATTAAGGATCGTTGAAGAGTGGGGAATAGGTTCCCACACTCCCCATCTCAGCTGTTCCCTTCACAAAGAGCCAGAGTAACTAGAAGCAGTGGCTCTGAAACTTGAGCTTCCTGCTTTAGAATCACCTGGAGAGCTTTTAAAACTCAGATTACCAGGCCTCACCCTCAGAATTTCTGATTCCGTAGGCTTGCTGGGGTGGGGCCTGATAATTTGCATTTCTGCACTTCCTGAGCAAATCTCCAGGTCTGCTACTGCTGGCTCAGGTACCATATTTTGAGAAGCACTGGCCTGGAAGGTGGAGTCTTTCTGCAATCCGGTTTGGTTCCTGTAGAATCTAAGCACCCTTCCTCAAATGAAATATGTAGATTTGCAAGTTTAAAGGCTAGGATTGAGATTTTGACAGTGGAATTAACACTAGTAATGAATCCTAGCCCTTTCACTTATCTTATAAAATATGTTATCTTGATAAATCAATTCCATCCATGATGAACATACTGATAGCATATACACTTGCTTTGTGTCCTCTGTAGTCCCAAGTACTTTGGGGTTCAGTAGAATTGAGCAAATAAAAAAGTAAAGGCTTGGGGTACGTGGGTGGCTAAGTTGGTTAAGTGCCTGCTTTCAGCTCTGGTTATGATCCCAGTGTCCTGGGATCAAGCACCTCGTTGGGCTCTCTGCTCAGCGAAGGGTCTGCTTGTTCCTCTCCCTCTGCCTCTCCCCCTGCTTGTGCTCTCTCTCTCAAATAAATAAAATCTTAAAAAAAAAAAAAAAGTTTATTTGAAAAAATATGGTTGTAAAATTCACATTCATACTTATAAACATTTTAAGTTTTGTTTTGTCTCCGTACAACTTTAACAGTTTATCCACACTGTGAACTCAATTCCAATAGATTGAGTCGTGCAATCATAGGAACTCAAACAATTTCTTTGCCTTTGCTTCTTTCCTTCACATAACAAATATATTTGGAGCACATATTGTAGGTATGAATAACATACAACAAAAATAGAATACAGGGTATTGAATCTAAGGGGAGATGAGACCAAATGATACAAAGCACGTGGGTTAAAGGAATTCACCACCAAGTGTGATAGCCAGGTAATGCTTTTTATAGAAGGAGGCACTTGAGTGATTGTGTTCAAAATCCTTCTATGGCTTTTAGTCAGTCTTCAGATAATATTCATCCTCGACAGAATGGCACAAGCAACTGGTTATGATCACCTATGGTTACCTGTTCAGTTAGATTCCTCTCTACTCCTTTTACCTCCCAGGGGCCACACTCAGCAACAAAGGAAAAGTCTATGATAATCCGAAGCACCTGGCTAGCTCATTCAGAAGGGCATGTGACTTGTTCTCATGGTCATGAGTTTGAGCTCCCTATTGGGTGCAGTGATTACATAAATGAATACATAATTTTTTTAAGTTTTAAAAAGTCTGTGATAATGTAAATTTCAGATGTAACTGCAATTAACAAGTGGTCCTCTACTAAGCGCCTCCCACTTTCTCAAATGGCGGCAGACTAAAGAGCTCTTCCAAAGGAGTGTTTTAGGGGGCAACTGGAAATGACTGCCTCATGATCCTTTGAACTTCGCTTAAATGACCAGGCAGTTGTGTACACAACGAGTTTCACCATCCACTTTGTGTGCTTTTTGTGGACAGCATGATCCAACTGAAAAAAAAAACAAAAAAAACAAAAAAAACATTTTTCTTTAACCTCAAGGTAATGCAAACTTTACTTCTATTTTAAGTTTCTAAAATTTTGGACCCTGCTTACGATATGGTGGGTTTTTTTTTTTTTTTTCTCTCATGCAAATTCGTGACTCTGGGTGTTTACAATGCTGTTCCTTCTTGCTGAAATTTGAATTTCCCTATCCTGTCCTTTGACTGTTCAACTCTTCTCTTCCTATTTATGTTTCAAAACCCACATCAGGTGCTACCTCCACTCTGAAGGCTTCCTGGACCCTGGAGATAAGGTCTAGAAGGTGTCATAACTTTCTTTGCAGACTATGTCTTAACTCTAGTCACTGCAGAATAAGTGTTTGTGTGAGAGGTGCTTATTAAATGTTTGTGAAGAAATGAGCCAAAACGGAGAGAGGCAATGTATACATAAAGAAAGATGGGAAAATGCAACTCTCACTCTGGGGACCACAATTTCCATCCTGCCCTTACCCTCTCCTCACATCATCGGAAAAGAAAGATATGCAATTATGAGCAGAAGACCTCAGAATGTTTGGGTCTTAGTTTCCTCATCCGTATAACTGGGATAATGACAATACCTGCCTCATGGAGTGGTGGGGTTGGATGTGGGGAAAGTGTTTATAAGGCACTTAGCACTGTTCTTGGCATATAGGAAGAGCTCAATAAATGTTAGCCATTATTTGCTCTATTAGATGAATTCCATACTTTCATGGGGGACTCAAATGGCTTAACTAAACCAATATTTCATAGGTACCTTAAGTAAGTAATTGGGATCACACCTATTACCCAAATTAGACCCAAGATATAGGTGGCACTTTGGGGCTTTTCTCATTACTGATGAGTCTGAGAGTGAACAGTTCAACAGTGAGATTTCCTGAACTGAGACTACTCCAAAGATGCGGGTAGGAGAAGGAAGTGGTAGTTCATGATCTCTGTCTCCAATCCAAAATGGCATCATGGAAAGAAATAGCTTTGTTTCGAGTTCTCCAGGAGGCATGATTAAGACCAAATGAAGGGGTGATGCCTGGGTGGCTCAGTGGTTGAGCATCTGCCTTTAGTTCAGATCTGATACTGGAGTCCCAGGATGGAGTCCCGCATCGGGCTCCTTGCAGGGGACCCGCTTCTCCTTGTGCCTGTGTCTCTACCTCTCTCTTTGCATCTCTCACAAATAAACAAAATCTTAAAAAAAAAAAAAAAAAGAAAAGAAAAAGAAAAAAAAAGACTAAATGAAGGGAAGTTACAGAGAAATCAATTTTAATTTAACATTTAAAAAAAAAAAAAAAAAAAAAAAAAAAACAAACATTTAAAGGCTTCCCAATGAGTATAGCTGTATGGCACAGGCTGCCTTGTGAGGTAGTAAACTCCTTTTTAGCAGAGGTAACCAAGGTCTGGATAATTAAAAAGGATGCTCTAGGACCCTCGGCTTTAAGATTCTTTATTTTATTTTATTTTATTTATTTTATTTTTTGTTATTTGTTTGTTTATTGATGAGAGACACAGAAAGAAAGGCAGAGGCATAGGCAGAAGGAGAAGTAGGTTCCCTGCGGAAGCTCTGTGCAGAACTCATCCCAGCACCCCAGTATCACGGTCTGAGCCAAGGGCAGATGCTCAACCACTGAGCCACCCAGGTGGCCCCCCTTTTTTATATTAAGATTCTTGATTCAGTAATATGAAAGACTGTTAAGTATCTGTCCCAACCATGAACTTGAGAGTTCAAAGACTTGGCTTAAAATCTCATTTCCCATTTGACTGTGGGATAGTTGCTTCAATTTTGCCTCGGTTTCTTTATCTGAAATGGGAATCACAACCCTTATTTTCCTCAGTATCAGAGGATTAGATCTTTTTAAACTTGTAAATACTTTAGCATGGCTAATATAGTTCACACCTGATTAAAAAAAAACAGCTATTTTTATGATTAGGCTCAATGTTCTCTCATGTGTGTGCTCATATAAATTCATATCGGTGTCTAGGATCTTTTTACCTGTGAAGCTTAACTGTCTATTACCAGTCCTTTCTTGGTGTTTGCCTGTCCCAACCCACTCATTTTGGCTAATCTAGGCACTAGTCATTCAACCATCCCCAGAGATGAGGTAGAGAAGAGTTCACCTCTAGGCCCAGGAAATGAGTGCTTTCTGGGTAAGTTCCAGAGTAAATGGCTTTTCCTTTACATGACATAAATAGTCCAGTCACTGTTTCCAAGCTCTATTAAGAAGAGGAATAGACCTGTTTCCTCTAGTGTTCCATGAGTGCTGATAACTGGATGCCAAGGAGTTGGCTAGATCATGTGGGATAGGCAGCTGTCTACATGGTGTAATTTGAGGGGTTTGAGGAAATCCCCCTGCTTAAAATATCTTCCCACAATGGCTGGGACACATGCTTGAAATGTATGACTTACACTTCCCAATAAGGTGCTGCTGAAATCAATTGTTATCCAGGAGTAGACTGATGTTCAACCATTATCATTCTTTAGCACCTCAGTTTAAATTAACTTATCAGATTAGTTGGTTGAGTATCCCAAAGATAAGCAGGCACAAGACAAAATAAGTTTTAATGAGGGAAGCTGATCCCAAAGGGTCCGAAGTATGGGGCACTGGGCCACTCATGTGAGGGGCTATGAGGATGGTCGCAACGGTTTGGGACAGCAAGGGAGGGCTGAGGGGGAAAGGGAAGAGAGGTGAAATGTAGATGGGGTTGGAGTGGCTCCAAATGCTATCCCAGGATTTCTGTATTTTGAGTATTACTTCAGCTGAAGACATTTTTGTTATTTATTTATAAAGATTTTTTTTAATATTTTATTTATTTATTCATGAGAGACACAGAGAGAGAGAGAGAGAGAGGCATAGACACAGGAAGAGCTAGAAGCAGGCTCCATGCAGGGAGCCTGACATGGGACTCGATCCGGGGTCTCCAGGATCACACCCTGGGCTGAAGGAGGCGTTAGACTGCTGAGCCACCCGCGCTGCACTGAAGATTTTATTTTTAAGTAACCATTACACCTAACATGGGGTTTGAACTCACAGCCCCCAAGACCAAGAGTCACATGCTCCACTGACTAAATCAGCCAGGTGCTCCAAAGACATTAAAAACAAAAAACAGGGATCCCTGGGTGGCGCAGCGATTTAGCGCCTGCCTTTGGCCCAGGGCGCGATCCTGGGGACTCGGGATTGAATCCCACGTCCGGCTCCCGCTGCATGGAGCCTGCTTGTGTCTCTGCCTCTCTCTCTCTCTCTCTGTGTGACTATCATAAATAAAAATTAAAAAAACAAAACACAACAAACTTTTTTTCTTTAGGATTCTTTTTATTTTTTTAAGATTTATTATTATTATTATTCATGACAGAGAGAGAGAGAGAGAGAGAGAGAGAGAGAGAAAATGACAGGCAGAGGGAGAAGCAGGCTCCATGCAGGGAGCTCGATGCAGGACTGGATCTAAGGTCTCCAGGATCACATCCCAGGCCAAGGGCGGTGCTAAACCCCTGGGCTACCCTAGGATGGTTTTCTTAGGTTATTTCTGCAATATGAAATTCTCAGATTAAAAATTAAAACTCTGGGGATACTTGACTGGCTCGGTGGGTGGAGCATGTGTCTCTTGGTGTCTGGGTGCTGAGTTTGAGCTCCAAGTGGGGTGCAGAGATTACTTAAAAATAAAAATTTTAAGGGTGCCTGGGTGGCTCAGTCGGGTTAAGCATCTGCCTTTGGCTCAGGTCATGATCCCGGAGTCCTGGGATCAAGCCCCACATCGGGCTCCCTGCTTGGTGGGGAGCCTGGTTCTCCTTCTTCCTCTGCTGCTCTTTCTGCGTGACCTTGTTCTCTCAGTGTCAAATAAATAAATAAAATCTTAAAAAAAAAAAAAAAGATAAAATCTGGTGATCCCTGGGTGGCTCAGCAGTTGAGCATCTGTCTTCCACCCAGGGCATGATCCTGGAGCCCTGGGATCGAGTCCCCACTTCGGGCTCCCTGCATAGAGCCTGCTTCTCCCTCTGCCTGTCTCTGCCTCTCTCTCTCTGTGTCTCTCATGAATAACTACATAAATTCTTTAAAAAAATAAGATAGGGATCCCTGGGTAGCACAGCGGTTTGGCACCTGCCTTTGGCCCAGGGTGCGATCCTGGAGACCCGGGATAGAGTCCCATGTTGGGCTCCCGGTGCATGCATGGAGCCTGCTTCTCCCTCTGCCTGTGTCTCTGCCTCTCTCTCTCTCTCTCTCTCTCTGTGTGTGTGACTATCATTAAAAAAAAAAAGATAAAATCTTTAAAATAAATAAAATTTTGATTGCATGATGCCAAAATGCTATAGAACCATCAGTTCTATTTAAGTGTACTTGGGCTAAAATGTCTTTGTATAATCTACATAATTGTCCTTGCAGAAGGCCATTCATTCATTCAACCAAAAGTTCTTGAGGTCACAGTAGATACCAGATGCCATATTAGGCACTGCGCACACAAAACAAAATCAGCAATACCTACCTTCATACAGTCTACTTACTCATCAATTTGAGACAATTTAACTATTCCTGGGTGTTGCCTCTTTTGACTGCATTCCAGACATTCTTATCCTTTTATTCCTCATGACTCTTCAAATTGTTTCTCTTGAAAAAATACTTAATCTGTCATTTTATATCTTCTAAAGAGGCATCATAGTACTATGTTTGTTAAACTGATTCAAGCGTTACAGTAAAATTCTACTGTAATTCTATCTCTCAGAGAAGGCCAATCTGAATAATTTGGTTAATTATCATTTTTAAGTCACCATATACTGAGTGCCTACGATATACTTGCCAATTATTGAATTATGTCTAGGAGGGAGCTATTATGAGCCCCAAATTACAGAGAAGGAAACTGAGTCTTTAGAGGTTAAGATTACACAACTTCTAAGTGGCTGAGTCAGGACTGAAACCCATCTCCGTCTGACTCCAAAATCTGTGCTCATATTGAGCATGAAAGAGTAATTTCTTAAACAAACACTCTAATGGTTAACATCTAAAGATGGTTATAGAGTCATCTAAAAATAAGATTGTTTTGTCATAGGCTTGGATGGGAGTTCCTGGATTTCAGAGCTAGTATTTTTGTAAATTTTTTTACAAAGCATATTAGCTGAGAGGCGTCTGGCTGGCTTAGTCAGTAGAGCGTGCAACTCTTGATCTCAGGGTTGTAAGTTCAAGCCCCACGGTGGGGGTAGGTTTTCCTTAAAAAATAAATTTAATTTAATTAAAAAAAAAAAGGAATTAGTTGTCTAGGGCTGTCAAAACAAACTACCATAATCTGGTGACTTAAGCAACAAAAATTCATTTTTCTCACGATTCTGGACACTAGAAGTCTGAGATCAAGGTGTTGACGGGGTTGGTTTCTTTTAAAGCCTTTTTTGGCTTGTAGATGGCCCTCTTCCCTTTGTCTTCATGTGGTCTTCTTTCTGTGCCTAGGTCCTTAACTCTTCTTCTTTTTTTTTTTTTTTCCTTAACTCTTCTTAGAAGGACACTAGTCATATTGGACTAAGGCTTACCCACATGGCCTCATTTTACATAATTACCACTTTGAAGATCCTATCCCCAAATACACATTCTGAGGTACCAGGAGGTTAGGAGCTCAACATGTGAATTTTGATGTGGGGGAGACACTATTCAGGTCATAACATAAGATGAACTAAAGGTACTAATCATTACATGAAAAGAGGTGGGTAATGGTATGCTTACCATGCCTTTTATCTTGCCTTTCCATGTTCACTCCTATAGTTGTTTAAGAAATATTTATAAACACTCACTATGCTCATAAATTGGTACAGAGCTAAGAGAAATAAAACTGTGGAGGACATGGTCCCTGCCTTCAAGGAACTCTCAATCTCTCTGAAGAACCATTTAGAGACCAGAGGTTCTCGAGCTCAAAAACCCATCAGTGTCACCGGGAAGGCTTATTAAAATACAGATCACTAGACCCCGCCCCTGGAGTTTCTGATTCAGTGAGTCCAGAGTGGGCCCAACACTTTGCATTTTTACCAAGTTTCCAGGTGCTGCTGGTCTGGAGAGACCACACACTTTCAGAACTACTGAGCAAGACATATCAAGATCACACGTGATGTATATGATTGAGGTGGCACAGGTGCTCAGAGGGCATGGAGGAGGGGCCATTTTCTGTTTTCATGCTAAAAGAGCTGAGGAGACAACTGGGAAAGTCCCTTTGCACCTGAAAATTAGAAAAAGTTTTAGCATTCAGACCTTGACCTTGGAAACAAATTATGGTAAGAAGCAGTGCATTGTCTATACCATTAATTTGCTAGTTGGTAAGTATTACCTGTTATTACTAATTATATCTCTATAAGAAAAGGGAAAGTGTTTGGGAGTAGCAATCAAACCCAAGCCTTATCTTTGCTCTGAAAATGCTATGGGAACTTTGGCAAAGTTCTTGTCTCTGAGATTTGGTTTTGGTCATCTATACAAGCAAAAAATCAAATGGGAAGGTATTTAAGTTTCCCTACAGTTCAATCTTTATGATTCTCTATCTTGCTTTATCAGTATAAAAAGATCCTGTTTAGGAGCTAGGATCATGCTTTTTGTCTCTGTGCATCTTGGTAATACTTAACACAGTACCTAGAACATAGTAGCTGTTCAGCAAATGTCCATTGACTAATTGAATCACTCAATACCAATGCAAGACACAAGAGATTCTTGTCTCACTGCTATAAAGATGATAGCTTCCCCATTACCCTAAGGCTAACCCTTACCACACAAGCTTAGCTGCCAGAAGCTCTGGTTTTCAGCAGCTATTCCTCTTTGCACAGGGTTAACTTTCAATGTTTCAATCCCCATTCATTTCTCTTGGGCACAATATTGAAGGAAATTATCCACTGATTCCGTTGTCTTTCCATTCATTACCTTGTTTCCTGATTTTATTTAATCTGGCTCATGTCACTCAGTGCTCTGAGCATTACCTCTAACACACAAAGAGCTACCCCTAACATTGTCTATCCTCTTAATCAATATATATTCCATGAATTATGGCTTGTGCCTCTCTCACCTGTGGACCTTGGACAAGTTATGTAAATTCCTGGGTATAATAATTAAGGGGATTAAAGAAAAAATATATGTGCCATATGTATATTTATGATACATAATATGTGTGTGCCATATACATGGCATATGCAGTGGTTAATTAGAATAGTGCTTAGTACATAGTAAATGCTCAATTAATATTCGATGTTACTTCCATAAATTTGATGACTGTACCTACTTCTCTAAGACTTTAGTTTACGAACCTACAATCTTATTTATAAAAGTACTTTTCTGAGAGGGCACTGGGGTGGCTCAGTCGGACATTCAACTCTTGGTTTGAGCTTAGGTTGTGATCTCAGGGTTGTGGGATGGAGTCCTGAGCCCTACATTGGGCTCCGTGTTCATCGGGCAGTCTGCTTGAGGTTCTCTCCCTCTCTCTCTGCCCCTCCTCCATGCTCTCTCTAAAGTGAGTGGACAGATCTTTAGGGAAAAAGATGGTTTTCTGAGAAAGGCAAAAATTTAGTCTGAAGTCTATATTCTCCAAAGAGCAAATAGTCATTTGTCTTTTCATTATTATACATAGTAATATAGTATAATACATAATAAAGGGGTACCTGGGTGGCTCAGTTTGTTAACTGCCTGCCTTTGGTTCACATCATGATCCTGGGGTCATTGGGATCAAGCCCTGTATCAGGTTCCCTGTTCAGTGGGGAACCTGCTTCTCCCTCTCCCTCTGCCCCTTCTCCAGCTCGTTCTTTCTCACAAGCTCTCTCAAATAAATGAGTAAAATCTTAAAAAAAAAAAAAAAAAAAAAAAGTAAAATGTGCCAAGGGCAAAGATTAAGGCAGGGGAAATTCACAGGATCTTATGTGTTCTCTTTTGGGTTTAATTCAACTTAGTTTTTTTTTTTTTTTTTTTTTAATATTTGATTCATTTATTCATGAGAGACACAGAGAGAGAGAGACATAGACAGAGGGAAAAGTAGGCTTCTCACAAGGAGCCCAATGTGGGACTCAATCTCAGGACTCCGGGATCATAACCTGAGCCAAAGGCAGACGCTCAACCTTGCTGAGCCACACAGTCGCCCCCAATTTAGTTTTACAGGGGCACCCGGTGGCTCAGCAGGTTAAGTGTCTGCCTTTGGCTCAGGTCATGATTCTGGGGTCCCCAAATTGAGTTCCACATCAGGCTTTCTGCTCAGCAGGGGTCTGCTGCTACCTCTCCCTCTGCTCCTCCCCCACCTCATGCTCTCTCTCTCTCTCTCTTGCTCATCTCTCTCTAAGAAAAATTAGTTTAAAAAACTTGTCTGTTTAGTGCCTCCCAAAGGGAGCTGCATGGTCTTAAAAAGTTTACAATATAGTCTCTGCACTTGAAGAGCTATGGTTTCATTGGGGAAACAGATTCTTTCATGGCAGACAGTCAAGGCCTGCTGCTCCGTTTTTTTTTTTTAAGATTTTATTTATTTATTCCTGAGAGACACAGAGAAAGAGGCAGAGACACAGACAGAGGGAGAAGCAGGCTCCTTGCAGGGAGCCTGATGCAGGACTTGATCCTTGGACTGGGATCACACCCTGAGCTGAAGGCAGATGATCACTGCTGAGCCACCCAGACGTCCCATGGCTTGCTGCTTTTAAAGATGACACTATGGGGATGCCTTGGTAGCTCAGTGGTTTAGTGCTTGTCTTTGGCCCAGGGCGTGATCCTGGAGTCCCTGGATTGAGTCCCACATAGGGACTCATGGAGCCTGTTCGTCCCTCTGCTTATGTTTCTGCCTCTCTGTCTCTGTGTTTCTCAAGAATAAATAAATATTTTAAAAAAGATGATGCTATGACGACAATCAATGCTTAGATAAAAGAATATGATTGTGTCATATCACTAGTACACATAATTGGTGTGAGTTTAAAAACTATTGGCTAGAAGATCAAGAAAAACTGCAAGAAGTCCAAATGGATTTGAGTCAGTTAGAAAGGACAGGCTGAACTTGAGGAGATGTATGTAATTTGGGCAAAGTATGCTATCCACATTGCCTTTACAGCTCTGCAAAAGAGGACTAGCTATTGGCCAATATAACTTCCACTCATAAGAGTGACTTCAGAGATAACCCTAATGACTGCCTATGATATGTTTGATTCTCATTTAGTCAGCGAGTAGCTATCTAATAAAGTAGCATCACTGAACACAGAAGCAAGCTTAACCTATCCAGGAGAAAGTAACATAATTTCTGTAAAGACAACAAAGCTGGGTTACCTAGGTGATGCAGTCAGTTGAGCAACCAGCTCTTGGTTTGGCTCGGCTCAGGCCCTGATCTCAGGGTCATGAGAGTGAGCCCTGAGTCAGCCTCCACATTGAGTGTGGAGTCTGCTTAAGACTTTCTCTCCCTCTTCCTCTGTCCCACCCCCCATTTGTGCTCTCCACTTCTCTAAAATAAATAAATAAATCTTTTTTTAAAAAGGGGAGTGGCAACACAGTTCATCCTAGAGTGAATGAGACTGTACTTAGACATTAAAAAGAATCTTGGAAAAAAAAATAAAAAATAAATAAAAAGAATCTTGGGACGACTGGGTGGCTCAGTCAGAAAAAACAAGCTTCTTTTTTTTTTTTTTTTAAGATTTTATTTATTTATTCATGAGAGACACACACACAGAGAGAGAGGCAGAGACACAGGCAGAAGGAGAAGCAGGCTCCCTGCAGGGAGCCCAATGTGGGACTTGATCCCAGGACTCTGGGATCACGCCCTGGGCAGAAGGCAGGCACTCAACTGCTGAGCCACTCAGGTGTCCCTAAAAAGAATCATTGACAAAATTATACATTGAAGGCCATAAAAAATGGTTCCACGTTTGTAGTATGCTGGTTCTGGCTGTGGTGAGCTGTTCATGTTTGTTTTAGTAGCACCCAACCCAGAAAAGAGAACTAAGACAGAGTTGGAAAAGAGGAAGTATATCTTGAAAATGTAAGTTTCTCCAAATTATCAAGTGGATTTCATCCAATCATGTTAATGCATGTCTTCTGTGTCATTTGGATCTTGAACACCCTATGTGTTAACCACAGCATTATTATTCCTAAATTGTTAGCTTCAAGACATGATTTCAATACTTTGTTCTTCAGTAAAGACTGATGGGTGGCTCAGTCTGTTAAGCATCTGCCTTTAGGTTGGTTGTGATCCCAGGGTCCTGGGATCAAGCCCTGCATCCAGGTCTCTGCTCTGCAGGGAGCCTGCTTCTCTCTCTCCCTCGGCCTGCTGCTCCCCCTGCTTGTGCTCTCCATGTCTGTGTCAAATAAATAAAATTCCAAAAAAAAAAAAGACTGAAATAAAACCTACATCTTTTTCATTTCTCTTTCAAATTTTGTGTCATGATATTAGGAGGCCCTACTGATTTCTCCTTCTGGCTTCCTACTTTTGATTTATTTAAAGAAACTTTTCTTTTTTTTTTTTAGTGTTTGTTTGAGAGAGAGACAGAGAGTATGAACAGGAGGAGCAGAGGGAGAGGGAGAGAATCTCAAGCAGACTCTGCTCTGAGTGCAGAGCCCAAAGCATGGTTGATCCCATGACCCTGAGATCATGACCTGAGCCAAAACCAAGAGCTGGAAGCTTGATTGACTGTGCCACCCAGGCACCCCTTATGTATTTAAAGAAACTTCTATTAGTTCATTTCTCACATTATAGGGAATGCAAAAGAACATAATACAAAGCATCTTTTGCTCCAATTCTTGACATTACTCAGCCCATTCCCTCTCTCCTTTCTACCTGTTCATATCTCACTTATCCTTTAAGGTCCACATTGAGTTCTGCTTCCTCATGGAGCCTTCCTTGACTTCTGCGTCCTCTAAACCCTGTCCCTGTGGATGATGCTCTCAGAACTTAATCATAGAATACCTTGTTAAATCTCTTAAACTCATCTCATATTCCTTGGCAAAGTGGAATGTCTTGGTGAGTAGGAGACAGCTCTACCACACAGCCTTGGGCAAATTATTTCTCTTAGTTTCTGTTTATCTGTAAACCACTGGAGGTAGTAAAACTGCCCATGCTGTAAGATTTGTATGAGGATTCACATAAAGTGCTTAAATGCCTAAGACATCTTTGATGCTCAGTTAATGTTGGCTCCTATCACAGTGTCTCTTCTGCCCCTTTTACCAGACCCAAGCTCAGCGCTTAGCCTCTATGTCCAATGAAAGGATGGTTTCTGCTCTTAGTATGTTTATAATCTAGTTGTAGACGGAACACATACAGAAAAGTAAAGCCATTTTCTATTAAATGACAAATGAGATATATAATAAACACATGTTTTCACTGGCATCTTTTTGATTGCCTAATGAGAAGTGTCACAAAATCTTTTTGAGCATTTTTTTTTTTTTCACTTACTTAGATGCACTCTGTGGCTTTTCCAAGTTTTCAGGTCAGCAATTAAAAAAAAATTTTTTGGGATCCCTGGGTGGCGCAGCGGTTTAGCGCCTGCCTTTGGCCCAGGGCGCGATCCTGGAGACCCGGGATCGAATCCCACGTCAGGCTCCCGGTGCATGGAGCCTGCTTCTCCCTCTGCCTGTGTCTCTGCCTCTCTCTCTCTCTCTCTGTGACTATCATAAAATAAATAAAAATTTAAAAAAAAAAAAATAAAATAAAAAAATAAAAAAAAATTTTTTTTACCTTATTTATTTATTTATTTATTTATTTATTTATTTATTTATGAGCGACAGAGAGAGAGAGAGCGAGCAACAGAGAGACATAGACACAGGCGGAGGGAAAAGCAGGCTCCATGCAAGGGCCTGACCTGGGACTCGATCCTGGGTCTCCAGGATCATGCTCTGGGCTGAAGGCGGCGCTAAACCGCTGAGCCACCTGGGCTGCCCTCAGGTCAGCAATTTAATTATTTTTAAAAGATGGCAGGCAATCCCCTCACCAACATCCTAATATATGACATTCTTTCCCTCTTTCTGTCACACACACACACACACACACACACACACACACACACGATGGCCCCTTTTCTTTATCAGTTACGACACTCAGGTTTTTTTTTTTTTAATATTTTATTTATTTATTCATGAGAGATACACAGAGAGAGGCAGAGACATAGGCAGAGGAGAAGTAGGCTCCACGCAGGGAGCCTGATGCGGGACTCGATCCTGGGACTCCAGGATCATGACCTGGGCCGAAAGCAGATACTCAACCACTAAGCCACCCAGGCGGCCCTCACTCAGGGTTTTTATTCATATGCCTGGTCCTTTTGTTCTGAGACATACATTTTTATAAGTCTCCAAGCTTCCTGTAGTCTTTATGTATTCTTCGTTATTCTTTTTTGTTTTTACCTATCCAATAAGTATCCAGGAACTATAAAATCTTTGTGTACAGTGCCTTCAATAAATATTATTTTTACTCAAATTTTCAGTGCTGAATGTGTAAAATTCCAAAAATAAATCTAGGTTATTTTTCTTTAAAAAAAAAGAATTGGTAGTGAACTTAAATATACTTTGCCAGATAATAAAAACACTTTTTCTTCGGCTTTGCTGAGGAAACTGAAAACTAAGAGATTTATAAACTTGAAACAAATGTCACATCTTATCAAGGACAAGAACCAGTTCTAACTTGACTATATAGATTCCTTGACCATTCTGAAGTTGAGACACTGGATTTCCTAGCTGTCCACCACTACACTACACCACTGTGACAACTTTAAAGAGGTTCACTTCAGTCTTTTAAAATTTATAGACTGTTTTGTGTCTTACAGTTTGTAGTGGATTTTTATGCATATTCCACACATAGGAACTATATGTGAAAAATTTTTTTTAAGATTTTATTTATTTATTCATGAGAGAGAGAAAGAGAGAGAGAGAGAGGCAGAGACACAGGCAGTGAGAGAAGCAGGCTCCACGCAGGGAGCCCGATGAGGGACTCGATCCCGAGTCTCCAGGAGCACCCCCTGGGCCGAAGGCAGGCACTAAACTGCTGAGCCATCCAGGGATCCCCTATATGTGAAATTTAAATTTTTCTAAGCAACTTTACAACTATTGAGATAATTGGGAGTTTTTTTGTTTTGTTTTCTTAAAATATTTTATTTACTTATTCATGAGAGACAGCGAGAGAGGCAGACACACAGTTAGAGGGAGAAGCAGGCTCCATGCAGGAAGCCCGATGCGGGACCTGATCCCAGGACCTGAGCTGAGAAGGCGGATGCTCAACCACTGAGCCACCCAGGTGCCCTGATTGGAGTTATTTTTAAGGTGTAGGAAGCGGTTGGCTTTCTCCAAATTTTCTTTCTTTTTATTTCACCAAAACAAAGAGAGAGTAAAATAAAAAATAATGAATGTTTCACAGTTAAACTTAAAAAAAAAAAATACAGTAATTTGTACGCCTGAAACTAATGTAACATTGTCTGCCAACCATACTTCAATTAAAAAAAAAATACAGTAATTCTTTTTTTAGGAGAGAAATAAGAGATGCGGTTCCAAATTATTTCCGCCCAATTAATTGCAAATAGCTTATAGAGAAAATGCTATACGGACCTACTTATTATATGAGTGCATCAACTAGACTCAGAGGTACTTTATAAAAGGGTACAGGCATCCCTTTCAAACTTACTTCTTCTAAACTTCTGGGATTACAGAAATTGCTTAAATCATTCTTTTGACAAGGACTTGATTAAATCTGTATCAGGTGGAATATGGAAACCATCTAAGGATTAATATGGCTATTGTTCAAATTAACATCAACAAATTCTTTCCTTTCCAGAGAATTATAAGCATGATTATGGCCTTTATCTTTCCAAAAGCACTTGTCATTTAATTATTAGCGTGATTTTTCTGATTCTTTGTTAGATCCTTTGAACAGCAAAGGCAGTGATTGTTTTTATTAAAACTACATTTTGATGAATAAAAACATCAAGTTCCCTACCCTTGAAGAATAACTTTTAACACAAAACATACTTGAATGTTTAATAATTATCTTTAAAAGCAGTTTTAAGTAAATAAAAGCTCTTTGCCAAGCAAGGTCCATGTTTTGTAACTTCCAGCTGTGAAGCAGCCACCATATAAAGCAGACATATTAAATGTTAATCACTTTAGCTCTGCCTAATTAAATATTTAGCCCTACAAAGATCTAGAGAAAGTGAAAAAGGTTGAACTTGATTTAATGTATACAATTATTTTGGATCACATTCTCTCCCTGGATGATTACAATCAAGTGATGTACCTAGTATTTCAACTTTGGAACCTCCAAAAAGGTGCAAGACCATTCCAAAATCATTATTGTCATAATCACAATCATCATTATTGCTATCACAGCTAATATTTATTAGAAGTTTAGTCTGTGCTAGGCTACGTGCTTTACATGCAGACTTTTATTTGCTCCTTACAACAGCCCTATGAAGTGGGTACTATTATCTTCATTCAGAGTCTAAAGCTTAGAAAGGTTAAGTAACTAAAAAAAAAAGGTTAAGTAACTTGATGAATGACACATAAGTATGTGCCAGATCCCAGATTTGAAATCAAACTAACTCGTTAAACTCCTTGCTCCAAATCGAACTCCAATTAAAAAAATATACAAAAAAACCCCCTTGCTCCTCCTAATCTTGCTTTTTTTTTTTGGCTTTTTTTTTTTTTTTTTTTTTGCACTAACCTTTCTTTTATTTTGCCCAAGCCCTCTTAACTCACTTAAATTTGGTATAAAATGACTTTAATCATGACCTTTTTGTTGTGACTCATTTTGGTCTTCCCCTCCAGTAACGCACATTGTTCAAGAGATGCTGGACAACAGAAGAATATGTGTCAAGGAAGAGGGCAGCAAGGTATAAATAATTGATAAGTTAATTAACGAAGAGATTTTAAGAAGTAAAAAGCCAAACACATGATTGCCGGATGAGCAGAGTGGACAGTGAAGAATCCTTGGAGTTATCTAACAGTCGGGTCCTCCTGAAGGCTAGGAAAGCTTTAAATACAAGTGAAGAGGGGAGGGCATCCTCAGAACAGGCTGACTGCCTCTGCAAAGGCAGTGTCTGGAAAGTGATAGGTGAGTGGGAGCATGTGGAGACGCAGGGCTTGAAGGAGGGAGAAGGTAAAGAGCATTGGAAGTGCTGGGTCGCGCGTCCTTTTACCCTAGTTGTCTTACTCGGTACCAAGGAAAGTTTGAGATCCTGATTAATGGGAAATCTTTAAATACTCTGGGTTGATTTGGGGCCGTTTCATCTCTTCCTCCTTTAGCTGTTGTGTGACCCTGTGTCATCCGACTTATGTTTCATTTTCCCAGCTGTGAAAAGGGAATCCTTCTTCTCTTGGGTTTTCTCCTAGTCATCAAAAATGAAGAGTTAGGCCCCAGGACACCAACAAAAGGAAAATGCAGTATTTTATAAGACAGGTTCACAAAAGCTGTGAAATATGGGGGCAACATCTTTCCGCAACAGGCACCGCAGAAAACTTTTAATGAAATATTCACATTCATTAACGACCACAGCTCTAACAGACCCTGGAACCTCATTTCTCTTTACGTGGTAGGAACTTGGAAACGATGAAAATGGGACGCAGTTAGCTTTCAAGGACTCAGGCCACTGACGGCTCAATTTATGGATTACACAGAATTTTAATTTACTCATTTCACACGTCGTTATCAACTCTACGTGAAGTTTAGAAGGACAAAGGATGAAAGTGGACTTGGCCTGTTTTCCGTGTTATTTCCACGGTGGGGCAGAGAGAGTGTGTGTGTGTGTGTGGGGGGGTGGGGGGCAATCTCCTTTGAGACAAGACTCGGTGCGGCCAATAATTGCTAGTATTGCCAGACTGGTAATAACAGGCTGATGAAAGGTGAATACAACGTGAAAACTCTGATTAAACCAAGCGCACCCTCCCCCCCCGCTCTCCTCTCTCCCGCCCTCACAGAAGGCGCTGAGACAGCATCTGGCATCATAACACCAACATTCGTTTCGTGATTCCTCCTCACCGGGCACTCTCCGCACACATCACTTCTGGGCGAGCAGGATTCACTGGTCCTTCTCTGCGTTTTTCACACAAACGGCGGCTCGAGAATCTGGGGGCTGAGCTTTTCTTTCACCAGCTGCAAGAAGCGCGATCGGGACCCCCCGCCCCGCCCCGCCCCGCCCCGCCCAAGCCGAGCTGCCCCCGTTTCGATCCAGGCCTGTGACACCCCCACGCCCTCGGCGAAGCCGCCGTGACTCACAGCGCGCGGCTCCTGCGCCCCCCGCGCGCCGCCCCCACGCACGCCCCGAGGAGGGCCCGAGCCGAGCCCGCCGCGCCTCCGGAACCCGCCCCGGCCGACTCGGAGGTCTCGGGCTGAGTCACACAGAAGGACCACCCTCGTCGGCGCCCCCCCGGCCCGCACCCCCGGCGCCCGCCGCCGCTCTCCCCGCCTGGCACACCGACGCCCGTCGTCTCTGCGCAACTTGCTGTGCTCCAGCTCGAGCCCCTGACCCAAAAGCCTCCGAGAAACAGAGCCGCGGAGCCGGCCGCGGGCGGCCTTTGATGGCTTTGTTATTGTTTGGGTTTGAATCGATACGCCCCTCCCCATCCTCCCTCCCTCCCTCGCGGCCCGACGCCCGGCTCGCCCCTCCCCTCGCGCCCCGCGCCCCTCCCCCTCCACTTTGGCGCCTTTTCCTTCCCGCCACGTCGTGGCGGCGTAGAGACCATTCTGACCGCGAGAGCGGGGCGGGGCGGGGGCGGGGCGCGCCGCGTTATGCAGATCGGTCGGCTCGTGGTTGGCTGGAGGCGCGCCGGCGGGGGCGGGGCCGGGGCGCGGCGACGGAGCGCGCGGGGCGGGGGCCGCGGGGAGTCGCCCCGTCCCGCCGCTTCCCCACCCCCTCTCCTCCCTCCGCCGGCCCGGCCGCGCGGCTCCCCGCCTAGGCCTCCCGGAGAGGCCCCGCCCCATCCCCGCCCGCCCGCGCGCCCCCCCACCCGCCGGCGCGCTCCGCCCCTTTACTCCTGGCGGCTGGGCGAGCCGGGCGTCTGCTGCAGCGGCCGCGGTGGCGGAGGAGGCCCGAGAGGACTTGGCGGCAGCGGCGGCGGCGGCGGCACCGGCAGCAGCAGCAGCAGCAGCAGCTACGAGCTCCCAGTGCCGCGGCGCTGCCGCACGAGCCCCACGAGCCGCCCACCCTGCCGCCCTCGGCGCTGCCTGACCTCGCCGGCGTGTCCGCCCGCCGCCAGCCCCGGCAGCGCCCCCAGTCGTCCTCCGACTCGCCCTCGGCCTTCCGCGCCAGCCGCAGCCGCAGCCGCAACGCCGCCCGCAGCCTCAGCCTCAGCCCCAGCCGTAGGCACAGCCCCCGGCGCAACCCCGGCCCCGGCTCCTGCCGCAGCTCCTCCAGGCACAGCCCCTTCGCCGCCACCCTGGAGGTTGGGATGCTCTTGTCCAAAATCAACTCGCTTGCCCACCTGCGCGCCGCGCCCTGCAACGACCTGCACGCCTCCAAGCTGGCGCCCGGTGAGCGTCCCCGCGGCCTGGGAGGGCGAGGCGGCCGGACCCCCAGGGTGGGCGCTGGGAGCTCGCGGGCCGCCGCTGAGCCCCCCGTGCCTCCCCCTTTCCTAGGCAAGGAGAAGGAGCCCCTGGAGTCGCAGTACCAGGTGGGCCCGCTACTGGGCAGCGGCGGCTTCGGCTCGGTCTACTCAGGCATCCGTGTCGCCGACAACTTGCCGGTGAGCGGGCGCCCCGCCGCGGGGAGGGTGCACTGGGCGGGGGTCTGGGGGCGCCCGGGTGTGTTTCGGCCCCGGCGAGGGGATCTCATGGAGACTCTTCGGGGGGGATGGTTTCAGGTGGCCATCAAGCACGTGGAGAAGGACCGGATTTCCGACTGGGGCGAGCTGGTGAGTGCCCCGGAGGGAGCGACCCCTAGGATGGGTGGGGTGAGGGGCGCCCTCCGACTCGCGCGCTCACGCAGCCCCCTCGCCTCTGCAGCCCAATGGCACCCGGGTGCCCATGGAAGTGGTCCTGCTGAAGAAGGTGAGCTCGGGCTTCTCCGGCGTCATTAGGCTCCTGGACTGGTTCGAGAGGCCCGACAGTTTCGTCTTGATCCTGGAGAGGCCCGAGCCGGTGCAAGACCTCTTCGACTTTATCACGGAAAGGGGGGCCCTGCAGGAGGAGCTGGCCCGCAGCTTTTTCTGGCAGGTGCTGGAGGCTGTGCGGCACTGCCACAACTGCGGAGTGCTCCACCGCGACATCAAGGACGAGAACATTCTCATCGACCTCAATCGCGGCGAGCTCAAGCTCATCGACTTCGGGTCGGGGGCGCTGCTCAAGGACACGGTCTACACGGACTTCGATGGTGAGCCAGCCAGTTCCGGGCGGGAGTTGCCGGGGAGGGAGCTGCCCAGGTGACTCGGCCTTGCCTGGAGGCCTCGGCCGGCTTCCCTCTCCGGCCCTTTGTAAAGGTCATCGGGCCGTCTGGCTCGATGCTGGCAGGGGTGGGGCGAGGGAGAGCTTCCCAGCGTAGTAAAGCCGGAGATTTCCAGCCAGCTGAACCTGTCATGCTTCTGGCATGATTTTATTTTTTAAGTGGAATTCAGTGGGTTCCAAGCTTTCCCGATGAATAAGAGGTTGTGGGCAACCCGCCGTAGCCCAGATTTCTGAAGTCTGACCCAGTTTCCCCGCCAGTAAAAGATAGGGTGGGGGGAAAGGGAGGAGAGAGCTGGAGAGATGAAGATCTGATGCCGGTTTTGTAATTTTTGTTTTGTGTTCCAAAGGAGTTTTCTGTAAGGTTAGTTTGTAGAGCTGCAGTTTTTTTTTTTTTTTCCTCTCCCCTTTGATCTAGGGACGGATAAAGGAATAGAAAAACAGTAGTTTACACGAAATTATTTTGTGGTGTGTCGCCTTTTTTTATTTATTTTTTGGCGTTGCGGGGTGAGAGTGGGAATGAATGTTGTGAAAGAAGATCTCTTGCTGGTTTGAAAATTAGTTGGGTGTCTCCGCAGAGAGGATGAAAACCTATCCTAGGGAGGGGCTTGGAGCGGGTTCTTTCAGAAAAGATGGAATTGGGAGCCTGAGATCAAAGCAAAGGAGGGTGGGTCATCATCTGAGCGGCTTAACCTAACAAACGACAGCCTTTCAAAACTTGTGACTGGGGCTTGTGGTTTGTGTTTATTTGCCCTTGGAGGACGCTGGGTTGGGCTGCATTTTTTTGTATTTAACAGTTAATGGCTGGCCGGGTCCTCCCTTGTTTTTTCCTCCGAGTCTTTGCTGCCCCCTGGTGAGCACAAGCGGGATGGCCCTGACCTTTTTTTTTTTTTTTTTACAACCCAAAGTTTGTAAACAGGAATCACGTGGTCTGAAACCCGCTCTGCAGCTCTACCTTTGCTGCGAGGGGAAGAGAGGGTGTGGGTGTCTGCCTCTGCACGCATAGGGTGGGGAGGAAGGCCTCCCAAAGGGCACCCTGACTTAAGATAGAGTTTATTGGGTAAGGACCCTCGAGTGGGTCGTAGGTGAGACTAGAATCTCACCCAGGCTCCAGCCACGTTAATGCATTTTAAGGATAGTCTGTGGGATACTTCCCTTGATTGTGCAGACATTCATCCATTCATCCCATTGTGGGTGGTCCTACCGCATACCCGCCTCAGGCTTTGGGTTTGTGGCCAGCCCTGTTTGTTTCTTGGAGCAGTTTGTAAAGAATTTTGATTTATGGTCTGCTGGTAGAGAGGTGGGTGGGTAATGCTTTGGGTTGGAAGAGATGCTGTAAGCCACTCATCTACTCCTTTTAGCCTGGGGGTGGGGGGGATGGAATTAGCCCAGCTCTTGTCCTGGGAGAAGTGGAGTGGTGTTTTTTGTTTTAAGGAGTCGCTCAGTATTACTCAGTATGTGAATTGCTTTGTTTTATTTTTGCCAAAAGTGTGTTTTCCTTTTCAATTCCCCTGGCTCACAGGGACCCGAGTGTATAGTCCTCCAGAGTGGATCCGCTACCATCGCTACCATGGCAGGTCGGCCGCTGTCTGGTCTCTGGGGATCCTGCTGTATGATATGGTCTGTGGAGATATTCCTTTTGAGCATGATGAGGAGATCATCCGGGGCCAAGTTTTCTTCAGGCAGAGGGTCTCTTCAGGTAACTTTTGGGAAGCCCTTTTGTTGAGAAGCAGGAGTCAAAGAGTCTTCAGGGGGGACAGTTTGAATTTTGGAGAGCTCCACCTCCCCAGGGGATGCCCCACAGTCCTTGCTTATTAGTAGAGTCCTGGGCCCATGACTGGAGAACTGGCTCTCAGGAATTTAATGATTTGCACTGAGCATTCTTTGAGAGGTCAGTAGAAGAGCATGTGTGAGAATATTAAGAAAAGACCATGTCTTTTCGTTGAAAGTTTTTTTTTTTAAAGTACCAGCAGTCCTGACTGACTCCTCAACTCTCCTGGCTGGTGAAAAGTTGAGGGTTCTTTCAGCATTCTCCCTTAAGGCAGACTCTCTAAATATTGTGGTTCCAGTGACCTCATTGTGGGTGGTGTTCATATTTGTAAGTTGTAGGTGAATTGAATCACCTCATCATGCTCACTGATGTCTCATCAAAATCCCTTGTCATCATTCTTCCTATTTCTAGTGAGTGGGTGTCGTGGGAAAGGCCTTAGCTATTGAAGTCTGAAAACCACAGGTTTAAGAGGGGAGCTTTTTTTTTTTTCTTTTTTAAGCTCAAAGCAGATTAGAGGATCCAGATCTTAGTTAATACCTTACCATTGAAAAGTAGAGTTCTAGAAGGTTCCTAGTCTCCTTTGGGTCCCTGGGAAGCAAATTAGCAAGACCTTTGCATTGTAAAAACAAGTTGAGTCATTCATAACCTCTGTCTCTCCTGCTTTCTGCAGAGTGTCAGCATCTCATTAGGTGGTGCTTGGCCCTGAGACCATCAGATCGGCCATCCTTCGAAGAAATCCAGAACCACCCATGGATGCAAGATGTCCTCCTGCCCCAGGAAACAGCTGAGATCCATCTGCACAGCCTGTCACCAGGGCCCAGCAAATAGCAGCTTTTCTGGCAGGTTCTCCCCTCCTCATCAGATGCTCGTCAGATGCTCGAGGGAGGGGAAGCGTCTGTTTCCAGCTTCCTGAGTACCAGTGACACTTCTCGCCAAGCAGGACAGTGCTTGATAACAGGAACAACATTTACAACTCATTCCAGACCCCAGGCCCCTGGAGGTTGCCTCCCAATATGGGGGGGAAGGAGACTCCACTCCAGGTGTCCTAGACCTCAACTCTTCCCGTAGATGCTCTGTTCTTCTCACAGATGTCCAGTGTCCCTGGACTCTGCAAAATCCTGGGGGTGGGGGGAGGGGGGGTCAGAACCCTGCCATGGAATTGTTCCCTTCATCACGAGTTCTGCCGAATGCCGCGATGGGTCGGGTAGGGGGAAAACGGGTTGGGGTGGGATATAGGACTAGCACCATTTTAAGTCCCTGTCACCTCTTCCGACTCTTCTGAGTGCCTTCTGTGGGGACTCCGGCTGTGCTGGGAGAAATACTTGAACTTGCCTCTTTTACCTGCTGCTTCTCCAAAAATCTGCCTGGGTTTGGTTCCCTGTTTTTCTCTCCTGTCCCCCTCCCCCCCATCCTTCATATGAAAGGTGCCATTGGAAGAGGCTACAGGGCCAAATGCTGAGCCACCTGCCCTTTTCTGCCTCCTTTAGTAAAACTCCCGAGTGAACTGGTCTTCCTTTTTGGTTTTTACTTAACTGTTTCAAAGCCAAGACCTCACACACACACACACACATACACACACACACAAAATGCACAAACAATGCAAATCAACAGAAAAAACTGTAAATGTGTACAGTTGGCATGGTAGTGTACAAAAGGATTGTAGTTGATCTAATCTTTTTTAATTTTGCCTTTAAGTTATTTTACCTGTTTCATTTTTGTTTCTTTTTTTTTTTTTTTTGTTCTTGGGTTTTTGTTTTTGTTTTTTTTTTGGAAGATGCGCATTCTAACCTGGAGGTCAACGTTATGTATTTATTTATTTATTTATTTGGTTCCTTTTCCTGCTCCAAGCTTCCACAGCTGCTGCCATAGTTTTCTTTCCTCCTTTCCTCCTCTGACTTGGGGACCTTTGGGCGAGGGCTTGCTCTGAACGTAGGGTGACGGGACTCAGGCGGGACAGCTGCTACAGATCCCTGACTGCTGCAGGGGCCCCTCACCAACTTTCACCAGAGTGGGGATGGGTTCCGTGGGGTGTAGGGGAGGGGCATCGCTGACTAGTGTACATAGGATAGATATATGAAAAGCAGTTCTGGATGGTGTGCCTTCCGGATCCTCTCTGGGGCTGTGTTTTGAGCAGTATGTAGCCTGCTGGTTTTATCTGAGTGAAATACTGTACAGGGGAATAAAAGAGATCTTATTTTTTTTTTTTTTATACTTGGCGTTTTTTGAATAAAAACCTTTTGTCTTAACTCCGTGGCTTCGAAGTGTCCATGCAGAGGGCTCACTTGATTTAACTCTTGGGAAGTGCCTAGATCCTATCCTGGGAGAAAAGAGAACTTGAAGCCTCGACCTGGTTTCCTTCCACAGGATTCATGGGATAGCCACCCTTCTGAAGTAAGGATGTGGACAAAATTTGGCCTGAGAGCTCCAACCTCTATTCCCTGATGGCAACTTCTAGAGCTGCACTAACGCAGCATGTGTGACTGGTTGCCTGGTTGCGCTAGTCACATTTCACGGGAGAACCGCTTGTGACTAGGGGCAGTGGAACTATAGAACATTTCCATCATCGCGGAAAGTTCTATCAGACAGGGCTGACCCAGAGATAGCAAACAGTTCTATTGCTAAACTGACAGTGGAAGCTTTTTTCCAGCGGTCTTTCCCACCAGCGTAACGTGTTGGGCACATACACTTGACGTGTTAAGCTTACTGAAAAACCAGATACCTGTATTACTCTTTAGTTCCCCATTCAAGTTCCCTTCACCTTTTGTGTGGGGTTGAGTCATGAGTAGCAGATGGGTGGAAATGTTTTTTTTTACCTAAGCAGCCTTGGGTTTTCCCCACCAATGTGCTCTACACAGAGCTTATGATGGGGAGTAGATGAAATGTAGCCGTGACATCTTCCTGCTTGTGCTGGGATTAATGTTTTTAAATCTGGTTTCTTTACAGGAGTCTGCTTAAGCACCTTCCTTGTTCTTTTTGTTACAGTCATTTAATTTTTTTTAAGTCAACTACCCCTGACATGGGGCTCGAACTCTCAGAGACCAAGAGTCACAAACTCTACCAATCCAGCCGGGGTGGGGCTAGGGGGCTGCTGTGAGAGTTGAGTTTAAATTAGATGGTGGAACCTATGAACCCACTTGGGATACATGGTATAAAGTCATCCTGATAGGCAGCACGCTGGAGCCTGTGCTGCTAATTTGCATATTAAGTATTAGTAAATGTTGGTTTGGTTTTTTCTAAATAAGCATCAGCAGCAGTTCCAACATTCTTCCTTCCTCATGGGTCATCTTTGCTCTTTCCCCTCAATGCACACACACACCCTTTGGACGCTGGTTAGATGCTGTCTTGTCCAGTTGCTCGAGGGGCCAGGCCACAACACTTCTCCCTTGATGTCTGTCCTTAAGTTTGGACCAGATCCCAAGCCCTAGCTCAGCGCCCCTGTGGCTGCGGGAAAGAAAGGAAGGATTTCTGGGTTTGGGGGGCTGATTTCTTGAGTTCCTCTTTTCTCCCTACCCCCACCCGAACTCTCAATCTCGTGGAGCATGAGTGTTGTATGCCTCATCCTTTCCAGTAAAGTTGACATTTGAACACTTACAAGTTGCTCCAAACTTCTAATGAAATCTTGCAAAGCCCCACCCACCTCTGCCTTGAAGTGAACTTCTGGCAGTTTCCCCATCCTCTTGACGCTGTTCCAGGGGTGATGGAAGACAGTGTCTTTTTGAAGAAATACTGTGCTCCTTTTGGATGCAGGATATTAGGGGTTGTATGGGAAGGGTCGAAGCACATTTAATCTCTTCTCACAGGCAGCTGATGATCTAATGTGGAAAGGGAGTCGATGACTAATACCACTGCATGGCCACAGGAATTCGGGGGGGCGTGATAAGGGGAGTGATGGTTATAAACATCGGCTTGGGGACTCAGCCTTGAGCTTTGATTACCACCATGGCTTGGGTCCCTCAGACCAGTTCCTAGAGCCTGTGAGACTAATTTCTAAATAGAGGTATTCCTTGACTGGATTTTTAGGAAGATAGGATTAAATAACGGTGTGCTACTTGCAAACAAACACGACCATCTCCTGCTTAGGGATGCATATAGATGTGGTGAAAGTACTGAAACAGAGTGGGCAATAGATTTCCAGAGCTAGAACAGTGGTCATTACCTCTGGGGAGGAGGAAGGGAAGCTATGATTTGGGGATGGGTATCTGCACAGAGGCCTTTGACTATCTGGGCAATGCTTTATTTCAGAGGCTAGTTGATAAAGATTAAGGTGTTCACATTCTTTCTGTTGTTGTTGTTTTAAAGTAGGCTCAAAGCCCAACGTGGGGCTTAAACTCATGACTCTGAGATCAACAACTGAGCCAACTAGGCACCCTGTTTTATTCTTTGTATCTTTTTGGTTTGTCTTAAATATTCCCTGATAATTTTTTTAAAATTTTAATATAATTTATGTTTAAAAGTAAACCCTACACCCAATGTCAGGCTTGAACTCATGACCCTGAGGTCAAGAGTGTCGTGTTCTACCAACTGAGGTAGCCAGGGATCCCCATGAGAAATTTTATTTATTTATTTTTATTTTTTATTTTTTAAAATTTTTTATTGGTGTTCAATTTACTAACATAAGAGAAATTTTAAAAAGTAACAAACAAATTTGTGTTTATCACATAGGAGGCAGGAGGTGCGGTTATTACTGTCCTTGACTAGGTGATCTGGGAAAACTTCAGAGAAGAAGCACCATTTCAACTGGCCCTGAAGGATAAGCCTTTGTTCATCTGCAGATTGAGCTAAGAAATCCAAAGAGGCTAATTTTTCCCCTATTCAACCAAGGATCAGCAGACTATGGCCAACCGACCGAGTCTGGCACAGCACCTGGGTTTGTACAGCCTGCAAGCTAAGACTGGGTTTTTTGTTTTTAAGAGGAACAAAAAAACTGTTTTTTTTTGTTTTTAAGATTTTATTTATTTATTCATGAGAGACACACACAGAAAGAGGCAGAGACACAGGCAGAGGGAGAAGCAGGCTCCTCGCAGGGCACCCGATGTGGGACACGATCCCGGGACCCTGGGATCATGCCATGAGCGAAAGGCAGACACTTAACCGCTGAGCCACCCAGGCATCCCAAGACTGGGCTTTATATTTTTTAAGTGGTCGAAAAAAGATTGAACGAGGAGTAATATTTTATAACATGTAAAGATTATATGAAATGTAATTGTCAGCACTCATAAATAAAGCTCATCTGTTTATATGTCCTCTAAGGCTGCTTTTGTGCTACAATGGCAGAGTTGAGTAGTTGTGACAAAGTCCTTATGTTTGGCAAAGGGAAAAATAATTCACTATCTGGCCCTTACAGAAAAAGTTTGCTAACCCCTGCAGTCGACCTACATGTTTCATAACATTTAGGGATAAAAGCTGACATTCATTTATTACCTCCTGTGTGCCGTGCGCTGTTCTTTGTGCTAATCTTACAACTCTCCATGAGGTAGATCCTATTTATCCCCATTTTACAGATGAGGAAAACTGAGGTGCGGAGCGTCCAGTACCATGTCAGAGGTCACGCACCTAAGAACTGGCCAGGTCAGAGTTTGGACCCAAGCAGTCCATGTTCATTACCACTCTGATACAGTGCCACTTAAAAGATGTTTGTGTGGGTTAGTCATCTCAAGTCCCCTTCAGGATCCAGGATCTGGAAGTCAAGACCGTCTTTCCCCAGACTTCAGAGAGTCAGGGAAGCCATTCCATTCTGTAGAAATATTTATTGTTGGCTCTAGTTTGCTATGCTTCACTTGAGCCAGGCTGAAGAGGAAGAGTTGGAGGCGGTAAAGGGAGGAGACAGGGGAGGAGGGGGGAAGGAGGGTTAGGGGTGGGGCAGGGGCACATTTCTTGTAAATGTTGCTTAGCTCCTTCAACTGCTCGGCTGGTTCTTGGAAACCCTCACCACAAAGGACCTATCGACAACAGTGTTAAAGCAGATATGGCCTCAGCCCCCAGTTCACTTCCTGCCCAGCCTTGCGCTAGTAACCCCGATTGCCAAGAGCAAGGTTGCAGTGACCCCTCAGCATCGCTGTGGGAGGAAGTGCAAAAATAAGCAGAACTGGGGTCAAGCTTTATTTTTATTTATCATTAACAGGATATCCGATGCACGGAATTGGATTAATCATTATCCTTGGTTCATGATATATTCTCAAGGTCCAAGCATGGCCTCCTGTTATTATTAGATTTCATTCTACTGGGTGAGCCACCACCCAACTCGAGAAGCAGACAGACAACCGTCTATCTAGGTGCTCCTCTCTTCGTCTGCTCCTTGCCTTTCCCAGATGCAATTTGCTGTCTGAAATTTTGTCTAACATTCTCTTACATCTTTAAAAAAGTTAAAAAAAAAAAAAAAAATAAAAAAAATAAAAACGTTTTCTATTTTATGAGCACATGTTCCTAAATTATGACATGTCTAGTTTTAGCTCTTGAACTTTATTAAAAGAGTATCATTTGTGTATGTATGTAGTGAGCTGGGACTTGCTCTTTTCACTCAATGTAGTGTTACAAAGACTCATGTACATTGTAGCTCATGGTTTGTTTTCACTCTAGAATATTCCATTTTACGGACAAGACTTTGGATTGTGGTCGGTGGAGGCCACCCTTTTGTTGTTGTTTGTATGTTTTTGTTTTGTTTTGTTTTGTTTTGTTTTAAGTAGGCTGCATGCCCATCATCATGGGGCTTGAACTCATGACCCTGAGATCAAGACCTGAGCTGAGCCAGGTGCCGCCAAGTGGAGGCCACTCTTTAGGGGAGCCCTGGGTTAAATCACTTAGGAAGTCAGCACACACAGCTAGGTGTAGACCTCGCTTAATACCCTAAGGTGAAAGCCAGTGACTGTGTAGCCATTCCAGATTTATCCATGGAGTTGTACCCAGCACCATGCTGAGAACTCCCTCCTTATGCATAAGTAGATAGGACCAGACTTTCCTTGTTTGCCCCCTTCAGCATTCAACATAATGCCGGCAAATAGGCAAATATCACAGCAAAGGGAAGATCTGATGTTGTATGGGATCCTGAGGAGATCTTCGGATTTAGCAGTGACTGTTGTGCATGTAGTGATGTGTGTGTGGTGTGTGTAGGGGAGTGAATCTGGTGGTGTGCGTATCTGGCGTGGTGTAGGAATGATGACATGGTGTGGCCATGGCCGAGTGCAGATAAATGTATCTTTGGTGTGTGTGGTAAAGCATGGTGGTGTATATACGTGGGCGTGTTGGTGTGTACATAGAGTACGGCGTGTACATATGGATATGCCTGTGCCACTGCCCATCCACACTCGTTCTTGCAGCTGCTACCTGCTTGCCCCACCTGGACGAGAGCCCTATTCCTTCCCTGCGTGGCCGCTGTCCTCCCTGTCCTGCCTCTGCCCTGAATCCCTCTTCTGCCCCACTCCTTTCTCTCACCACTCTTCCTCTCCTATCTTCTCCTCCTCCAGAACCACCCACCCAATTCTCTTCATTCTTCTTCCCGGCTCCCCCTCCGGAGGGCCCATCTCAATCCCCCTCGGAGATCCAGCAGCCTCCATAACCCTCCCTCCTCGCCAGACTCCTCCTCTGATGTCATAACCCCTGGTTTGCCTTCGACTTCTTCGCGGCTTCCGCCCAGTTTCCTCTCCCTCTCCTTGCCTTTGAACTGGGGTGTTCTTTCTCTTCCTCCCTCCCACCCCCCCAAGTCCCTGTGTGGGTCAGGACCCTGGCCAGAAACAGACCCCACCTGCGCACACTGGCTGATGCCAGGAGAGCGCGAAAAAAGAGCAATTTACAAAGCTGTGGGGCAGGTGTTGGCAAAGCTCGAGGGGCAGTGCTGTACCCTGGCCTGGAGGGGAGAGGCGAGCCGTGCTGGAGCCACACCAGCGTGGAGAAGCCCGCCTGGCGGGTGCTGTGACCTTCATTCAAGAGAAGCAGTCTGCCTTAGTGACCCCACAGGCTGGAGTGGGAGTGGGGGTGGGGGTGCGTGCGGGTGGGTGCCTGGGTGCGTGGCTGGGGCAGAGAAGTACATACTCCCGCTGCTCTGTCCTTGACCCTCTGATCTCCTCCCTGGGCGTCCCACTGGCTGGACTCAGGGGGTGCCAGAGGGTGGGGAGTCTGCTGTGGGGCCGGCCACATAGGTCAGCCTCTGGGGGCGCAGAGCGACCTGGAGAAGCGCCGGGAGCGGTCCTGGAGGGGCAAAGGGAAGACTCCAGCACATTGGGGCAGCATTGTGCCTGGTCCCGGGGCTTCACCCAGCATCTTCTCCATGAGGAGTCCCATGAAGTCAGCACAGACCTCCTCTGAGCTCCAGGCCAGGGATCGATTGCTTCCTGCGTCCACTGCCAGGGGCTCCCGGGAGCCTGGAACCCAGGATCACTCATGTGACTGCAGGAAGACGGTGGATACCTTTCCAGCCTCTGAATCCTATCCTGCCTTAGCTTGTCTCTCAGAGCCACTCATGAAATTCCCAAGAGACATAGATGTACACGTTTTCCAAATGAAAAGGTTTTTTTCCCTTCCTCTTATAAAAATGATGAATGCTTTTTATTTTTTAAAAGATTTTATTTATCCATGAGAGACACAGAGAGAGAGAGAGAGGCAGAGACACAGGCAGGGGGAGAAGCAGGCTCCATGCAGGGAGCCCGACGTGGAACTCGATCCTGGGACTCTGTGATCATGCCCTGGGCCAAAGGCAGACCCTCAACCCCTGAGCCACCTATGCGTCCCTGAGGCATGCTTTTTAGTAAAAATAATGGTATAAAGTGGATTAAAACTACGTGATGAAATTATTTTTAGCACACCCAGGCGTCACTTATGTATCCATCCATCGATCCATATATAATATTTTTATATATACATACATATTTTAGATTTATTTATATATCTTAGAGAAAGAGACGTGGGGGAAGGGCAGAGGGAGCGGGAGAGATTCTTAAGTAGAGCACAAAGCCCGACCTGGGGCCCATCTCATGACCCTGAGATCATGACCTAACCCAAAACCGAGTCTGATGCTCAACTGACTGTGCCACCCAGACGCCCCTATATATGCACACATATTATCTATATATACTTCTACAGAACAGAGCTTAAATTTTAGTAACTTGTTTCTCCCCCTCCCCCTTAACAATGTATTAATGAAAAGTTTCCATTTCAAGAACTATACATAATCATTTTGATATGGCTGTGATATGGAAGTACATTATTAATTTGTGTAATTTGTAATTTTCTACCACTATATATGAAATATTCTATTACTAGATAAGGCTTTGGGCAGAGATTAATTGTTGCCTAGGCCAATCCATTATCCTTTCTTCCTTGGTATTTTTAGCTCATCATATGGCCTTCTTTAATATATATTTAAAAAAATGTTTTTTAAAGATTTTATTTATTTATTCATGAGAGACACAGAGAGAGGCAAAGACATAGGCAGAGGGAGAAACAGGATCCCCACAGGGATCCCAATGCAGGACTCAATCCCAGGACTCTGGGAACAAGTCTTGAGCCGAAGGCAGATGGCTCAACCACTGAGCCACACAGGTGCCCCTATATTTTAAAAATTTAATTAAATTTATTATTATTATTATTTTAAAAGTAGACCCTATGCCCAATGTGGGACTTGAACTCATGACCCTGAGATCGAGAGTCACATGCTCATGCTCCACC
This sequence comes from Canis lupus baileyi, assembly GCF_048164855.1. Lineage (NCBI taxonomy): Eukaryota > Metazoa > Chordata > Mammalia > Carnivora > Canidae > Canis > Canis lupus. The sequence goes on along the minus strand of NC_132844.1, from coordinate 66,354,579 downwards.
AAATGAGCCAGTCAGTTGCCTCAATATGGTCTTCCTTAAGAACACTAAATTCTTCAGATTTTCCTGCAGGTACCTGTAGACGCATAACAAAGTTATGACAAATGAGCAGATTCCAGGGAAATTCCCTAAAAGACATTTGGTGTGTTCCCCCCCTCTCCCCACCATAGAGGAACAGAGGAGTCATGTGCCAAGATGGAGGATGAAGGTGGCAGTAGTCACCCATGGCAGGCTCCCTTAGGCCACTCCATTTGCCAAGTCCTCATTGCTTTTATTCCACCAGAAAATACTTTTCCCTTTGAAGCTGGTGATTTTTGGAAAACATGTGGTAGTTCAAGTATCCTTTCACTGTGTCTCGGTGCCAGTGTCTGCATTTACATCCCTTGTGACATGTCCCTCCAACTTCATAGTACAAGGCAGTTAAAAAGAGAGATTTGAGGGGCGCCTGGGTGGCTCAGTTGGCTGAGCATCTGACTCTTGGTTTTGGTTCAGGTCATGATCTCAGGGCTGTGAGATCGAGCCCCCTTCCCACTTTTGTTGGGCTCTGTGCTCAGTGAGGAGTCTGCCTAAGTTTCTCTCTCCCTTTCCCTCTGCCCCTCCATTCTCCCTCTTTCTCTCTCTCTCAAATAAATAAATAAATAAATAGATAAATAAATATTTTTTAAAAAAGAGAGATATTTGAAAAGAAAAGATTTGATACCAAACCCATTCTCATTTATTTACATCAGTCCATGGAGGAAAATTGTATGATAATATGAATTATCTATATTTTTTTTAAGATTTTTTTATTCATTCATGAGACACACAGAGAGAGAGAGGCAGAGACATAAGCACAGGGAGAAGAAAGCCCCTCACAGGGAGCCCGATGTGGGACTTGATCCCAGAACCCCAGGATCATGCCCTGAGCTGAAGGCAGAAGCTCAACTGCTGAGCCACCCAGGCGTCCCAATATGCATAATCTAGAATGAAAAATGTAAAATGCATATTTGGCTCTGGAATGTGTCTCTTTTACAAATTAATTGATTAATTAATTATTAAAAATATGTATTTATTTTTGAGAGAGTGAGCGAGCAGTGGGGAGGGACAGAGGAAGAGGGAGAGTGTGTCTCTGAGCACAGAGTCCAATGCAGGGCTTGATCTCATGACCCTGAGATTATGACCTGAGCTGAAATCAAGAGTTGTTTGCTTAACCAATTGTGCCACCCAGATACCCCAATTAATTTATTTTTTAGAGAGAGACAGAGAAAGAGAGCAAGTGAGTGAAGAGTGGGGTAGAGGGAGAGCACCTTCAAGCCGACTCCCTGCTGAGTGAAGATTGGTCATAGGGCTCGATCCCATGAGCCATGAGATCATGACCTGAGCTTCGACTGACTGAGCCTCCCAGGTGCCCCTGGGATATGTTCCTTAATCTAACACATTTTCATTGGTGGAGAAAGGAAAGGAATGAACTTTTTTTTTTTTTTTGAGATTTTATAGATTTATTTGAGAGAGCGAGCACGAATGGGGGAAGGAGCAGAGGGAGAGGGACAAGCAGACTCTGTGCTGAGCGTGGAGCCTGACATGGGGCTCGATCCTACAGCCCTGAGATCACAACCTGAGCCGAAATCAGGAGTGTGTCACACTCTTTTTTTTTTTTTTAAACCAACTTTAGTGAAGGATCATTTACACACACTAAATAGCACCATTTTAAGTGCATGGTTGGACGTATTTTGAAAAACATACAAATCCATGTAACCACCATCACAATTAAGGTATAGAACATTTCCACCACCACTCCCCAAATGTTCCCTTGGTCCTTTGCAGTCTATCTGTCCATCTCACCCCCTCCGGCCCCAGGCAACCACTGATCTACTTTCTGTCGCTATAGATTAGTTTTGCCTATTCTAGAATTTCATTTAAATGGTGTCATAGAACATGGGCTCATTTGTGAGGATAACCGTTTGTTGGGTGTCTAGCATGTGACAAACACTTTACAGGTGTATAATCATTTCCCTTTCAGAAGTGAGAAAACCAAAACTCAGGGATTAAATAATTTACCAAAATGTCACATGGCTAGGAAATGGCAGAGAATAGGATTCTAAGGTTATCTATCTCCTAGTCTAGGACCTTCCCTTATACACTATGCTGCCACTGCCCTTGGTTTTATAGAGATCCCAAAAGATGAATAGTTAGGGACAGATGTAAGGTCAAGATTTTACAATCTTCTGACAAAGCAAGAGTGAGGCTCATGGGACATCTGGAGAACAGACAAGACGATACATAATCAAATGCTAAAATCATCCGTAACCAAGCACCAAAAATATGTTGTCTGCAGTGTACAAATACAAATAGTGACTAGAGGTCTAAGAAGAGAAAGTTGACTAAAAGTGTCAGGGCAGGTTCTCCATGAGGAGGATTATCTATCACCCTAGGCGTTTACTTTAGACAAAAATCATGGAGCTGGGGTGGGAAAATCTGACTCAGGTGGGAGGCCAGATCTCAAGTCTTCTTCCTTCCTGTCTGGTCAGACCCATGCTGGAATTTGAAGTGTAGAAATCATCGTTTAATAAGGTAAACACAGACTTGTCCCCAAATCCCAGAGCAGTGGCAGGAGGAGTGTAGCTGGGACACACCAAGGAGTTTAAGGACAAGTAAAAAGAACAGACAATTCTCCAGCTTCTCTAGGGTCATGTTTCAAAAGTTTGTTTGTGTATCGTTAGTTTGAAATTCAACCCATCTTCCCAGAGAAACCGCATTACAAATGGATGTTGGGGACTCAGATCCACCCTCAAATGCTGAGTTAACACATGAGGTGGCCAAAATACCACACAACCACCATGAAAACAATGCTGGGCCCATTCTAGAACTCAGACAAAACAGTAGCTTGTACCCTCACAGACTTGAGCTGTTTGTCTAGACCTTCGTCCTATCTGGTCTAGGGATCTGCTCCACCACGTTCCTGCCCATATGCATTCTTGCAAGACAGAAAATTCTTGCTTGTTTCAAGCTGAAGTTTGTCTTCTGTGCAACCCCGGTGGCTCAGCGGTTTGGCACCACCTTTGGCCCAGGGCGTGATCCTGGAGACCCGGGATCGAGTCCCACGTCGGGCTCTCTGCATGGAGCCTGCTTCTCCCTCTGCCTGTGTCTCTGCCCCCCTCTCTCTATGTCTCTCATGAATAAATAAATAAAATCTAAAAAAAAAAAAAAAGTTTGTCTTCTGCTACCTTCCCATCCTTGGCCCAAGCTCCATTGTTAGACTCTGTATGACTCTGATCACTTTTTTTTTTTAAAGATTTTATTTATTTATTTCTTCATGAGAGACACAGAGAGAGAGAGGCAGAGACACAGGCAGAAGGAGAAGCAGGCTCCCTGTGGGGAGCCCAGGACCCCGATATCAAGACCTGAGTCAAAGGCAGACGCTCAACCACTGAGCCACCAGGGCATCCCTGATCACTTTCTCATGCGACAAATCTTCAAAGAGTTTAGGAATGTTCATTTCACTATTTCTTCGACTTTTCTGTATGCTTGATGTTTTTCATTATATAAAGTTGTAGGAGATTTGGGAACAAATTTCAAGGGAGTAAGTATTTTCTCTTTGAAACTGGCAAGGACAAAATATAGTCATCGGGGAAAATTATTGGCCTCCTTGAAAAAAATGTGACCACAAAGTACCCAACTAATCAGACATCTATCAGGGGTAAGAACGTGGTAGAAGAACCAGCCAACTTCAACATGTACATGACTGATAGAGACCCAAGACAAAAAGCTTTTTTCTAGGATATTGTGAGGAATATTTGAGACCATGTCAAAGAAAGTCATAGGGTGGGCCAGACATACAGAAGGCGCTACTAACAGTCAGCTCTCATGATCCACAGTAGCTATGTTAATAAAGTTGCTGGGAACACTGAACCACTGCCATAGGTGAATACAGGGTTAGGTCTTGAGAGCCTTTGGTCACCAACGTTCTACGTGTGTTTCTGTTTATAGACATCTTATTTAATATGTATAGTAACTCATTCACATTGAACTCATGGCCAACAGCCTTATAACTCCCGTCTGAGGGAAGCTTATCTAACACATGTATTTTCACTGTGAGGCATGTCACTTATGGACCCTTTATCACCACAGTTGGGGCAGTTTTAAACAGCAAAGTCACCAATAAAAAGCAGAAAAATATGAAAAACACAGCACTAAATATATCACAAATACTGATATGTTTGCATTTAACCTTTATTTCATGTCTTGTGTCTTCGGAAAAACATGAGGTAGGCAAGGGAAACGATCCTCCCCCCCTTTTTTGTTTATTTTCTTTTTCTTTTCTTTTTTTTTTTTTTTTTTTTATAATAGTCACACAGAGAGAGAGAGAGAGAGGCAGAGACACAGGCAGAGGGAGAAGCAGGCTCCATACACCAGGAGCCCGATGTGGGACTCGATCCCGGGTCTCCAGGATCGCGCCCTGGGCCAAAGGCAGGCGCTAAACTGCTGCGCCACCCAGGGATCCCTTTTTTATTCTTAAAACAATTTTTAAATTTTATTTATTTATTTATTTATTTATGAGAGAGACACACAGAGAGAAGCAGAGACACAGGCAGAGGGAGGAGCAGGCTTCATGCAGGGAACCTGACGCAGGACTTGATCCTGGGTCTCCAGGATCACGCCCTTGGCTGAAGGCTGTGCTAAACCGCTGAGCCACCCAGGCTGCCCTCTTTTATTCTTTTTAAAGTAATTTCTATACACAACATGTGGCTGGAACTCATGACCTTGAGATCAAGAGTCACGCACTCCATTGATTTAGCCAGCAAGGCACCCCAAGGGAAATGGTCTTATCCCCATTTTATAAATGCTTAGGGTCACAAGCCTTGGGTGGCAGAGATAAGACTAGTGCCAGGACTTTACTCTTCTGTCCCAGGACTTGTCCACTACAAGTGGGTTTTGGTTTCAGTTACCACAAAGTGTCATTATCCAGGCCTACCCAACTGAATTTTGAAATCTCTCTATTTCCAGTTATCGAGATATTCAGTTAAGGAAGTCATTTGTTTCTGCAGTGATTGATTCATATAGATATGGACTCATGGGTATTTATTTTTTCTATGGGTTATGAAGTCCAGTACCATTGTTACTTACTTTGTGGCTCACACTATTCCAGCTTTGGTCATTGGGAGTGCTTTCAGTTGGTTCTTGTGTCCTTTTCATGAGCACCCATCCTTTCGTGAGCACTGTCTTTCTACCACCACAAGATACGCCAGGCTCATCTGGTGCTTTCTCTTCCCAGTCCCGGAGTCAACCACTGGTCCAAAGAAGCTTGTTTTTTTTTCATTGGAGAAAGATATTTAAAAACCAAATCTGAGCCCTAGATGTGCTCAATTGCTACTGCAATTGCTACTGCATCTACTGGGGTGTCCATGGTTCTACACCTTCTCAGGGGTCAGAGCCAGGGACACATGTACACATGATCATCCATGCATGAATACAGATCCATACTTACTTTGGTATCCATCTATGATATTAATTTTTAAAAATATTTTATTTATTTATTCATGAAAGACACACAGAGAGGCAGAGACACAGGCAGAGGAAGAAGCAGGCTCCCTGCAGGAAGCCTGATGCAGAACTCGATCCCAGGACCCCAGGATCACGACTTGAGCCAAAGGCAGACATTCAACCACTGAGCCACCCAGGTGCCCCTATGATACCAATTAAGGAGCTTTTTTAAAAAAAAATTTTTTTATTATTTATTTATGATAGGCACACAGTGAGAGAGAGAGGCAGAGACACAGGCAGAGGGAAAAGCAGGCTCCATGCACCGGGAGCCTGACATGGGTTCGATCCCGTGTCTCCAGGATCGTGCCCTGGGCCAAAGGCAGGCGCCAAACCGCTGCGCCACCCAGGGATCCCCAATTAAGGAGCTTTTCATGAAGGTCCTTTCTGTCTTTACAATTTATTATATGACAGGTTTACAATAAATATTTTCTGATTTGAATTGAATTAGAGAATAATGTGATGCAGAAAAATGTTTGAAGACTGAAAGAGTAAATGAATCTTTATTGACTGGTGACAACGAAGGGGCCTAGTCTGGGGGTGCCTGGCTGTCTAAGACAGTTGAGCACGTGATTCTTGGTCTCAGGGTCATAAGTTCACCCCCACATTGGGTGTAAAGCTTACTTAAAAAAAAAAAAAGTTTGAAGGGGCCCAGTCTTGAATGAAGAGATCAGAGTTCAAAGACCAGCTTTTGCCACTCAGCCCTGGGACCTTGAATCAGTTACCTAACCCCTGGGGGGCCTAAGTTTCCCTATCGGTTAGAAGAGAGAACAAGTGGGCTAAGTGATCTTCAGATTCTTTTTAGCTTGGGAACCCAAAACTTACCATATTTCTCACTTGCTTAAAACAGCTTTTAAGGACAGGCAGTTTCTCTCTCTCTCTCTTACTACAATCCATAGTAATAATAATTTACAATATAGCCTGGGCTGTGTGTATAAACACGTATACATATATGAACACAAGCATACATGCATTTATTCACACATATGTCAACTAGGGATTGGTCTGAGATAATGTAATAGCAATGTTAGCATACCTTAAATAAGCTAGATGTTAACTTCTCTTTCACATGACTCCTCTTTTATAGTCTGGAGGTGTGCTTCTAATTCTGAGCCCAAGGTGACTACTCCAATTCTGACCATCACATCCGTATTCCAATTAGTGGGAAAAGACACAAAGAAGTGCACTCTTTTTAGGAGCATGACCCAGAGTTGACACTCACCACCACTGCTTATGCTGCATTGGCCAGAACTTACTAACATGACCACACCCTACTGCCAAAGGAGGCTAGAAAATACAGTCTTTCACTGGGCAGCCAAGTGTCAACACTTGAGGATCTGATATTAAAATTAAAATAGGAGAATGCATTGATGGAAAGCTTGCGGTATCTGCTACCCTGCATATAATTGAAATAACATTTTCACAAAATGGTACTTACTCTTTTAAAACATTTTTATTTTTATTTATTTTTTAAAACATTTTTTAAAATGCTCCCTTTATTTATTTTTTAAAGTAAACTCTACCCGCAGTGTGGGGCTTAAACTCACCACCCCAAGACCAAGAGTTGCATGCTCTGCTGACTGAGCCAAACAGGCACCCCTAAAATGGTACTTAATTTTTTTTTTAGTATTTACTCTTTTATTTTGAGAGAGAGAGAGAGAGGAGTGGGGAGAGAGGCATAAGGAGAGGGAGAGAGAGAATCCCAAGCAGACTACCCACTTGAGTGTGGAGCCTGACTTGGGGGTGAGTCTCACCACCTTGAAGCCATTACCTAAGCTGAAATCAAAAGTTGGACTCTGGGGGACCTGGATGGCTCAGTGGTTGAGCATCTGCCTTTGGCTCAGGTCATGATCCTGGAGTCCTGGGATTGAGTCCCGTAGTGGGCTCCCTGTATGAAGCCCGCTTCTCCCTCTGCCTGTGTCTCTCTCTCTCTCTGTGTCTCATGAATGAATACATAAAACCTTAAAAGAAAAAAGTTGGACACTTAACTGACTGAACCACCCAGGTGCCCTGGTACTCTTAATACAAATAGTATTATGTCTCTTTATTCTTGTCTATTCCATTCAATTTTCTTTTCCTTTTTAAAAATATAGGTCCTGACCTACTAAACTGATTTCACATACTCAAGTGGGTTACAACCCATACTTCGCACACTTCCCCAGGGCGCAGAGTGCAAATTCCTTGGCACAGTGCAGTGGTCTCTTCCAGAGATGGCTGCCACTCACTCTGCAGCCTCCCTTCTGGCCGCTGCCACTAGCATCGTGGCAGCCCAGCTGGGCTCCCACACCCTCAGACACATCATCGCGTTCCCCACCTCCTTGTCTTTGCACTTGCTGTTCCCTCCATCTGGGATGCCTTCTGCCCTTCCCTCAATTGTCGCCCACGCCAACCCCACCCAAATTATCAGCCTGGCAAACCATCTTCATTGTTCAAAGCCCAACTTGTACGTCCCCTCCTCAAAGAAGCTTTTGCTTACCAGTAAGTCCCCTGCAGGGTTGACACCCTCCTTGATGCTATCTCTGCCTCCCCCTGCTTAGAAGCCCTCTTATTCCACATCACAATTAATGTTCTTAGCTGTCAGCTTCCCCTCCTGCCTATGAGCCCCTCAAGGGCAGGAAGACAGGTTTGGCTCACCTTTCCACACCCAGCACCCTGCTCAAGGACCAGCACAAAGTCCAGGTCCCATGCACGTCTACCGAACTGACCAGAAGACGGAAGACTTTTTTCTGAGGGGAAGCCTGCCCTGATCCCCTTGGGCTGAGTTACTTCTGTCTTTGCTTTGCTCTTGCAGCACGTTCACAGAGCCTCCCACGCTGCCTGGATGCGATCGGCTGCAGAGGCTCTGGAGCCAGGTTACCTGGGTTCAAACCCCGGCAGTGAACTCTACATGTGACTCCTAGAAGAGCGACTTAACTTTCCTGGGCCTTAGTTTTCTCATCTGTGACATGAGGAAAACAATGATTTATTTCACAGCATTGTTGTCAAAGTTAAATTAGTTCATTCATTCGGAGGAGTGCTTGGAAGACACCCAGCATTTGTTATTTGGTCTATCTGTGTGTTTCTTCCTCACTAGACTCTCAGCACCTGGAGGGAAGCTCACATCTCCCTTGGTGCTTTTTGTACAGGCTTGCTTATGGTAACACTCCAAAAGTGTTGACTGTAATTGGCAGGTCACCGGGAAATTCAGACCAGTATCATTTTCTTATCTGGTTAGCCTGTGGGGATTGTAATAAAGGGCAGGCCTATGAACATCTGGCCAAGTATAACCTACTCAGGGAAAGATAGCCAGAGGAAACCAAGCCTGCCACATCTACCCACATTTTTAAAAAAGATTTTATTTATTTATTCATGAGAGACACAGAGAGAGAGGCAGAGACTCAGGCAGAGGGAGAAGCAGACTCCGTGCAGGGAACCCAATGCAGGACTTGATCCCAGGACCCTGGGATCACGCCCTGAGCCAAAGGTAGATGCTCAACCACGGAGCCACCCAGGTGCCTCATGTGTTTTGTTTTTGTTTTTAGCAATTGGACAAGCATGGCAGACAAAAGGAAACTTGCAGACTTGTTATTAAGACTGCCAACAGGGATCCCTGGGTGGTGCTGCGGTTTAGCGCCTGCCTTTGGCCCAGGGCGCGATCCTGGAGGCCCGGGATCGAATCCCACGTCGGGCTCCCGGTGCATGGAGTCTGCTTCTCCCTCTGCCTGTGTCTCTGCCTCTCTCTCTCTCTGTGACTATCATAAATTAAAAAAAAAAAAATTTTTAAAAAAAGACTGCCAACAATTCTTGGACCAAGCATGAACTATCCTGAGGTAGTGAGGGAAGATGTTTTGTTACAAGCAGGGAGCTGACTCTGCACTGGTAAACAGGAGGCAGGGCAGACAGACACTGGCCTGTGTAATGGAGGGGTCTCTCGAAGGTGAGTGCTGGGTCTCCCAAACCCCCAGCTCACTCAGGACCAGCTGCAAGAAACCGCAGACGACTACAGGCATTACAGGCATTTGAGGCATTTGAGTGCACAGAAGGAATTGGTTCTTTTCCAATCCTTGGAAGGGTGCAAGAGGTTTTGTGCTGGGCCCCTGGGGGTAACACTGCTGACCCGCCTGCCAAGGGAGCTGCTGCTGCTGCTGCCCCCTCAGAAAAGTGGGAATCAAGAGGCCATGCTCGGAACTGCTGAGTTCTAGAAAACACAACCATAACCCAGGGATCAGGAGGTGACGACTGGCAGCAGAGCTAGTGACCAAACACTGGAAGGTGGCTGCAGAGAAACAGGGCTGGTTACTCCGTAACTTAGTTGGCCAGCAGCAAACTCAAAGACATCAGGAAGATGGCCTCTGCTTCACTTCATTCATTCATTCACTCATTCATTCATTTATGAAATTCAAGTGTAGTTGATATAATATACCAATGTCATATTAGTTTCAGGTGTACAATATAGTGATTTGACAAGTTTTACATTATGCTGTGCTCACCACAAATGTAGCTAACCTCCATCACCGTACATTGCTCTTACATTATCATTGATTGTCTTCCTTGTTCTGTGTCTTTTTTACCCATGACTTACACCATCACTGGAAGCCTATACCTCCCACTCCCCTTCACCCATTTTGCTCAACCCCCCAGCTTCTGTTTCAGTTCTGTCTTCCCAAGTTCATACTCCGTGTCCAGTCTCCAGGACTGGAGCTGCAAGGGAGTCTGGAACACTGGGTTTTAGGGTTCCACTCTGAGATGCAGGAAGGCACTTCAGAGCAGTTGAGAGGAACCCAAGACCAGTTGAGTCACCATATCCTCCAGGCCTTCACTCACGAAGCTCCAGTCACTGGCTCTCTGACTGGTCTTTGAATGCTTTACACTTGTTTCCCCTTGCTTAGAATTTTTCATTTGCTGTTCCCTGTGGTTGAAATGTGTTTCCCACAGACCTTCCCAGTCTTGTTAAGCACCACCTCTTCAGAGAGACATCCCTTATCCGAAGGCCTCCTAGATGCCCATCTCTTTTGGGTCTCAGGGCTATTCTGGAAACAATCTCAAGAGGCAGCAATTATTAGGACTGGTGAAGTCTCACTATCTGGGATGAAGCTCTATTATATCACCTTGTTTCATTTTCTTCTTAGCATTTATCACTAGTTGAAACCATTATTTTTATTTTTCAAGATTTTATTTTTTTTAAGGATTTTATTTATTTATTCATGAGAGACACAGAAAGAGAGGCAGAGACATGGGCAGAGGGAGAAGCAGACTCCCCACAGGGAGCCTGATGTGGGACTCGACCCCACGACCCTGGGATCATGACCTGAGCTGAAGGCAGATGCTCAACCACTGAGCCACCCAGCTGCTCCTCAAGATTCTATTTTGAAGTAATCTCTACACCCAACGTGGGGCTCAAACTCATGACCCCAAAATCAGGAGTCACACACTCTTGGGATGCCTGGGTGGCTCAGCAGTTGCGTGTCTGCCTTTGGCTCAGGATGTGATCCTGGAGTTCCAGGATCGAGTCCCATATCGGGCTCCTGCTTCTCCCTCTGTCTATGTCTCTGCCTCTCTCTCTGTCTCTATGAATAAATAAATAAAATCTTTTAAAAAAAAAGTCACACACTCTTTGGGCTAAGCCAGGTGCCCCTGAAATTATTGGATATACTTACACATTCATTAACCTTCTCTCCTTAGAACACAAATTTCATGAGAGTAGGAACTCTGTTTTCTTTTCCCCTGAAGCTCCAATACCTAGAACAGGACCTGATGTGGAGCATGTGCTTAATATATATGGGTTGAATGAACCACTGAGAAATAGAAATAACATAACACTTTGCACTTACCTCCATTACCTGATTTGTTGTATAATATCATAATTACTTCCTCTTCCTCATTTGTCCCCTTTCTTGATTCAGGGCCAGGACTGCATCTCATTTTTTATTTTTGCCTCACTTTTCTTTTATGATTTTATTTTCTTTTAATTTTTATTTATTTGTTTTTAAGATTTTATTTATTTATTTGACAGAGAGAGAACAAGCAGGTGGAGAGGCAGAGGGAGAGGGACAGGACCCCAGGATCATGATCTGAGCCAAAGGCAGATGCTTAACTGACTGAGCCACTTAGGTCCCCCTTATTTATTTTTTTAAAAGATATTATTTATTTTTATTTGACAGAGAGAGAGAGAGAGAGAATGAGCGAGCAAGCAGGGGAAGTGGCAGATAGAGGGAGAGGGGAAAGCAGGTTCCTTGTTCAGTCGGTGTGGGACTTGATCTCAGGACTTTGGGATCACAACCTGAGTCAAAGGTAGACACTTAACCGACTGAGCTACTCAGGTGCCCTTTGCCTTGCTTCTTACCACAACGCCCAACATACAGTCGGTAAGCCATGCATTTCGATGAATGAATAAAAGAAGAAAAAATGAGGGGATCCCTGGGTGGCGCAGCGGTTTAGCCCCTGCCTTTGGCCCAGGCCGCGATCCTGGAGACCCGGGATCGAATCCCACATCGGGCTCCTTGTATGGAGCCTGCTTCTCCCTCTGCCTGTGTCTCTGCCTCTCTCTCTCTCTCTGTGACTATCATAAATAAAAAAATTTAAAAAAAAATTTAAAAAAAGAAGAAAAAATGAAATAAAAAGAGAGAGAGGGGAAGCATGAATGCACATGTTTAGGGAGCGTGGTGGGTGTGTTCCATGATGTCCAAAGGTGAGGAAGGAGGGTGGTTATTGTACAAAGAATGCTTTAAAAAACCATCTCAACTAGGGCCACCTGGATGGCTCAAAAAAAAAGATGTCTTCTAGTGTTGGCCCTTTTGGGATGTATTTTTGAAGAGGAAAGACAGCCATGGTAGGTAGAAGCAAACTTTGGAAAAGAATAAAGCCTGGCATTTTTTGACCTTTTTATATCTTTATTATATTATATTAATTTATTTTTTAATTTTTATTTATTTATGATAGGCACACAGTGAGAGAGAGAGAGGCAGAGACATAGGCAGAGGGAGAAGCAGGCTCCATGCAGGGAGCCCGACGTGGGATTCGATCCCGGGTCTCCAGGATTGTGCCCTGGGCCAAAGGCAGGCGCTAAACCGCTGCGCCACCCAGGGATCCCTATATTTTATTTTTTAAAGTAATATCTACACCCAGCTTGGGGCTTGAACTCACAATCCCAAGATCAAGAGTCGCACACTCCATCAACTTCGCCACCCAGGTGCCCCAAACCTTTTTATATCTTTAACATGTAAATCATTTCTGGGGCGCCTGGCTAGCTTAGTCAGTTAAGTCAATAAGCGGCTGTCTTTTTTTTTTTTTTTTAAGATTTTATTTATTTATTTGGGAAAGAAGAGAGAGAGCACAAGCAGGGGGAGGGGCAGGGGGAGAGAGAGAAGCAAGCTCCCCACTGAGCAAGGAGCCCAACAGGGAGCTAGATCCCAGGACCCTGAGATCATGATCCGAGCCAAAGGCAGACACTTAACCAACAGGAAGCAGCTGAATCTTGATTTTGGCTCAAGTCATGATCTTAGGGTTGTGAGATCATCCCCCTCTCCATGGGCTCCACACTGGGGGTGGAGTCTGCTTAAGATTCTCTGTCTCCTTCTTTCTCTGCCCTCTCATCCCCCTCCAAAAAAAAAAAAAAAAAAAAAAGTAAGTTATTTCTGACAATCATCAGATAATTGTTTGACTCAGATTTTTACATATCCACAATCACACAAACATGTCATACAGATGCAGAAATATGCATGTACACACAGATACACAAACACACATAGTCACATGCACAAACACATGCTTAGAAAGCCTTTGTGCAACAAGATTAATACGGTCAGAAGGCATTTGTAAAGCCTATGTCCAGGGAAGAAATTCATAATTCATTTAGAAAAAGAAATGTAAGCATTTTTTTAAAAAAAAGTTTTATTCATTTAAGTAATCTCCATACCCCATGTGGGGCTTGAACTCATGACCCTGAGATCAAGAGTCACAGGCTCCCCTGACTGAGCCAGCCAGGCACCCCAAATTTAAGCATTTAAAGTTGCTATTTTACTAACAACAGATGAGGGGATGGAAGGGATGGGAAAACAAGCCTAGGAGGGTTCTTTTCACTCACTCACTGAGCAACTAACCTGTGTGAAAGGCTGTCTTGAGAGTCAGGGGCTGGCGTCAGAGGCCTTCATTCACCTTTTATCAGGTGGGCAAATGGATTAAAAAAAACAGCAAAGCATCAGACCATATGTAGAGACTGATGGTGGAGAGAGACCAAAGAAAGGGAAAGAGAGGGGCTTCGAGCGGCACCTGGGAGGGCTCAGTCAGTTAAGTGTCTGCCTTTGGCTCAGGTCATAATCCTGGGGTCCTGGGATCAAGCCCCACATCAGGCTCCCTGCTTAGCAAGGAGTCTGCTTCTCCCTCTGTATCTGCCTCTGCCTCTCCCCCTTCTTGTGCTCTCTCTCTCAAATAAATAAATAAAATCTTAAAAAAAGGGGGGGGGCTTTAAGGGCTGAGGATATTAGTAATTGATGTGGGCATTTTTTGGGGAAAAGAAGCAGGGGGAATGGATACCTAAGCCCTGGGGAAAAAAAGAAGTAAAATAGATGGGAACATTTGACACATCTTAAAACCAGCAGGGAGAAGTAAACAAGAACGAATTCTGTCCCCCCAAAGACTCGGCTGCTAGGGGAAACTGGGAAGTACAGGTGACAGCAGTGAGGTGGGAAAGATGCCCAGAAATATTTCGTGGTTGTGTGCTGAAGAGCAAACACCTTCCGGGAGCAGCCAGCAGAGACCGTGGGAAAAGGGGAGACCCTCTTCTCTCTGGGGAAGTACGTGTCTGCTTGCTTCCTCTTGACACTATCATCCCCCACACAGATCTTCTTCCTTCACCCCGAGGTAACTCCAGGGGTATCTGCACCTTCTCAGGCTGTCACCTCTCTGTTTTCTCTCCTCCCTTCTCGGGCCTCTTCCAGCTACAGTGTACAGGTCTCCTCCTCCAGGAAGACTTCCCTGCTCTCCAATCTCCAAGAGACTCCTCCTATGGCCCCCAGTGCTTCCCTCAGCACCCATCATATGGGCCCAATGGCCCTGAGTGACTCAGCCCTCCCTAGGCTGGGCACTTCTTGAAATGCAGGCTGTGTCTTACTTTCTAGGATATTCCTCAGGCTCAGGCCCTGCTACACAGTAGACACTCAGCAAACCTAGTGAAGCAAGGGAGGCCGGAAGGGCAGAGACCTTCATGGGGCTGGAGGGGAGGGTTAGGTGGTGACAGCTCTGGGAATATGCCCTTCTCGGGGGCACCTGCACTCTTCGAAAGGTTGGTTTTAAGCTTGATGAGGTGGAGCCAGGAAACGAGGTGGTATGTCTAGTGTCAGCAGCTGGTGCAGGGAAAGAGAGTTAAGGAAGGGAGGGAGGGACAAGGAAGCTGAAATTGTACCCCTTGTGAATATTTCCACCTGTAATGATCTGCTGACTTCAGAAGTGAGTAAGAAGGGAGAAGGAAGGGAGGCTGAAGAGCAGAAAGACATTGGCCCTCACCAGTCTGTGTACCATAACCACCTGGTGGAAAACAGTCAACAGTCCTTCATTCTATTCTGTGGAGAGTCTGTGTCTATTCATTCCACAAATATTTATCAAGCACATGCTATGTGCCGGGTATTGTTCTAGCTGCTGGGAAGACAGCAATAAAGAAAATATGGTGCTCGTATTTTGGGGGGTAGAGGAGGTAATAATTGTATGGAGTAAGTCAGGTGATATGCGTTATGAAAAAAAAATAAAGCAGGCTAAGTGGGTTACAGAGGGAGGGCATGGGGAGGGGTTGGGTTCACATAAATTGGTAGGAAAAGCCTCTCCAGTGACTTTTGAGCAGACATCTGAAGGAAACGAGAGGAAGCCAGTGGATACCTGGAGTGAGACCATTCCAGGCTAAAGAAACAACGCGTGCAAAGGCCCCAGGGCTGGCATATACTGGGTGTGGAGGAGGAACTGCAAGGAGGCCAGTGTGGCTGGAGCAGAGGGAGGGAGGAGAGCAGTTAGGAAGGAGATCAGTGGGATGACAGGGAGCACTTCTGATGTCTGGATGTCAGGGAGATGAGGAGGGCCAACAAGGCAGGTGGCGAATGCAGAGGGATGGCCTTTGAGTCCTACAGGCCAAGAGAGAGCGCTGTTTGCAGGTCAGGGAAGGATCAGTTAGTTGGTCAACAGCCATGGAGCAGCATGGCAGGAGAAAGCTGAGCTCAGGATTGGGCAGTGTGGAGACCGCCTTACCAAGAGCAGACTTGGTGGACTGGAATGGGTTCTCAAGAGAATGGGAAGCTGGGATGGGGAGGCCGACAGGCCACACTTTGAGGAGTCCTAGTGTAGAGGGGCGCACAGCCTTTATCTGATCCTCTTAAGCTTCCTGGCATCAGGTAACTCTTAGCTGATTCTTGGGATTCTGTGTCCCTCTCCACCTCTTCTGCACATGGGTCTCCAGTCAGCCAGGTCCCCACCATGCCACCCCAGCTGAGATGGGGGATTAGAGTCAGAAGTCAGCTCATGTTTTATTTTTTGTTTCTGGTACCAGACAATGCACGCCTTGTGAGACTAGGGCGGCGACGCACACTATGAGTCCTCAGTCATCAATCAGCTCCAGGCTCCCTAAATCCCTCATCAGCCGCCCCTAGAGGATCTGGTCTGGAAGGCAAACAGCACTAATCAAAAGCTTATTGCTGACTGCCATCTGGTGGTCATTTTAGGTACTGGCCTGCGTCCAAATCTGGTACTCGCAGGGCGGTGGGAAGAATTGAGTGAATTATTAGAATAGCACCGGGCACTTACTATGTGTTTGGTAAAAGTGAGCTACAGTCACTATGCTCGTGGTTTGGAGGAGTGGGATTAAAATAAATGTGTCCCTTGGCTTCACCTCCAACATATTTGGAATGAAAAAGAAATATCCTAAAAGGAGGTCCCTCTTTTTTATCTTGGTAAAGATAAGAGTGCTTCAGGGAACCAAGATGTTGTGTATATATATATATATAGTCAGATGATCTAGAATCAAATCCTGCTTTTGCTACCATGCGACCTCAGTCACATCACTTAAGTGCCTTGAGTCTCAGTTTCATCAAGCCGTAAAATGGGAGCATTAGAATTAAAATGACTCGGGCAGCCTGGGTGGCTCAGCGGTTTAGCGCCGCCTTCAGCCCAGGGCGTGATCCTGGAGATCAGGGATCGAGTCCCACGTCGGGCTCCCTTGTATGGAGCCTGCTTCTCCCTCTGCCTGTCTCTTTCTCTCTCTCTCTCCCTCTCTCTCATGAATAAATAAATAGATAAATTCTTTAAAAAAAGAATTAAAATGACTGGTATTGAATGTAAAGAGCTCTCAGTAAAAGATGCTCTCCTTTAGTTAACAGTAGTGGCATACTAGCTCTCAACACTGGGAGTGTATTGCTCTAAATAGTGATTCTTGGGGCACCTGGATGACTCAGTTGGAAGAGCGTGTGACTCTTGATCTCAGGGTCCTGGGTTTGAGCCCTACATTGGGTGTAGAGATTACTAAAAAAATAAAAATAAAGAAATATATAATAAAATAGTGGTTCTCAATTGGGGGCAATTTTGTCCTCCCAGGGAACATTTGGCAACACCTGCAGATATTTTTGGTTGTCACACGTGTGAGGGGATACTATCTAGTGGGTAGAGGTCACAGATGCTGCTGCATCCTCTAATGCAGGGAACAGCTCCATACAGGACAGAATTTTCCAGTCCAAAATGTCAATAGTCCTAAAACGGAAAAAAATCCTGGAGCTTTCTTAAATGAGGATTCTTCTTACTATGTTATGGACCAATAGGAGGAAGTGCTTTCCAAAAAGTATGAGAGAAGCAGAGTGATACATGAAGCTGGAAAGAGATTCTTTCTGCAATTAAATGCAGGAGCAAAATGAGGCTTCAAAATGAGGCTTCAAATGAGGTTTCAAAAATTAGAAACTAGGGACGTGCAGAGAGGAGGGGATCATGAGAAGTAATAGCATACATCAGTAAGAGGGTTAAGCAAGAACAAAGGCAGTATATAATAAAAAGCTAAAACAAGTCACAAACACATGCACAATAATTGATCCATGCAACCCACCCTCCCCCAAGAATAGTTGTAAATAATACTCAAGAACCCTGAAAAGGTAAGCAAAACCAACAGAATCAACAGGCAGGAAGAAGGGGAGCTATCGTCGGGAGCATGGTCCCTCTCTTTCTCTTCTTCCTGGCACAGTTCAGTTTAACTTGCGGTACAATGTTCCCATCCCAACAGGTGACCATGAATCGACCGTACAGATGGAGGAGTGCCTGCGGCGGCCTATCTTACTTAAAGTCTTAGGGTCCTTGTAAAGGAAGTAGATATGCTTAGAGATGAAAGGCAGGGAGAGGAAGTGCAGAAGCATATGGGAGATTTGGAAGATCAAGTTCAGGTAACTCAGCTCCTTGAACTGCTCTTTGATGATCCCGTTGATGAGTATGACCATGGAGAAGTTGATGAGCTCATAGGTGATGATCCACACAGCATAACACAGCAGCCCCACGTAGTTGTTCATGCGGATGCAATAGAGAAGGAACACGCTGAACAGGATGGTCATGGTAGATAAGACAATGCTGATAGACTTCTTCTGGATCATGATCCAAGATATTACCTCTGATTTTGTGTCCATGTAGATGTCGATTTTTTCCTCGTAGCCAATGGATGTAATGTGGTTCAAGTCAAAGATGAGGAACTGGATGGTGTTAAGGACAGAGAAGATGCCCACCAGAAGAGAGATCGTCTTGTTCATTTGATATGTGTTTTACCACAGCATCTGCTACAGAAAAAAAAAAAAAAATGGAGATGCATCACAAGATGGTAGAGTTAGCCCTAGAGAAATTCCTTGAGCCACTGATGTAAATGGGAAAGCTAAGAGTAAGTTGGTTTATGGACAGGCAATGGGCCCAAGGTCAAGGGACATAGCATCTGGCCCCAGCTCTGGCCTAACTAGCTATGGGTGACCAAGTTACTGGCAAGTGAGGGCATCATTGGCCCAAGACACTCCTTAGGGAGCTCCCAGCTCTGCTATTTCAGAGGCAGCTATGCTTTATTTATTTATTTTTTGACCATTATAAAAGTTTAACAAAAAAGTTCACTATGAAAATGCAAGTGGGGCAGCCCTGGTGGACTGCGGTTTAGCGCCACCTTCCCCCGGGGGTGTGATCCTGGAGATCCCGGATAGAGTCCCACGTCGGGCTACCTGCCTGGAGCCTGCTTCTCCCTCTGCCTGTGTCTCTGCCTGTGTCTCTGCCTCTCTCTCTCTCTCTCTCGAATAAATAAATAAAATCCTTTTTTTAAAAAAAGAAAAAAAATGCAGGCAACCTGATTCTTGTATTGTAGTAAAACAGATACTATGAACAGGGGACATGTGGAAGCAGTTGATTTCTTCTGATGAACACACCCATTGTTTATACTCTTTCCAAGCCTTCTAACATAATGATGTTATTCCCTCGTATTACCACCATTCCGATATTGTTCTGTTGTCCACTAGTTGCCATCTCCACACATTCATCTATCACAAGATTCATGAATGGATCGAATCCTTGCAATATGCCTTGGACATGTCTGCCATCATTTAATTTCAATGATAATTTCTTGTCCATAAATTTTTTCAACTTGGGAGGTTGAGAGCTTTGCTCATAGCATTTACTCAGCGAGCTCAAAGATCGGCAGCTATGCTTTAAAGTGGCAAAAATTGTGTGCCCTTCAGTGCCAGGCTTGTGGGAATTAGGAAGCTCCTCTATCTGGAATGATGATGGAATCAGTTCTAGGCTCTTCTCTGGGATATTTGTTTCTCTGAAGTCAGAAAACTAGCATAGCTCCTCAAGGGACTGGAATCATCTCTGATTTTTTTTTTTTTTTTTGGTCAGGAGCAATTGTTTTACTGTGATAAAATATACATAACATAAATTTTTACTATTTTACCCTTTTCAAGTGACATTAAGTACATTCACATTGTTGTGCAACCATCACCACCACCCACCTCCAGACATTTTAATATTCCCCAAGAAAAAATCCTGTACGTATCAAATGCTAACTCCTCATTCCCCTCCCTGCAGCCCTTGTTAACCACCATTCTACCTTCTATCTCTATGAGTTTCTTTCTTTCTTTCTTTTCTTAGTTTCTTTCTTTCTTTCTTTCTTTCTTTCTTTCTTTCTTTCTTTCTTTTTTTTTCTTCTTTTGCAGATGCCTCTATAAATGTCACTACTCTCAGTACCTCATATAAGTGCAATCATACAGTATCTGTCCTTTTGTGCCTAACCTGTTTCATTTAGCATAATGTTTTTCAAGTTCATCCCAAGTATTTTTTGAAAGACTTATTTATATATACAAGAGAGACAGGGTATAAGAGTGACAACTAGGGGGACGGACAAGTGGAAAGAATCTTCCAGTAGACTCCCCACTGAGCACAGAGCCTGATGCAGGGCTCCATCCCACAACCCATGAGATCATGACCTGAGCCTAAACCAACAGTAGGACGCTTAACTGACTGAGCCACCCTGGTACTCCCAATATTCGTATGCTTCATTCCCTACTATCCTCACAACTCTGTGTGACTCCAGAGTTTAGTCCTTGATCCACAAACCTCTTGCTGCACAGCAGGTCCAGGAGGATCCCAGGTGGGGTGTGGAAGAGGCCATGTGTTGGCTGGCAGAGAGCTGCACTGATCCTTCCCTGTCCCCACCAAACAAACCACACTTTGTCCCTGTTCACAGAGCAGCTTCCAGAGCAGCCACATTCCATGGTGTACCCTCCTTCACCTCTCAGAAAGAGGGCCCCAAACCACACGGGTTTATTCCTTGGTTTAAGATTGTTTTGCAGATTTCAAGCCATTGTCTTTATAAATCCCATTGGTTCTTTTTTTTTTTTTTAAGATTTTATTTATTTATTCATAGAGATGCAAGATGCAGAGAGAGAGAGAGGCAGAGACACAGGCAGAGGGAGAAGCAGGCTCCATGCAGAGAGCCCGATGTGGGACTCGATCCAGGGTCTCCTGGATCAGGCCCTGGGCTGCAGGCGGCACTAAACCGCTGCGCCACTGGGGCTGCCCCCCATTGGTTCTTTATTGCTGCTGCCCCAGCCTTGGTTTTAGCCTTTCCTGTAACACTGCCCTCCTGGTCACTGTAAAAACTGCCTAGATTCTCTTCCTGTCTCCAGTCGTATTCCTCTGGTGCCTTCTAGTCACCCAGCATTCACTCAGCAAACATCTATTGAGCATTAGCTATGTGCTGGGTACTGAGCTTGGTACTACAAATGCACAGGTAAAGAGTCTGGTGAGGAAGCTAGATAAAAAAACAACAAAAAAAGCAAAGCAAATGTTTAAAAAGATTTATTTATTTATGATGAGAGACACACAGAGAGAGAGAGGGAGAGAGAGAGAGAGGTAGAGACATAGGCAGAGGGAGAAGCAGGTTCCATGCAGGGAGCCCAGTGTGGGACTCATCCCAGATCCTGGGATCACCCCCTGAGCCAAAGGCAGACACTCAACTGCTGAGCCACCCAGGCATCCCTAAAATTTTTTTAAAGAAAAGAAAATTTACAATGCCTTGTGATAAATGCTGTGGAGGAGGTGATCCAATGGCCTCAAGATGTAGCAAGATCTAATCCAGAATCACTGTATTGTACACCTGAAACTAATATAATATTCTATGTCAATTCAGTAGAATTAAAAGAAAAACTTTAAAAAGAAAAGATCTAATCCAGAATGGGAATCAGGGGGGAGGAGGCAATCATTAAGCTTGTGTCTTAGAGGATGTGGCCAATAACCAGGTGGAAAAGGGGGAGACTTCACCTCTGGCAAAGTGGACAGCATCCAGCTAGGCAGAGACAGGCAAAAGCCATTTGGGAAACAGCAAGTTTGATGTGGTTTAAGCAGAGGGGTAGGCTACAGGGGAAGGGAGGGTTCAGAAAAGTAAGGAGACTTACCTGCTATGTGGAAGTTTCTATGGAAGGCAATGAGAGGCCTGAAAGGGTTTTACAGATGTGTGTGTATGTGTGTGATGATCTGATTTGCATTTTAGAAAAATCTTTCTTGCTGGTTTAGGGACCATGGGTCAGAAAGGAGGCTGGAATGGAAGCAGGCAGAGCAGTTGAGAGACTTAAAGGAAATAGTGAAGCAACATGAGGTGTTGGGGCACTGCATTCTGAGCCTGGGGCATGGAAAAGGGCAGAGGGATAGAGAAGCTGACTCCCTGCTGAGCAGGGAGCCCAATGCAGGGCTTGCTCCTAGGACCTTAGGATCATGACCTGAACTGAAGGCAGAACTGAAGGCAACTGGATGAGCACCCAGGTGCCCTGTCTTTACTGTTTATTATTTTTTATTTTATTTATTTATTTTATTTATGATAGTCACAGAGAGAGAGAGAGAGAGAGAGAGAGGCAGAGACATAGGCAGAGGGAGAAGCAGGCTCCATGCACCGGGAGCCCGATGTGGGATTCGATCCCGTGTCTCCAGGATCGCGCCCTGGGCCAAAGGCAGGCGCCAAACCGCTAGCGCCACCCAGGGATCCCTGTCTTTACTGTTTAAAAGAGTGTCTTTAAAAAAAAAATAAAATAAAAAAAAAAAAATAAAAGAGTGTCTTTAGGTTTGAATTTCTCCATGCTCTGTTGTAAATGAATCCAGTTCCTTTGGGAAAAGATTACCAACATCTGTTTTATGGCTTAGTTCTCCCCATCTCAGCCAAAATTTCTGAGCCACAGCTTTGGAACTATGAGTGGGGAGAATTATATTCTTCTGTCTTAGTGATACTCCTACATTAGGAGCTGAATGCTCTGTTTGGGAGGGAAGAGATCTGGATAAACAAAATGTAGTATACACGTGCAATGAAATATTACTCAACCTTAAAAAGGAAGAAAATTCTGACACATGCTACAACATGGATGAACCTTGAGGATGTTATGAGTGAAATAAACCAGACAAAAAAGGACAAAAGTTGTTTGATTCCACTTACACGAGATAGCTAGAGTAGTCAATTCATAGAGACAGAAAGTAGGATGTTGGTTGCCAGGGGCTGAGGGGAGAGGATGGGAGCTATTGTTTTATGGTTATAGAGTTTCAGTTTTGCAAGATAAAAAGACTCCTGGAGATCTGTTGCATAACAATGTGAATGGACTTAACACTATTATACTCAAAACTTAAAAATGGTTATGATGGTAAATTTTATGTTATGTATATTTTACTACAATTTAAAAAATAAAATTATTTACATCTTAAGTGAAAATGAAGTAATCTTTTTCAGACATAGAAAAGCTGAAAGAATTAATCAGTAGTAGCCCTGCATTATGAGAAATGTTAAAGGAAGTCCTTCTGGCAGAAGAAAGATACCTGGTAGAAATCTGGATCTATACAAAGGAACAAATAACTGTGGAAATGGTAATATATGGGTAAATATAAAAATAGAAAATAAAGATGTTTTTCCTTGTTATTTAAAGCTCTTTGAAAGATAATTTAGGGGCACCTGGGTGGCTCAGTTGGTTAAGTGTCTGCTTTCTGCTCAGGTCATGATCCTAGAGTCCTGGGATTGAGTCCCACATCAGGCTCCCTGCTCAGGGGGGAGCCTGCTTTGCCCTCTCCTTCTGCCCCTCCCCCCGCTTGTGCTCTCTCTCAAATAAATAAATAAAATCTTTAAAAAAAGATAATTTAAGCAAAGATAATAACAATATATGATGAGGTTTGTAGAAGTGTAATATATAATAATGATAGCACAAATAGGAGAGGAAAATTGGAAGTATACTGTTATAAAGTTCTTATATTATATGTGAAGAGGCATTATATCACCTGAAAGTAGTCTGTGATAAGTTAAGGCTCTTTACATAAACTCTAGAACAGCCACTAAAATACACAATGAAGAATTACATAGATATTTGACAAAGGAGATAAAATGAAACCATAGCAACATCAAATTAATCCAAAAGAAGGTAGGGACACCTGGGTGGCTCAGTGGTTGAGTGGCTGCCTTTGGCTCAGGGTGTGATCCTGGAGTCCTGTGATGGAGTCCTGCATTGAGCTCCCTGCATGGAGCCTACTTCTCCCTCTTGCCTGGGTCTCTACTTCTCTCTGTATGTCTCTCATGAATAAATAAATAAAACCTTAAGAAAAAATCCAAAAGAAGGTAAAAAAAAGGGGGAGGAAAAGAAACAGAGAATAGATAGGACAAATAGAAAACACATAATAAGATGACAACTAAATGTAAAAGACCTAAATACTTCAATAAAAAGCAGAGGTTGTAAGATTGGATAAAAAAGGAAGACCCAGGGACACCTGGCTGGTTCAGTCAGTAGAGTATGCAACTTTTGATTTCAGGGCTGTGAGTTTGAGCCCATGTTGGGGATAAGTTTACTTAAAAAATAGAAAAAGAAAAAAAGGAAGGGAGCCTGGGTGGTTAGGTCAGGTGAATGTCTGACTTCAGCTCAGGTCATGATTCCAGGTCTAGGATTGAGCCCCCCCATGTTGGGCTCCCTGCTCAGTAGGGAGCCTGCTTCTCCTCCCTCTGCCTGCTGCTCTCTCTGCTTATGCTCTCTCTTTCTCTCTGTCAAATAAATAAATAAATAAATAAATAAATAAATAAATAAATATTTCAGCTAAATAAATAATTGTTGTTTTAACCTCCTAAATAAATAAATAAATAAACAAAAATAGTACATAAGAAAAAGGAAGACCCAACAATATACTGCCTATAGGAAGCATACTTTATATACAAAAACATCAATTGCCTGGAAAAAAAAAAGAGAGATGGGAAAAGATATACTATGTCAACACAAGTCAAAAGAATTTGATTTGTCAAATTCTCACTGGAGTGGCTGCATTAATATCAAATAAAGAAAATTTCAGGGCAAGGAATAATCTCAGGAATAAAGAAGTCATTTCATAATGATAAAGGATATAACAATTCCAAACGTTTATATACCCACTAATAGAGTTTCAAATTACTTGAAGCAAAAATGGATAGAATTATAAAGAGAAATAGAAAAATCCATAATTATAGTCAGCAATTTCAATACACCTCTTTCAGTAATTAATAGAACAAGTACAGAAAATTAGAAAAGATATCAAAAGATTTGAACAGTACTATCAACCAACTTGATCTAAATGACATTTGAAGAACATTGCACCTAATAATAGCAGAATAAATATTCTTTCCAGGAGCACATGAAACAGTTACAAGATAGAACTTATTCCGGGTCATAAAGCTATTTTCAATAAATTTAAAATGATTTAAATAATAACTGTAGGGGGATCCCTGGGTGACTCAGTGGTTTAGTGCCTGCCTTCGGCCCAGGACATGATCCTGGAGTCCCGGGATCAAGTCCCACATCGGGCTCCCTGCATGGAGCCTGCTTCTCCCTCTGCCTGTGTCTCTGCCTCTCTGTGTCTCTCATGAATAAATAAATAAAATCTTTAAAAAAAATCATAACTGTATATCCTCTGATCATATTGAAATTAAATTAGAAATTAATAATAGAAAGCTTTCTGAAAAATCCTCAAATATTGAAACAGAGTAGCACATTTATAGATAATCCATAGATCAAAGAAAAAATCAAAAGGAAATTAGAAAGTATTTTTAACTGACTGAAAATGAAATACAACATATCAAAATTTATGTGAAGCCATTAAGATAGCACTTGGGGGAAATTTTATAGTACCAAGTGCCTATATTAGAAAATAAGTAAGGTCTTCAATCAATTACCTCAGCTTCTACGTTAAGAAAAGTATAAAAAAGAAGAGCAAATTAAAGTAAGTAGAAGAAGGAAAATAATAAAGATCACAGTGGAAATCAATGAGACATAAGACAGAAAAAGGGAGAGATAAAATCAATGAAACCAAAAGTTGGTATCATTAAAAACCTAAAACCTCTAGTTAGACTGATCAGAAAAGAAAAAGAGGAAAAAACACAAATTAACAAAATCAGAAATGAGAGCAGTGACTTCACTGTATATTCTATGGATCATAAGGGAATATTATGAACAGCTTTATGGCAATTAACTTGACAACTTAGATAAAACAGGCAAATTAAAAGACACAAACTAGAGGCAGTTGTGTAGCTCAGTCAGTTAAACATCTGCCTTCAGTTCAGATTGTGATCCCATGGTTCTAGGATAGAACCCTGAGTCCGGCTCTGTGCTTAGTAGGGAGCCTGTGTCTCCCTCTGCCCCTTCCCTTGCTTGTGCTTTCTCTCTCTTTAAAACAATAAATAGAAGAAAGAAAGAAAGAGAAAGAAAGAAAGAAAGAAAGAAAGAAAGAAAGAAAGAAAGAAAGAAAGAAAGAAAATCTTTAAAAAAAGACATAAACTAGTAAAGCTTACTCAAGAAAAAATAGATGACACTTGTAGTCCTATATCTGTTTTTGTTTGTTTTAAAGATTTTATTTATTTATTCATGAGAGACAGAGAGAGAGAGAGAGGGAGGGAGAGGCAGAGAGAGACACAGGCAGAGAGAGAAGCAGGCTCCATGCAGGGAGCCCAATGTGGGACTGGATCCAGGGCTCTAGGATCATGCCCCAGGCCGAAGGCAGGTGCTAAACCACTGAGTAACCCAGGGATCCCTGTTTGTTTGTTTTTAAATTGAATTTGTAATTTAATACTTCCCACAAAGAAAATTTACTGCTGAATCCCACCAAGTATTTAAGGAAGAAATACATACCGATTATATATAAACTTTTAAAGAAAATTGAAAAGGAAGAAATACTTTCTATTAAGCAATCATGACTCTGATACCAAAATTTAATGAAGACATTATAAGAAAAGAAAACTATGACAGATATCCCCTATGAACATCGATTAAAAAATTCTAACCAAAATTGAACAAATTGAATCTCACACTTTATAAAAAAGATTATACACCATGACCAAGTAGAGTTTATTCCAGGAATATTCATGTTGACTTTTTTTTTTTTTTAAGATTTTATTTATTTATTCATGAGAGACACAAAGACAGAGGCAGAGATACAGACAGATGTGGGTGGGACTCTATCCCCAGGCCCGGGATCAGGCCCTGAGCCAAAGGCAGACGCTCAATCGCTGAGCCACCCAGGTGTCCCATCATGTTTGGTTTAATGTTTGAATATATATCGAAATAATTTACCATATTAATAATCTAAAAAATAAAAGACCATGTGATCATGTCATGCAGAAAAAACATTTGACAGTATGAAACATTTGTTTGTGATTTTAAACATCTTTAGCAAACTAGGAATAGAAGAGAACTTTCTCAGGAGGCTTGGGTGTCTCAGTGGTTGAGTGTCTGCCTTTGGCTCAGGGTGTGATCCTGCAGTCCCGGGACTGAGTCCCACATCAGGCTCCCTGCCTGGAGCCAGCTTCTCCCTCTGCCTCTGTCTCTGCCTCTCTCTCTCTGTCTCTCATGAATAAATACATTAAAAAAAATTTAAAGAGAACTTTCTCAACTTGATATAAGACATCTATGAAAAGTCTACAGCTAACACCTAAATTAATGGAGAAAGACTGAATGTTTCCCCTCTAAAATCCAGAACAAAACAATAATGTCCCTTCTTGGGGTGCCTGGCTGGCTCAGTCAGTGGAGTGTGCAACTCTTGATGTTGGGGCTGTGGGTTCAAGATCCATGTCTGGTGTAGAAATTACTTAAAAAATAAAATCTTTAGGGGCAACTTGGTGGCCAGTTAGTTAATCATCTGATTCTTGACCTCAGCTCAGGTCTTGATCTCAGGATTGTGAGTTCAGGCCTAACATGGAGCCTACTTTAAAATCAATTAATCAATCATCTTAAAAAAAAAAATAATGTCCCTTCTCTCTACTTCTACTCAACATTGTCCTGGGAAATGCTAGCCTGTATAGTAAGGCAAGAGGAGGAAGCAGTAAAACTGTCATTATTTGCAGACAGTAGTGATTGACTACGCAGAAAATCTACAAAAATGTTACTTGACCTAATACATGAGTTTAGCAGTATTGGAGGATAAAAGATCAATGTACAAAAAATAATTTTATTTCTATATCCCAACAACAATCAGAATTGAAATTTAAGAAGTAATACCATTTACAATAGCATAAAAGATAGATAAATCTGACAAAAGATGTGAAAGACTTGTGAGCATTGAAAACTACAAAGTATTGCTGAGAGAAATTAAAGAAGACTTAGTGAATGAAGAGAGATACTGCTCTCATGGGTTAGAAGACTCAATACTGTTAAGATGTCAATTCTTCCCCAATTGATCTACAGAGATTTAATGTAATCCCAATCAAATTCCTAGCAGGCATTTTTTAAAAAAAAGGTTTTATTTTTATTTTTATTTTTTTTTTGAGAGAGAGGCAGAACACAAGCAGGAGGAGGGACAGAGGGAGAGGGAGAGGCAGACTTCTCGCTGAGCATGAGGCACAATGTGGGGTTCTATCCTATGACCCCAAAGTCAGACCCCCAAACTGACTGGACCTCAGCACCCCACAGCAGGTTTTTAAAAAATTTTTTTGAAGATTTAATTTATTTAATTGACAGAGAGAGTGAGCAAGCACAAGCAGGAGGAGCAGCAGGTAGAAGGAGAGGGAGAAGCAGTCTCCCCCCTGCCCCCCAGCAAAGAGCCCATTGCAGGGTTCAATCCCAGGGTCCCTGGATCATGACCTGAGCCAAAAGCAGATGCTTAACCAACTGAGCCACCCAGGAGCCCCAGGAGGCATTTTTTTTTAAATAAAAATTTTAAGCTCATTCTAAATTCATATGGAAATGTAAAGGACCTAGAATAGTCAAAACAATTTTGAAAAAAAAAAAATACAGTTAGGGGATGCCTGGGTGGCTCAGAGGTTGAGTGCCTGTCTTTGGCTTGGGGCGAGATCCTGAAGTCCCAGGATTGAGTTCTCACATCGAGCTTTCTGCATGGAGCCTGCTTCTTTCTCTGCCTATGTCTCTGCCTCTCTCTCTGTCTCTCATGAATAAATAAATAAAATCTTAAAAAAATATAGTTGGAGGGATGTGATTTAAAAACTTATAAAGCTACCATAATCAAGGCAGTGTGGCATTCGCATAAAGACAGACAAATAGATCAACAGAATAAAATAGGATCCAGAAATAGATATGTGTGTCTGTATCAATTCAGTAGAGAAAGGATAAACTTTGTAACAATTAGTGTTGGAACAATCAGATATCCAGGAGCAAAAAAAGTGAACTTTGATCTATATCTCTCACCATATATAGAAAAAAATAACTCAAAAGAGATTTATAAGGATGTTTGGCTGGTTCAGTCTGTAGAACATGCAGCTCTTGATCTCAGGGTTATAAGTTTGAGCTCCATGTTGGGTGTAGAGATTGCTTAAAAATAAAATCTTTTTTAAAAAGAGAGAAAACCTTTATGATCTTGAGATAGGCAAAGATTTCCTGTATATGATAAACAAAAGTGAGATCCATAAAAGAACAAATTGTTCAATTGGACTTCACTGAAATTATAAATCTCTGCTTTTCACAAGACACTAAGTAAATGAAAAGACAAGGCACAAATGGGGAAAAAATGTATTAATCATATATCTGGTAAAGAACTTATTTTTTTTAATTAATTTATTTATTTATGATAGTCACAGAGAGAGAGAGAGAGACAGAGAGAGGCAGAGACATAGGCAGAGGGGAAGCAGGCTCCATGCACTGGGAGCCCAACGTGGGATTCGATCCTGGGTCTCCAGGATCGCGCCCTGGGCCAAAGGCAGGCGCCAAACCGCTGTGCCACCCAGGGATCCCTGGTAAAGAACTTATATCCAGATAACATAAAGAACTTCCAAAACTCAATAATAAAAAACAAACAACCTCTTTTTTTTTTTTTTAAGTAAGCTCCATGCTCAATGTAGGATTTGAACTCATGATCTACTCATGTAGATCAAGGGTTGCATGCTCTACCAATCAAGCCAGTCAGGTGTCCCCACATCCTAATTTTAAATTTGTTTTTATTTTTATATATTTTTAAAATATTTTATTTATTTATTCATGAGAGACACGCACAGAGGGAGAGAGGCAGAGACACAAGCAGAGGGAGAAGCAGGCTCCAGGCAGGGAGCCTGATGTGGGACTCAATCCCGGGACCAAGATCACTCCCTGAGCCGAAGGCAGACCCTCAACCTCTGAGCCACCCAGGTGTCCCAAAGATTTAATTTATTTATTTGAGAAAGAAAGCACGAATGGAGAGGGACAAAGGAAGAGGGAGAATCAGGCTTCCTGAGCTCAGAGCCTGACATGGGGCTCAATCCCGGGACTCCAGGATCATGACCTGGGCTGATGGCAGATGCTTAACCAAATGAGCCACCCCAGTGCCCCAACCTCATTTTTTTAAATGGACAAAAGAGGAATACCTGGCTGGCTTAGTTGGAAGAGCATATGACTCTTGATCTCAGCGTTGTGAGTTTAAGCCCCACATGTGTGTAGGGATTACATTAACAAATAAACAAACATGGACAAACAAAAAAATAACATGGACAAAAGATTTGAGCAGACACCTTACCAAAAAAGATAGGATGCTAAATAAGCACATGAAAAGATGCTCAACATCATTCTCCGTGAGAAAAATGCAAGTTAAAAACTATGATGAGATACCACTATATACCCATTAGAATGGCTAAGATGAAAATTTATTGTCTGTACTAAGTGCTTGCAAAGATGTGAAGGGACTGAAATTCTTATACACTGCCAAGGGGAATAGAAAATGGTACAGCCACTCTGGAAGAAAGTTTGCCATTTTCTTAAGAAGTTAAAATGGTATTCATGCAAGATAAATGAAATCTTAAGTCCATACAAAGTCTTGTACACAATTGTTTATAGAGTTCTTATTCATAACTGCCCCAAACTTCAAATCAGTAGATGTTCTTCAATGGGCAAATGGATAAGTAAACCATGGTATATTCATGCCATGGCATACTACTCAGGAATAAAGAATGAACTCTCAATATACCTAACAACACAGATGAAAAACTTTAAAACATTTTATTTATTTATTTTAGAGAAAGAGAGAGCGAGAACAGGCATGTGTGAGCAGGGGAAGGAGCAGAGAAAGAGGTACGTGCTGACTCTGTGCTGAGGACTTGGAGCCTGACAGGGGGCTTGATCCTATGACCCTGAGATCATGACCTGAACTGAAATCAAGAGTCAGACACTTAACAGACTGGGCCACCTAGGTACCCCACAACATAAGTGAGTCTTTTTTTTTCTTTAAAGATTTTATATATTCATAAAAGACACACAGAGATAGGGGCAGAGACGTAGGCAGAGGGAGAAGCAGGCTCCCTGCAGGGAGCCTGATGCAGGACTTGATCCCAGGACCCCAGGATCATAACCTGAGCTGAACACAGACGCTCAACCACTGAGCCACCCAGGTGCCCCAACATGAGTGAATCTTACAGGTATCAGGCTAAGTGAAAGAAACTAGACAAAAAAAAGAGTGCATGCTATATGATTCCATTTATGTAAGATTTTAGAAAATGCAAACTAATATATAATGACATCGACTCAGTGCCTTGAGATGGTAGAGGGTGGTTCAGGAACGGGAGGGAGGCAGGGATTAAGAGGAAACTTTTGGGGGTGATATGTTTAGGAATTCAGTTGTGACTGTTTCACTGGAATATACTTATATCAAAACTTATTAAACTATATATTCTAAACGTGCAGTTTATTATGTTAAATATACTTCAGAAAGCTATTAAATAAACAGACACTTAACATAATGCCTAATGTTTGAAGCAGAAATTTGCTCAATTTGTCTTCCATCCTGGTTTAAACTGCTTCTGACAGTTTCTGAAACTGAATACAAAGTGATGTTTGATGATCTATGACAATGTGTAGTCTTGTGCTGTCTTGGTTTATTAAGTCATCAGTGGGGATTTCATTTCTTATACTAAACTACAAAATCCTCAAGATTAGGCTTTGTATCTTGTACTTTTTTGTATTCTCCCACTAAATCCAGCATAGTTACAGACAGAAAAGTTTAACAAATGACTTTTGGTTAACCAAGTGCATTTTGCACTCTTTGACAAATGTGGGGAGGGAGGGAGGACTCAGAGAAAATGAAGAATGATTTTCTCTATTTTTATTCTTTTATTTATCTGGAATATAGCATAGAGGACATAGGGGGAAAGACCGTGACACAAAGCTACCCCAAGGCACCGCAAGGTTGAATAAGAGAGCCGACATATACCAAGGTGAAAGGATTGCCAGACCGCAAGGCAGCCTAATTTTATTCCCTTGCCCTCTTTATTTTGACTTCTAAGGTGGTGCTGACCAGAAAAGCAAGGAGGAACTCAAGGGGCAGCTTGATATATAACAATATCCTTTCACTAACTGCCCTCAATGAGCAGGTGGTCCCAGTTGTGATTATAATGACATTCCTCTCCACATTTCCCCCAAAAGGTGGCAGTTCTCTACAGCTGAACAGATCAGCAAAACTGGAAGAGACAGAGCTAGAACTATCATCAGAATCTGGGATTCCTGCCTGTGTGGGGAGAGATAAGGGCAAACATTATTCACTATAGCGGTGGGTAAAGTTGACGATCTTTGATTTCAGTCGTAGGAACTCTCCATTGCCTGTAGAAATACGTCTATTGTAGGAGATTATAGTGCCCTGGCTTTGACTTTTATAGATTATGTGGGCATAGGAGATGACATAGAATAGCCAGAAACAGTGCATGAATATACGGGACAGCAAGCCAAACCAGCGTACAGCTCTGACCTCTTCAGTGACAGAGTCATTGTTGGTAAGGATTTGTACTACAATGTTTACAGTTTCATAGAAAATGATCCAGATGATGTAGGTCACCAAGCCCCTGTATATTTGGGCATATACTGAGTATAGGAGGAAGCAGCTGATGATGATGGTAACGAAAGACAGGAAGAAGACAATACTGAAAGTCCAGCAGATGATGAACTGCTCTACCATGTCACTTGCACTCTGGGTCTGTAGGTCATTGTCAATGCAGTCATTCCTCCTTATGTACTTCTGTTCAAAGATAAGGTACATGTCGGTGGCCACAATGGTAAAGACCCCTGATAACACGGTGCCCATCCTGGCATTCATCCCAAACCAACGCTGCTGTCTCATGTTGAGATTTTCTGTGAAGACAAATAGTACAGAAGACAAATAGCAGGAGAATTCTGATTCCTGCCAATGCGGTAAATTATCAGACTTTCTGCCTCCAGCCCCAAAATTCACCCTGGAAAAACAATAGAGAGAAATATGGAAACTAGGAAATAAACAGCTTTGGGAAGACAGAAGACTTTAAAAATGCTTGGGAGTGTGAATGAGGAGGAGGGAGTCTGGGGCTGGTGGCAAGGAGCAGATAAATGAGAGAAGTGGTTCTCAACCCTGGCTTCACATTAGAATCGCTGAAAGCACCCATGCCAGGATCCCTGGGTGGCTCAGCGGTTTAGCACCTGCCTTCAGCCCAGAGCGTGATCCTGGAGTCCCAGGATTGAGTTCCACATCAGGCTCCCTGCATGGAGCCTGCTTCTCCCTCTGTGTCTTTGCCTCTCTCTCTCTCTCTCTCTCTGTCTCTTATGAATAAATAAAATCTAAAAAAAAAAAAAAAAAAAAAAAAGAAAGAAAGAAAGTGCCCAGGCTCTGCCCCAGAACAATTAGAACATTTCCTGAGTTCGACCTAGAAATCAGTGTTTTTCAAAACTTCCTAGTGATTTGCATATGTAGCCAATATTGGAAAACCTGGAGTAGAAAAGGTAGTTTAAATTATGCTCTTATATTTTTCAGCATTCCCTTAGGCAACCATTGCTGTACCCTGATGAGGAAAATTGGCTGCACTTGCCAGACCTTGGGTGTCAGTGTCTCAGGAGAAAAATCAGCAGTACAATAGCCCTGCTGGCATGAAGAGTTGGTGAAAACAGGTGGACACCAACTGGCTTTCAGCAATCACTCCTGCACTACATATCAAAACTTAAAGAATACAAAGAAAGGTGTACTTTCAGGAGAAATTTAGAGCTGCAAGTATGGAATAGCCTAATAATAGAAAAGAAAAAGCAATAATGAGCTGCGGGTTCAACTAAAAAATTTAAGGAAAAACACCCAACCCAATAATAAGAACAACAAAAAATATTAGGGAAAAAATGAATAAGAAGAACAGGAATCATTGAAAAGGAAATAAAGTAGAGGGATTTCTGATTGGTTAGGTTAGGGGCCAACTTGCTTAAAACAACTAAAAATTCTTAATAAAATAGTTTTAAAATATTCTTTTTTTTAACAGAGAGTTTACGTATTTATTTGACACAGAGAACAAGCAAGCTGAGGGAGAAGCAGGCTCCCCGCTGAGCAGGGAGCTTGATGCGGGGCTAGATCCCAGGACCCTGGGATCATGACCTGAGCTGAAGGCAGATGCTTAACTGTCTGAGCCACCCAGGTGCCCCTTAAGATATTCTTAAAAGCACAGAAGAGCTGACAAAGTACAAGGTAAGAAACCAATCTATCGGAGATGAGAAATGGGAAAGGTAAGCAAGCATGGAACTCAGTTTTGCTCTGAGATATTTACCAATCTGAGCAAACTCTATAGGCTAAGGACAAATGAAATCAAAGCGCAGATCCACCAAGGTGGGGAATCTATTAGGAAGCCTTCCTTGTATTAGTTGTGGCTCCCTGTGATTAAAGGTGAATCAGAAGTAAGCGGGACTGGCATCATCCCCTCAAGAGACTCAAGAAAGAGAACTTAATGCTACACTGAAAATAAGGGGAGAAACTCTCTTTGAGGCATTGGACCATAGCTAGCCTTTTTGTGGATTTGTAGCCCAAATTATATGAGGTATTCAAAGAAGTTTTTATGGGGCACCTGGGTGGCTCAGTTAGTTAAGTATCTGACTTTTTTTTTTTAAAGATTTTATTTATTTATTCATGAGAGTCACAGAGAGAGGCAGAGACACAGGCAGAGGGAGAAGCAGGCTCCCCACAAGGAGCCCAATACAGGACTTGATCCCAGGACCCCGAGATCATGACCTGAGCCAAAAGCAGATGCTCAACCACGGAGCCATCCAGGTGCCCCAAGCATCTGACTCTTGACTTCAGCTCAGGGACAAGGGATCCAGCCCCATGTGGGACTCTGCCCTCCCCCTCTGCCACTCGCTCTCTCTCTCTCTGAAATAAATAAATAGAATCGTAAAAAAAAAATTTAAGTTACAAATCCAGTTTAAAGTAGTCCAGAGCTGAAATTGTCTCTAAGTTCCTGACAGAAGTAAACTCAAATCTTCTCTGGAGGAATTCATCTTTGTGTTGGTCCTCAAAGAATCTCCATCAGCACATTTTCAGGGATGATGACTACTACACAATAAAGAAGAACCAGCACACAAGGAACAAGGCACTGCAAATGAGAACCAGCAGAAATAGTGGACAGCAGAAACAGAACTGCAAACATATGAAATTATTTAACAGTTACAGTTAATACATTTTTCACATTAAAATTTTAATTTTATTTTTGATTATGGTAAAACACACATAAAATGTATCATCTTAACCATTTTTTAAAATTTTTATTTATTTATGATAGTCACACAGAGAGAGAGAGAGGCAGAGACACAGGCAGAGGGAGAAGCAGGCTCCATGCACCGGGAGCCCGACGTGGGATTCGACCCTGGGTCTCCAGGATTGCGCCCTGGGCCAAAGGCAGGCGCCAAACCGCTGCGCCACCCAGGGATCCCCATCTTAACCATTTTTTAGAAGTTCACTTATTTATTTTAGTAATCTCTACATCCAATGTGGGGCCATCCAAAAATCAAGAGTTGCATTCTCTTCTAACAGAACCACCCTGGTGCCCCACCATTTTAATCATTTTGTAAAAAGATTTAATTAACTAATTAATTTTTTGACAGAGAATGAGAGAGAGAGAGCACAAGCAGGCGGAGTAGCAGGCAGAAGGAGAAGCAGACACCCCACCCCTGGCTGAATAGGGAGCCTGATGCAGAGCTAGATCCCAGGACTCTGAGATCATAACCTGAGCTGAAGGCAGATGCTTAATCTACTGAGCCACCCAGGCACTACCCTTTTTTTTTTTTTTTTAATATTTCTTTATTTCTTTTAGATAGAGCACAAGCACATAGGGTGGGGCAGAGGGAGAGAGGGGAGAGAAAGAGAGAGAAGCAGACTCCCCACTGAGCACAGAGCCCCACGCAGAGCTTAATTCCACAACCCCGAGACCAGGACTGGAGCCAAAATCAAGAGTCAGATGCTTAATTGACTGAGTCACCCAGGCTCCCTTAACCATTTTTTTAAGTGTGCAGTTCAACAGTGTTAACTATATTCACATTGCTATGCAGCCAATTTCTAGAACTTTTTCATCTTGCAAAACTGAAACTCTATACCCATTAAACAACTCCCTATTTCCCCTCTCCCACAATCTCTGGCAACCACCATTCTACTTTTTTTTTTCCTGTTAAGTTGGCTCCACACCCAATGTGGAGCTTGAACTCATGACCCTGAGATTCAGAGTCATATACTTTACTGACTGAACCAGCCATCTGCTTTTTGTTTCTATGAATTTTACTACTCTGGATATAGTATGTAATATACCTGGATGTGATAGATCCAAAGTAGTAAAGTGAAATGATACAGTATTTGTCTTTTTGTTTCTGGCTTATTTTATTTAGCATAATTTCTTCAAGGTTCCACTATGTTATAGCTTTTATCAGAATTCCCTTTGATTACAACATTTATATAAGTAAAAGGCAATATTGAAAATATATGTGGAAATAGGAGACCACAGAAAATAACCTAGCAGAGAGAGAACCAGACAGAATTTCTAGAGATGAAAAACTTAAGACCTGAAATTAAAATTTCCATGGGCATATTTGGTAGCAGATTGGACACAGGTGAAACTGTAATTAGTTAAGCAGAAGACAGGTCAGGAGACCTTATCCAGACTGTAATACAGAGAGACAAAAACATAGAGAAAGCGGATGAGAAGTTAAGAGACATAAAGAATATAATAAGATTAGAGAGAGGAAGAGAGGGAGAGAGAGAAGAAGGAGGATGAAGAAGAGGAAAAGGAGAAGAAGGGGAAGGGGAAGAAAGGAGGAGGAGGAAGGGAGGAAAGGGAAAATAGGATAGTATATTTGAAGAGGTAATACCTGAGAGTGATATTGTGATTTATTATAAGAAATATATATTTAAGGTGCCTGAGTGGCTCAGTTCGTTAAGCGTCCAACTCTTGGACTCCTGGTTTTGGCTCAGGTCATGATCTCAGGGGTGTGAGATGGAGCTTAAGATTCTCTTTCTCCCTCTCCCTCTGCCCAGCCCTGTCTCTAAAATAGTGACTAAATAAATCTTAAAAGAAATATATATTTGGTCTTCATCCCTGGTCCTGGCTTATAGTTCTCCAAACCATTGGAACTTCCTAAGTGTTGAGGATGATAAAAGTGTCTTTTGTTATGTTAACAAGTTGACTCTTATACCTCCCTATCTCTCTTCTACATCCCAAAACATAAGTTCCATCTCCTTTCTTTCCCCCACCCCCACCCCACATATACATCTTGACTCAGTCATTGTCTTTTCCATCTCCCTTGCCACCACCAATAGTCCAAGCACCATCATGTCTCCTCTGAGCTTCTGTGACTAACACCACTTGTGAAGTTATAGTCTTGATAGAGCCATGAATGATGATGATATAGTCATATTAGGAGCTGGGGAGGAAAGGCAGTGAGTAGGTATGTAGGGGTAAGAAGTCCTCATCTATCACGATGGGAAACCAACATATAATGTCTAAAAATGATTAATCAAGAAATGTCAATATGGCAATACCTGGGTGGCACAGTCAGGGTAAGCATCCAACTCTTGGTTTCTGCTCAGGGTTGTGAGATCGAGCACGGAGTCCGCTCAGGACTCTCTCTCCCTCTGCTGTTCCCCCCTACGAGTGCTCTCTCTCTCTCACACACATAGAAATAAATAAATAAATCTTTTTAAAAATCTTAAAAAAAAAAGAAATATCAATATACATGTATGGTTTAGGGAAAATGAGGTCAGTAGGAGGAAACCAGAAGGTGTCTGCTTGTGGGAAGTTATGACAAGGAGGTGGGGCAGAGGACTGCTGTCTTTATTAGAATCCCTTAAGTATTGGTACTAAACATACACACACACAATTTTAATAAATTTATGAAAATATAATTGTTTTATGAGTTCCTAATAAATCCAGATCATTTATTTAAATATATCCCATTGGTTCCCTTTATGCTAGTGTAACTTATTGTGATACAATATCTTTGTAGCCCCCAAAATGGTTAAGCTGGCATTGTGGAAAGACAGCCAGGTAATTCTGTCCCAGTCTAAACCAAGAGCTAAAAATGTTAGCATGAAAAGTAGTTGGGGGATCCCTGGGTGGCGCAGCGGTTTGGCGCCTGCCTTTGGCCCAGGGCGCGATCCTGGAGATCCGGGATCGAATCCCACATCGGGCTCCTGGTGCATGGAGCCTGCTTCTCCCTCTGCCTGTGTCTCTGCCTCTCTCTCTCTCTCTCTCTGTGACTATCATAAATAAATAAAAATTAAAAAAAAAAAAAAAAAAAAAAGAAAAGTAGTTGGTAACAGTGCAAGTCTTTTTTTCTTTGTGAAATGTCCTGAGAGTGATACATTATTTCAACTATGTACACTGCTAGAAATGATTCTATCTTTGAATATTGACTTAAAAAATATTTTACTGGGATCCCTGGATGGCGCAGCGGTTTGGTGCCCGCCTTTGGCCCAGGATCGAATCCCACGTCGGGCTCCCGGTGCATGGAGCCTGCTTCTCCCTCTGCCTGTGTCTCTGCCTCTCTCTCTCTCTCTCTCTCTCTCTCTGTGACTATCATAAATAAATTTTTAAAAATTTTAAAAAATATTTTACTTATTTATTTTAGAGAGAGAGAGAGAGAGAGAGAGAGAGAGCACATGAGCAGGGGGGAGTGGGAGAAGCAGGCTCTCTGTTGAGCAGGAAGCCTGACGTGGGGCTCTATCCTGGGACTCCAGGATCATGACCTGAGCTGAAGGCCGACGCTTAACTGGCTGAGCCACTCAGGTGCCCTGAATATCGACATTAAAAAAAAAAAGATTTATCTATTTATTTGAGAGAGAGAGAGCACAAGTGGGGATGGGGTAGAGGGAGAGAGAGACAATCTGCTGCAGACTCCCCACTGAGTGTGGTTCCCAATGCAGAGCTTGATCTCATGACCTTGAGATCATGATCTGAGCTGAAATCAAGAGTCACTGACTGAGCTACCCAGGCGTCCCTACTTTATTTTATTTTTTTAAATTTAAAGTAGGGGGTTTAATACCCAGTGGGGGTTGAACTCATGATCCTGAGATCAAGGGTCACATGCTCTACCAACCGACCCAGCCAGGGGCCTCAAATATTGATTGACATTTTAACTACTTTCAAATGGAAGATATCTCTACATTGGTTTTTATTTTTTTTTTTTTTAATTTTTTATTTATTTATGATAGTCACACAGAGAGAGAGAGAGAGAGGCAGAGACACAGGCAGAGGGAGAAGCAGGCTCCATGCACCGAGAGCCCGATGTGGGACTCGATCCCGGGTCTCCAGGATCGCGCCCTGGGCCAAAGGCAGGCGCCAAACCGCTGCGCCACCCAGGGATCCCTCTACATTGGTTTTTAAATGAACTATACATTAGAAAAATTAAAAATTATTAATATAACAAGATATTGTGTTTACTTTTATCCTTCCACTTCATTTTAACATTATCCCTTTTGAACTCATTCACATTTATGTTTGTTTAAAAATATTCTTCATTTTTTAGGCTCTGAACTAAACTTTTATCATACTTGGATGGATCTCATTTAACAACCTACAGATCAGTCTGGTTTTTCTGAGTGGTCTATATTTAGAGCATCAGCAAGTATATTTTTGGGGGTAGCATTGCCCTCCCAGGTTCAAGTTAATTAGTCACATTCTGAGCCATCAAGGGTATCCTGAAAATGCAAGGGAAGAAATAGATTTACAATTTGTAAGGGGGGGGTCATCAGGTTAAGAATAGCAAATTTTCAAGTCAAATGGTTAGAGTTCAAATCCTGACTTTTCCATTTGTTGTATACTTATCCTCTCCAGGGCTTAGCTTCCATATCTTTTTTTAAAAAATATTATTAATTATTACTATTTTTTAAAGTAATCTCTACACCCAACATGGGGCATGAACTCACAACCTCAAGATCAACAGTTGCAGACTCTTCCACCTGAGACAGCCAGGTGTCCCCAACTTCTACATCTTTAAATTGGGTGTATTAGTTACTTTTTTAAAAATTAAATTTACTAGTTTGCATAAAAAATTACCCTAAAACTCAATAGCACAAGACAACCGTTTACTATGCATATGGATTCTGTGGATGAGGACTTTTTTTTTTTTAAGATTTTATTTATTTATTCATGAGAGACACAGAGGGAGAGGCAGAGACACAGGCAGGGGGAGAAGCAGACTCCCTGTGGGGAGCCTGATGTGGGACTCAATTGCCGGACCCCAGGATCACGACCTGAGCCTAAGGTAACTGCTCAACCATGCAGGTATCCCTGGATGAGGATTTTAGACACAACATAGGGTTAGCTTAACATTATGCATGATGAGGAATTTGGACAGGGGAAATCCAGGATGACTTAACACCACTTGCAAATTTGGAGGAGGCTCTTCCTGAAGACTCGTTCACTCACATGTCTGGCAATTGCTGTGGGCTGTCAGTGAGGGACCTCAGTTCCCATCCATGTGGTCTCTCTGTGTGGGCTCTTTTGGGCTTCTTTACAGCTTGCTAACTGGCTTCCCCAGAGTGGGTGTTCCAAAAAGAGTGAGCTGGTGGGAGCTGTATCAACTTTTCATTTCTTTTTAAGAGATTTTATTTTGGGGGTGCCTGGTGGCTCAGTCAGTTAAACATCTGCTTTCACTCAGCTCATGATCCCAGGGTCCTGGGATCAAGCCCAGGATCAGGCTAGGCTCCCTGCTCAGTGAGGAATCTGCTTCCCTCTCCCTTTGCCCCTCCCCCTACTCATGCATTCTCTCTCTCTCAAATAAATAAATACAATCTTAAAAAAATAATTAAAAGATTTTGTTTTTAAGTAATCTCTACACCAAATATGGGGGCTCAAACTCACAACCCTGAGATCAAAAGTCATTTGTTCCACCAACTGAGCCAGCTAGGCGCCCTGTATCACCTTTTTTTAACTGAGCCTTAGAAGTCCCACAGCATAGCTTCTACTACACTTTATTCTTTAGAGTCATCAAGGCTGGCCTGCATTCAGAAGAAGGGAAATTAGATCTGCCACTTGTGGGAGGAGTGTTAAAGAATTTGCCCAGGTACAGGGGATTCTGGTTATCCCAGTGCTCATAATAGAGATTCTCAGATTTGCCAGATTGCCCAGGGAGGCAAAGGGATCATAACAAGGAAATATTTACCTTAGTTAATGTTAATGTTAGTGGACTAACATTCCTCACCTCTCCTCAGCCCCCAACATTCTTCTTGAATGAAACCAAGGGCTCTGTGTGCTAGGCCCATCAAATCAAAGCCTTTATTGGTCAGCTTCTCTCTGCTAGCTCACTGTAAATAACTGACAACACAAGGTAAACCATTTGGAAAGCGTGGCTGCAAATCTTGCAGAAGAGGCAGGGTCTAATGCAGCCATTAAAAAGGATGTAGAAAAATTGCTCAAATCCCACAAAACTCCTAGTGAATGGATGTAACAGAGTGAAACTAGTTGATAACCAGAAAGGAAGAAAATCTATAAGCATGTAAAAGGTATTCCAATAAAGAATGGCTTGAGGATGAATAAAACTGCTACATACTCACACAATGGGATGTTAAGTGGTCATCAAAATGGATGACCGTAGCAACACACAACAATATGAATGCATCTTAGCAATGTAATGGTAAGGCGGGGAAGTACCAAAAGAAGATACACAGTTAAAAACTATAGAGGGGCACCTGGGTGGCTTAGTTGGTTAAGCATCTGCCTTTGGCTCAGGTCATGATCTTAAGGTCCTGGCAGCAGGGAGCTTGCTCCTCCCTCTCTCTCTGCCCCTCCCCTGCTTGTGCTTGCACTCACTCTCTCTCTCATAAAAAAATAAAATCTTAAAAAAAAACTATAGATATATATTACACATACATGCACACATACATTTTATGACCATATATATAGGTGCAATAAAATTATAAAACTGTCTAAGGAAACCATGTAAGGAAGGCAGAGGAATGATGAATTTAGGATTCTAGAGGAATGATGGTCACCTCAGGCCTGGGGAGGAAGTGAAATGGTTTGGGCAGACCAGGCATTAAGATCCGAATAACTGACAAGATCCTAATTTTATTTTGGGTGGTGGATTGGAGGGTACCTATTACATTATTAAAAATAGCTAATATTTCGGGCATCCTGTGTGGCTCAGCTGTTTAGTGCCGCCTTTGGCCCCGGGGTGTGATCCTGGGAACCCGGGACTGAGTCCCACGTTGGGCTCCCTGCATGGAGCCTGCTTCTCCTTCTGCCTGTGTTTCTGCCTCTCTCTCTCTCTCTGTGTGTCTCTCATGAATAAATAAACAAAATCTTAAAAAAATATAAAATTAAAAATAAAATAAATAAAATAAATAAAAATAACTAATATTTAAAAAGTAAATAAAAGAGCCATGACTGGACCAATGAAGAATACGTAATGCACCAAGGATTATGGTAAATCTAACTGTGAGTACTTAGATAAAACAAGGATAATAACAGCATTTACCTCAAAGTTACTGTGAGGATTAAACGAGTTTATCTGTATGAGTTTGTAT
The DNA here is from genome assembly GCF_048164855.1 of Canis lupus baileyi. NCBI lineage: Eukaryota > Metazoa > Chordata > Mammalia > Carnivora > Canidae > Canis > Canis lupus. The sequence continues at coordinate 66,312,378 of NC_132844.1, read as the reverse complement.
GTATATATATATAATATATATATATATTATATATATATATATTTTAAGATTTTATATATTTATTCATAAGAGACACACACAGAATGAGGCAGAGACATAGGCAGAGGGAGAAGCAGGCTCCTTGTGGGGAGCCTGATGCAGGACGAGATCCCAGGATCCTGGGATCACGCCCCAAGCCCAAGGCAGATGCTCAAATACTGAGCCACGTAGGCGTCCCTAATATATTTAAAACACTCAGAGCAGTGACTGAAGCTAGTAGTAAACATTGACTTGCGTAAGTATTTTTGCTATTATTATTTTTTGTTTTATGCCAAGGGGTAACTCCTATTTATGCACGTAAAACTACTATTTATTAAGCAGTGTTGTAGCAGACACCGTTAGCTTCATTCCCAATACCCATTTCCTTCTTCTTTGCTAATAGAAGTCTGATTTGTTCCGGATGGCAATGAACCTAGACACAGGCAAAATATTTGCTTTTCTAGATAGTTGCTTGTATCAGGGGTGTCCATGGGATACAGTTCTAGCAAATGATGTACAAGCAGAAATCCACTGCGGGCTCTAGGAAGACTTTTGCTTTTCCTGACAAAGGGTAATGTGGGTAACACTTCCCTACCTACGTCTTCCCTTTTCTTTCTCATTTTTTTGATATTTTATTATTTTAAGCAATCACTACACCCAATGTGGGGCTCAAACTCATGACCCCAAAATCAAGAGCTGTATGTTCTACTGACTGAGCCAGCCAGGTGCCCCAATTCCCCCCCCCTTTTTTTTTTGTCTATGAGGCAACAGGCATGAAGACAAAAGCAGATATGCCAGGCATAACAACACTGAAAGAGTCTTTTTGCACTTTATTGTTTACCCCTGAAGTTGAACATTTTTCTAAGTCTTGATAAATGATTTTAAAATCTATGTCTAAATAAGTCTAGAAAATTTATTTACTTATTTTTTTAAAGTAGGCTCCACTCTCAGCATGAAGCCTGATGTGGTGTTTGAACTCATTACCCTGGAATCAAGACCTGAGCTGAATCAAGAGTCAGACATTTACCCAACTGATTCACCCAGACACCCCCAAAATTATTTTGATAAGAAGAAGATAAAAAGTCAAAGTGATAAGAAAGCATTGAGGCATCATTTCATTCATACTATTGTTCCCTCCAGTGGTACCTGAAATAATAGTGCCTCTTGCAGTTGGTGGTATTTTAGATTACTCAGTGATGGTAAGAACTTTATATTTTTGGTTCCCCTCATTGTTTGACTTGTGATCCCCTCAAATGTTGCTACTAGCTCTTTCCAGCTGAATCTCTTGTGTTATTGGGTCAAGAGGAAGAAAGTAACAGTGATAAGGATCACCTTTATTTTTTTTTAAAGATTTTTTATTCATTCATTTGAGAGAGAGTGAGAGAGAGCACAAACGAGGAGGAGGGGAGAGGGAAGAGCAGGCTCCCCACTCAGCAGGGAGCCCAATGAGGGGCTTGATCCCAAGACCTTGGCAACACGACCCAAGCTGAAGGCAGACACCTAACCAACTAAGCCACCCAGGTGCCCCAAGGAGCACTTTTATTTCATTTATTTATTTATTTATTTTTCCAAGGAGCACTTTTAGAAGGCTTCACAGACTAACGCACCTATATCAGTTAAGAGAATATTTGAATGCAGGGAACAGAGACTCAAAAAATAGTGGTTGAAACAAATAGAGATTCATTTTCTTTTCATAACAAAAAGTCTGGCAGTGGCAGTCAGGTTTGGTCATTGGCTTCTGAGGGGCATGTATGGGTGGCTAATTAGAGGTAGGATAAAATACTTTTCTTTTTAATTCTTTTTTTTTTAGGATTTTATTTATTTATTTGAGAGAGAGAGTGAGCAAGAGTAAGAGAGAAAACATGAGCTAGGAGAAGGGCAGAGAGAGAGAGAGAAAAACTGGCCCCCCACTGAGTAGGGGGCCTGACATAGGGCTCTATCCCACGACTCAGGGATCATGACCTGAGCCGAAGGCAGATGCCCAACTGATTGAGACACCCAGGCACCACTTAACTCTTTTTTTTTTTTTAAGATTTTATTTATTTGAGAGAGAAAGAGAGTGTTCAAGCAGGGGAAGGGGCAGAGGGAGAGGGAGAGGGAGAAGCAGACCCACCCCCCTCCCGCTGAGCAGGGAGCCCTACCCGGTGCTGGATCCCAGGACCCCAAGATCATGACCTGAGCTGAAGGCAGACGCTTAATGGACTGAGCCACCCAGGCACCCCTATATTAGTTATCTATTTATTTGAAACTAATTCCCTCAAAGCTAAGAAGCTTATGGTAACGAACATTTGTTATCTCATAATTTCTGTGAGTCAGGGTTGTGCAAGTGGCTTAGCTGGGCGGTTCTAGCTTAGGTGTCTCCTGCATTTGCAGTCCAGCTGTTGGCTGGCACAGTGGTCATCTAAAGCCTCAACTAGGGGAGGATATTCCTTGTCCAAGCTCACTCTCATGGTTGTTGACAGGAAGTCTCAGTTTTTTGCTGGCTGTTTATGAGAGACCTCAGTTCCTCACCTGTAGGCCTTTCCATCGGCTGCCGAGTGTCCTCACAATAATGGCAGCGGGCCTCACCCAGAGCAAGTGATGATAGGGAGAGAAAGAGAAAGAGAAAGAGAAAAAGAGAAAGAGAGAGCCAAATAGAAGCTGCAATACCTTTTATCATCTAATGTTAGGAGTGACATCTATCATGTCAGCTGCATTCAGTCAATTACACACACCAACTCTAGAGGAGAGTATGGGGATGGGGCTACACAAGGGTATAAATAGCAGGGAGCAGGGATTATTTTATTTAAATTCAATTAATTAACATATGGTTTATTAGTTTCAAAGGTAGAGTTCAGTGATTCATCAGTTGTATACAACACACGGTGCTTATTACATCATGTGCCCTCGTTAATGCCCATCATCCAGTATCTCCCTCCTCCACCCCCAACCTCCTTCCAGCAACCTTCAGTTTCCTATAGTTAAGAGTCTCTTATGGTTTGTCTCCCTCTCTGATTTCATCTTATTTTATTTTCCCCTCCCTTCCCCTGTGTTCATCTGTTCTATTTCTTAAATTCCACATATGAGTGAAATCATATAATAATTGTCTTTCTCTGATTAATTTTAATGAGCATGATATCCTCCACTTCCATTCACGTTGTTGCATATGACAAGATTTTTTGACGGCTGAGTAATAGTCCTATATGTGTGCATGTGTATGTGTGTGTGTATACACATACATATCTTACATCTTCTTTATCCATTCATCTGTTGATCGACAGCTGAGCTCTTTCCATAGATTGGCTATTGTGGACATTGCTGCTGTAAACCTTGGGGTGCAAGTGCCCCTTCGAATCGCTACATTTTTATCCTTTGGATAAATACCTAGTAGTACAATTGCTGGGTCATAGGTAGCTCTATTTTTAACTTTTTGAGGAACCTCTATACTATTTTCCAGAGTGGCTGTACCAGCTACATTTCCATCAACATCGTAAGAGGGCTCCCCTTTCTCCTCATCCTCACCAACATTTGTTGTTTCCTGACTTGTTAATTTTAGCCATTTCTCACTGGTGTGAAGTGATATCTCATTGTGGTTTTGATTTGTATTTCCCTGATGCTGACTGATGTTGAGTATTTTTTTATGTGTCTATATGTCTTCTTTGGAGAAATGTCTTTTCATGTCTTCTACCCATTTCTTGACTGGAATATTTGTTTTCTGAAGGTTGAGTTTGATAAGTTCTTTATAGATTTTGGATGCTAGCCCTTTATCTGGTAAGACATTTGCAAATATCTTCTTCCATTCTGTAGGTTGTTTGATTTTGTTGACTGTTTCCTTTGCTGTGCAAAAGCTTTTTATCTTGATGAAGTCCCAATAGTTCATTTTGGCTTTTGTATCCCTTGCTTCTGGAGACATATCTAGCAAGAAGTTTCTGCAGCTGAGATTGAAGAGGTTGCTCCCTGTGTTCTTCTCTAGGATTACGGTCTCACATTTAGGTCTTTCATTCATTTTGAGTTTATTTTTGTGTTTGGTGTGAGAAGATGGTCCAGTTTTATTCTTTTGCATGTGGCTGTCCAATTTTTCCAGCACCAGCACCATTTGTTGAAGAGACTCTCTTTTTCAAACCATTGGATATTCTCTCATGCTTTGTTTTTTTTTTTAAGTTTTTTTGTTTTTTATTTATTTATGATAGTCATACAGAGAGAGAGAGAGAGAGGCAGAGACATAGGCAGAGGGAGAAGCAGGCTCCATGCACCGGGAGCCCGACGTGGGATTCGATCCCGGGTCTCCATGATGGCGCCCCGGGCCAAAGGCAGGCGCTAAACCGCTGCGCCACCCAGGGATCCCTCTCTCATGCTTTGTTAAACATTATTTGACCATAAAGTTGAGAGTCCGTTTCTGGGTTCTCTATTCTGTTCCATTGATCTACATATTTTTGTGCTGGTAGTATACTGTCTCGATGATCACAGCTTTGTAATAGAGATTGAAGTCAGGCATTGTGAAACCCCCAGCTTTGGTTTTCTTTTTCAATATTCCTTTGGCTTTTCAGGGTCTTTTCTGGTTCCATACAAATTTTAGGATTATCTGTTCCAGGTCTGTGAAAAATGTTGATGGTATTTTGACAAGGATTGCATTGAATGTGTAGATTGCTCTGGGTAGCATAGACATTTTAAGAATATTTGTTCTTCTAATCCATGAGTGTGGAATGTTTTCCCATTTCTTTTTTTTATTTTTATTTATTTATGATAGTCACAGAGAGAGAGAGAGAGAGAGAGAGAGAAAGAGAGAGAGAGAGAGGCAGAGACATAGGCAGAGAGAGAAGCAGGCTCCATGCACTGGGAGCCCAACGTGGGATTCGATCCCGCGTCTCCAGGATCGCGCCCTGGGCCAAAGGCAGGCGCTAAACTGCTGCACCACCCAGGGATCCCTGTTTTCCCATTTCTTTGTGTCTTTCTCAATTTCTTTCATGAATGTTCTATAGTTTTCAGAGTACAGATCCTTTACCCCTTTGGTTCGGTTTATTCCTAGGTATCTTACCATTTTGGGGACAATTGCAAACAGGATTTATTCCTTAATTTCTCTTTCTGTGGTGTTATTGTTAGTATATAGAAATGCTGATTTCTGTACATTGATTTTATATCCTGCCACTTTGCCAAATTCCTATATGAGTTTTAGCAATTTTGGAGTAGAGTCTTTTGGGTTTTCCATATAGAAAATCATGTCATCTGCAAAGAGTGAGAGTTTAACTTCTTCTTCACTGATTTGGATGAAGAGGTAGGTATTATTGAGGGTCAACCTGGAGTGCCTACCACAACTGTGTATATGTGTTTGAACAGCACAAAGTTAATTTAAAACAAGAAAGTAAACAATTACAAAAATGGGATCCCTGGATGGCTCAGTGGTTTAGTGCCTGCCTTTGGCCTAACGCATGATCCTGGAGTCCCAGGATCGAGTCCCACATCGGGCTCCCTGAATGGAGCCTGCTTCTCCCTCTGCCTGTGTCTCTGTCTCTGTCTGTCTGTCTGTCTCAAATAAATAAATAAATAAATAAATAAATAAATAAATAAATAAAATCTTTAGAAAAAAACCCCACTAGGTATAAACAAAATACCAAATTATTGTGACTAACTCACTCTCCCACAAAAAATACATACATACACTTGTCTTAGGACATATTTGTAATCATTTGGTATTATTATTATTATATTTTAAAGTTTTATTGACTTAGGTAACCTCTGCATCCAACATGGGGCTTGAACTCAAAACACTGAGATCAAGAGTCACACAATCCACCAACTGGGCCAGCCAGGTGCTCTATGATTTGGTATTATTATTTAAACATTCTTTTTTTTTTTAATTTAAATTCAATCAGCCAACAAAAATTATTTTTTTAAAAAAGATTTTATTTATTTATTCATGGGAGACACAGAGAGAGGTAGAGACACAGGCAGAGGGAGAAGCAGGCTCTATGCAGGGAGCCTAATGTGGGACTCGATCCCGGGACCAGGGGATCATACCTCAAGCCAAAGGCAGGTGCTCAACCACTGAGCCATCCAGGCATCCCAAAAATTCTTTTTTTAATAAAAATTTCTTCTTTCCATTCAATTTATATAGTAGGTGAAATTCATATTTTAATTTTTTTACTCTTCTGGTTGAGTATTTTTTTAGGTTGAGTATTTAAAAAATATTCATTAAGCACTTTTATTCTTTTTGTAAGTTATTTATGTCCTTTACCTAATACTTTCACATATTAAGATGTCACTTTCAAAAATTTGTGTGAATTCCTTATATAATAATGGTATGACTCTGTTAAAAAAGGAAATATAGAGGTAGCCATGTCGGTAGTAGGTAGCTGTTGAGACCCTGCAATCCTTAGTGGTAGAGCTGCCAGCAGGGGCAGGACCTCAAAATGGATGTCTGAGTATTGTATCTGGGGAGGAACTGGGCTTTAAGGACTAAGAACCCTCTTTTGCCAAACTTTTTTTTTTTAAGATTTTATTTATTTATTCATGAGAGATACAGAAAGAGAGGCAGAGACATAAGCAGAGGCAGAAGCAGGCTTCATGTGGGGAGCCTGATGCAGATTTGATCCCAGGATCCTGGAATCACAACCTAAGCCAAAGGTAGGTTGAGCCACCTACCTCAACCACTGAACCACCCAGGTGCCCTGCCTTTTACCAAATTTGAGTCAAGTTTCTAAGTCTCTTTTTTCCCAAGATTTTATTTATTTTATTTATTTTCAAGAGAAAGAGAGAGCATGAGCAGCAGAGGGGTTGGGGGAGGAGCAGAGGATAAGGAAGAGAGAGGGGGAAGGAATTTCAAACAGACTCCATGCCGAGTGCAGAGCCCCACTCAGGGCTCAATCTCACAACCCTGAGATCATGACCTGAACTGAAACTGAAACCAAGAGTGAGATGCTCAACCAACTAAGCCACCCAGATGCCCCTCCTGAGTCTTCTTTTTGATAAGCCCTGACCTTAGGTTCTGTCCTTGACCTGTTAAGTCCAGTTTTAGTAAGAATGCTCCTAAGTAACAAAAAAAAAAAAAAAAAAAAAGAATGCTGCTAAGTGAGTTGAGCAAGAATTCCCCGGTCATGGTGGCCTGCCTTTGGCAAGAATACCCCTAGCCTTGATGTTTCGACTTGTGATTTTCCACTGACTCCACACTGCTACATTAGTTATGAATCTCTTCTGGTCCTCATTGTACTTAGAGTTGGGTCCCATCTCTCTCTTCAACTACAAAACCTCCATTGAAAGTGATCCCTCTTGAATGAAGCTTTCCTTCCAGTCTTTCACAAGTGCTGTGAAAACTTTTTCAACACCTCAGTGAAGATGTCTACATCTCATGTGGGGCTAGGATCAGGAGCTGGTGGGCTTCAAGGCTCCATTCTGTGTGCTTGCACGAGGTGCCTGTCAATACTCCCCAGGATGGCCACTGGTGAGAGGCTGGTTCTCTTTCTGGCACCAGGTTTTACACTTGGATTCAGAGTCATCCCTGAAAGCCAGAGGAGCCTCAGTGATATAGATTGGATTTTTTTCTAGCCTGGCAGGATCAGGCCAATTTAATTAGATTTTTAAAAATGAAAATGGATGCTTTGTATATATATATGAATTTGAGTTCCTAGAGGCACATCTATATTCTTTTGTAAAAAAATCTATCAACTTAAAAGAAAGCTATGGAGATAATTTATGACCTCTTCTCATTCTCTTTCTCTTGGCCAAGAGAATTAATTTGTACCATAATTGAACACTCTAATGTAAAAAGTAGCCTTATTATGTTATTTTAAAAAACTAATATAAAATCCAACTCAGCTCTCTTCCTCAAGGAGTTAGGGAAAAATTCTATGTCAATTAGGTTTGGTTTTTCTTTTCCACTCCCTCCTTCCCTGTCCATTGCTAGAGTCACATAGAACTAACTCCCGAGTTTACCCAATCCTGGAATCTCAGGGAAGGGCTCTGGACTTCAGGCTGGTATGGTTACTATGGGAGGCTTGATGTTCAAGCCTCAGTGGTTCCACTGCTCATAGCCTTGATGGCTATGGCTTAGAGCTTAGGCCCCAGCCTGTGATTCACACAACCAACCCATCAGACATCCTGTCACTCCCAGATCTGGGAGGGAGTCAAACACAGGCCCCATGGTGGGCAGAACCAGACACCTCTCCATCCTTCAAGAGTAGGGAAATCCCACTTGCTGCCTTCTTCCTCAACTTTTTAAATCAACATCCTGACCCACCCTCATAATTTCAGTCTCTGTCTTCAAGAGCCTAGAGTTTCCAAAACAAAGGTGTCTTTCAGTCCTCCAATGGGGGAAGAGCTGGGCAATACTCTTAAACCTACAAAGAGAAAAGGGCCTGTGTCATACTTAGTGGTGAAGCAGCTGGCGAGCAAGAAAACCAGCCCCAACTCTGAATGAGGTAATTCTGACAAATCTTAGTGCTACATACAAGGTCCTCACAATCTGACTCCCATCCAACTTTCTGGGGACATCTCTGAGCATTTCTTTTCATGTATTTAGTACACTCACTTCCTCAAATTTCTTTATCCATCTGGCTCATCCCCTCTCATCTCCTAAGGTCATTTAAATCCTCAAGAAGGTGTTAGGCTGTGCACTGGCATCTGTAGTTCTCTTGGCCTTTCTTTTATGGTCATAAGCCAACTGCCACAGTGCCTCACACCAGTATCCCAAGCAGGAGTGTGTCAGTAAGCTGTCTTCTATCTTTGTTTCTTTTGTAGGAAGGAAAGCATTTCCCAGAACTCATCAGCAGCCTACCTTTCATGGTTCACTGGTCAGAACTGGGTCACATGGTCAGCGTGTGTTGCAAAGGAAGCTGAGGAAACCTATTCCTGGCAAAACTGAATAGGATTGCCATAACTGTAAACCATATTGTGATTTATGCCCAGACTGAGAACACAGTTGCCCCACTCCTCCAAAACATGAGTCCCCTTAACTAGGAGAAGGAGGGAAACGACCAATAAAGTCTATCATAGAGATCTTGCTCTATTAATTACTCTTCTTCTCCACTGCGTTAGCAGGAACTACTGCTACCTATTTGCCCCTTCTCCCACAGAAGTAGAATTTTTAGGTATACATATGGTTGGCCAGAATAAGGTTTGTTTTTCCCAGCTTTCCTTGGACTGAGTGTGGTCACGTGACCAATTCCTAGGAATGAGTTGAAAGGGGAAGAAATGAACATACATTTTCTTAAAAGATTTTAATTTTATTTTTTAAAGTAGCCTCTACCCCCAATGTGAGTCTTGAATTCAGGGTTTGAGCCTTGAGATCAAGGGTCACACACACCATGGGCTGTGCTAGCCACACGCCCCAAAAAGGGGAAGAAATGAGTATAAGCACCAGACAGTAAAGAGAAAGTCATGTTTTCCCTTTCCGTCTTCCCAGTGGTTGGAACATTGATGTGGTTGGGAGTCATCTTGGACTCACTGGTCAAGGACATAGTGGAGCATAAAGAGAAGGAGCCTAGGCCTCTGAAGATTTCACAGAGTAGAGCTACCACCCCAGCTTAGGCTTTTCCATGAGAGAAAAACTGTAAGACTCTCATGTTTAAAGCAATGTTATTTTGCAGGCACACTTCTATCCTAATAAATACAACTGCCGGGATTCCTGGGTGGCGCAGCGGTTTAGCGCCTGCCTTCGGCCCAGGGCGCGATCCTGGCAGACCCGGGATCGAATCCCACATCGGGCTCTCGGTGCATGGAGTCTGCTTCTCCCTCTGCCTATGTCTCTGCCTCTCTCTCTCTCTCTCTGTGACTATCCTAAATAAAAATAAAAAAAATTTAAAATAAATAAATAAATAAATAAATAAATAAATAAATACAACTGCCTCCAATCCTCTGCCTGAAAGCATACTATGATCTCTCCCACCCTTGACCCTGTTTCTAATTTACATTCAGCCTTTTAGAGAAAGCAACTGATATCAACTATTACTGGATTTAAGCAGAAAAGGCATAGCTCATAGATTGTGGAGAGGCTAGAGAATTTCAGTTAGTTATCTATTGCCACAATAATGCCAAATAAACAACTACAAAACCCCAGTGGCATATTAACAATGAACAGTACTTAGTTCACAAGTCCATGGAGTTTGACTTATCTGTGGCTGGGCTGAGCTGGGCTCTCTCAGCTGAATTCGCTGAAGTGTCTGAGGTCAATTGTTGGTTAGCTAGACAGTTCTGTTGATTTTGGCCAAGCTCATTCACATGTCTGAAGCTCATCCAATTGTTGGCTGGTCTAGGATGGACTCAGCTGGGACAACTCAGGGAGACTTGGCCTAGTGCCACTTGTCTCTCATCATCCAACAGGCTGGCCTAGATCTATCCTAATGGTAATGGTGAGGACAGCAGTGACAGTGCTATAGAATGAGTGTTGATAGCCCCCCAAAATTCATGGGTTGAAGACTTAATGCCCAAGGTGGTGGTATTAGAATAGGAAGTCTTGGGGCACTGAGTGGCTCAGTTGGTTAAGCATCTGTCTTTAGCTTGGGTCGTGATACCAGGGTCCTGGAGTCAAGCCCCAAGGCAGTCTCCCTGCTTAGCGGGGAGTCTGCTTCTCCCTCTCCCTTTGCCTCTCCCACCCAATTGTGCTCTCTCTCTCTCTCTCGCTCGCTCACTCTCTCTCTCTCTCAAATAAATAAAGTATTTTTTAAAAAAGCTTTTTTTTTTAAAAAAGAAAGGGGCCTTGGGAAGTGATTAGGGTGAAGCCCTCATGAAGAAATTGGTGCCTTTATAAAAGAGGTCCCTGAGAGATCCTTGCTTCTTTCACCTCATAAGGACACAGCAAGAAGCAGAGTGGTTGCAACCTAAAGAGGCCTCTCACCAGAATCTGACCATGTTGGCACCTTGCTCTTGGACTTCCAGCCCCCAGAACTGTGAGAAGTAAATTTTTTTTGTCTATAAGCACCCCTGTCTGTGGCATTTTGTTATAGCCACCCAACAGGCTGAGACAGAGAGCAAGCACAAGTGCTTCTCAAGTCTCTGCTTGTGTAATGTTTGTTAACATCCATTGACCAAAGAAAGCAGCAAGAGTGAGTCCAGAGACTCAGAATGGGAAGGTCCAACAAGACAACATGGATGCAGGGAGAGGTAAAGAATTGAGGCCACTAGTGTAATCAAGCTATCACCCCACATTCAGAGGCCTTGCTCATGGGTGGTAGCCAACATCATACCACAGAGCCAGAATACTACAGCTACTGCCACTGATGAGCATTTGATGCTCTAGTTACACTGAGAGACCTCATGGTACCGATCTTGAGTGCTGCCACCGCCCCCTTCATGGCTGCTCCCCCAAACTGGGTGTTGCTGACACAACTGGCACTGCCTAACAAGAGAATGGAATCTTTTCTGCTAGTGTTTCTTTCTTTTTTAAGATTTTATTTATTTATTCATGAGAGACACACACACAGAGGCAGAGACACAGGCAGAAGAAGCAGGCTCCCTGTGGGGATCCCGATGTAGGACTCGATCCCAGGACCCCAGGATCATGACCTGGGGCAGATGCTCAACCACTGTGCCACCCAGGCACCCCTCTGCTAGTGTTTTTTTATACCATGAGAGCTTCCTCATTCAAAGTCTAGGCTGGGCAGATTTTATTAGCAGAGCCTATGACACACGCACGTGACTTAATTCACGAGGAAGGATGGGAAAGTGAGTAGCTGGTATTTTGAGCTCCTCACAACAGAACAACCACCAACACCACACCAGCCTCTCATTCCCTTCACAGCTAAACTTCCTTTTTTTTTTTTTAAAGATTTATTTATTTCATTTTATTTTAGAGAGAGAGCATGAGTGGGATGAGGGGCAAAGGGAGAAGCAGACTCCTCACTAAGCAGGAAGCCTGCCACGGGGCTCCATCCTGGGATCCCAGGATCATGACCTGAGTTAAAGGCAGATACTCAACTGACTGGGCCACTCAGGCACCTCAGGAGAGGGAAAAATCTCAAGCAGACTCTCTGTTGAGTGGGGAGCCTGACTTGGGACTTGATCCCAAAACCCTGAGACCATGACCTGAATTGAAATCAAGACTCAGCCGCTTAACTGAGCATGCCACCAGGCGTCCCAAACACATAGGATATGTGATAGCTAAACTTCTTGAAAGAGCACACCTGGCTCACTTTTCTCATCTACTTCTCTTCCATTTCACTTTTGCAGTAATCAATGATTACCACACTAATGATGAAAAATCCAGTGATTTACAAGCACAGCACCTATTTTTCTCCCTCATGCTTCAGGCTGGATGTTGGTCGGGTTTAGTTCCAGGTTTCAGTTTGGGTTTTGTCTGCTACACATGGCTCATTTCTTCCTTGGACCAGCAGCTTCCAGGGCTATGTTAGGGTGGTGAATGGTAGGAACGCAGCAGGGTAAACAGAAATATGTGATGCCTCTTAAGGCACACTGTCATTTTTGCTCATGTTCTATTGGCTAGAATAAGTCTAGCAGGGAGTATACTCCACCCACTCTCATGCACAGCAAGGTCACATAGCAAGAGGGAGTAAGTAACCGAGAACAATAGTCTGGTTTACCATACTCTTCATCTGCCTCTGCCCCAGGTGAGCCATCTGGGTCCATCATAACTCTACAATTGTCCAATCACTTAGATAGTTTTCAGAGGGTGGGGGAGAAGGCAGGTACCTGGCCTTCTAGGGCATGGTTAGTAGTTTGGATTTCATTCTAAATGTAGCGAAAGCCATTTAATGTTTGGATCAGTGACTCAGTGTCCTATCTACAACACAGATCTGGTCATGTCATGCCCCTACTTGAACTTTCAGTGAATGTCTCATTGTCTACAGGAAAAGGTACCACAACTCTCATATGGTATTAGAAGGCCACCATCACTTTGCACTCTTTGTTATTACCAGGTAGTACTACTTAGGTTTCATTTCAGTTTGGACTCTCCCAGGAGCGATCCTGAGACAAGGACTTGAGAGCAAGTAGTTTATTTGAGAGATGACGGAAACACCAATAGAGAAGTGGCAGAAAGTGAAACAGGGAAGGAAGGCAGCCCATAAAGGATAAACTATTAAGCCAGCTGCCACAGTGAATAATAGAGGCTTACTCCTGTTGAGGAACTGGGAAACCCATGCCTCAGAATTATTCCATCTGAGGGATGAAGGCCGGGGAATTTACACACAAACTCCTGAGTCATTGGTTGAGGGCTACTCCCAGGAGGGGTTAACTCCTAGCTACTAAAACTAAATACTACCCCTGAATATGGGCAGTATGGTGTGCTTGTTTATTTAAAGACTTTTTAAAAATATTTTATTTATTTGAGGGAGAGACACAGTGACCATGAAAGAGAGCTTGAGTAGAGAGAAGGAGAAGGCGTCTCCCTGCTAAGCGGGGAGCCCAATGCGGGGCTCGATCCCAGGACCCTGGGATTATGACTTGAGCTGAATGGCAGACGGTTAACCAACTGAGCCACCAGCCCCTCATTTTTTTAAAGATTTTATTTATTTATTTGACAGATAGGGGGGCGAGACACAAGCAGGGGGAGCATCAGGCAGAGGGAGAGGGAGAAGCAGGCTTCCGGCTGAGCAGGAAGCCTGATGCAAGGCTTGATCCCAGGACCCCAAGATCATGACCTAAAAGCTGAAGGCAGACACTTAACCAGCTGAATCACCCAGGCATCCCTGGGCAGTATGATTTTTTGTTTGTTGTTTTGTTTTGTCTTTTTTTTTTTTTTACAGTTTTTGGGAGCTGAAAGAAGAGACTTTGGGCAAAGAGAGCATACAGAGAGGTTGAGGGATATGGATAAGGCACTGATAGTATCTCCTATGTGGATTCTCAAATGCAACTTCTCTTGTAGACTCCCATAGTTCCATAAATGTCTCATCCTTCTGGCTAGGATGCTTTTCCCTCCCTCTCTACCTGCTAAACTCCTACTCATTGTTCAAGACCTTTCTCAGCTTCCTAAACAGAGAGGATCACATCCCACTCTGTTTTCTCAGGACATAGTACACAACTCTTTTTTTTTTTTAAAGATTTTTATTTATTTATTTATGAGAGACACACACAGAGAGAGGCAGAGACACAGGCAGAGGGAGAAGCAGGCTCCATGCAGGGAGCCCGACGTGGGACTTGATCCCGGGACTCCAGGATCACGCCCTGGGCTGAAGGCGGCACTAAACCGCTGAGCCACCCGGGCTGCCCCACAACTCTTATTCTTATCACTTAGTACACTGCTTTACTTAGAAGCCTGACTCTCCTAGTAGATAACACATTTGGTAAAGGCAGGAGCTGTATTTCACAGCTCTTAATATAGTTTGATGCCTGGAATATAGTAGGTCCTCAATAAAAGCTAGTTGGATGGAGGGGTTAATTTCGATCTACAGAAAGAGTCTGGCAAGGATCTGGTGGAGTGCTACATTGCACTGTGGTCAACCTGAGGTTAAATAATAACAGTTTTTAAGCTCCTTTATCATCTCCATGACATTACCCTTCTTTCATTCATCTAGCATCCTCCTCGTCTCTCTCTCTATCCTGATATCAAAATCTGCTCTTTGATACTTCTTTTATATCAAAGGAGGAAAAAACCAAGAGATAGGACACCTGAGTTCTTGTTCTTCTTTGGCAATGACTGATTTGGAGGTCCTTGGGCAAGTTTCTTCTTCTGAACTTCAGACTCCTCATTTGTAAAGTGATCTTGAATGTCCTTGCCACTTATTAAGGGGCTCTGTCAGAATATGTCTAGAAGGATGACACACAAGGAACTGGCAACAGTGGCTGCTGCTGGGAAGGATAAATGGGTGGCTATGGGTCAAGGACATAAGGGAGACCACCTTTCTCTTAATAGCCTGTGTTAGTTTCCTGTTGCAACTACAGATTTGGTGGCATAAAAGGACACAAATTTTATCTCTCACAGGTCTAGAGGCTGAAAGAGCAAAATTAAAGGGTTAACAGGGCCACATTCCCTCTGAAGGTTTCAGGAGGAATCCTTCTTTGCCTCTTCTGGGTTCTGGCATCACTCCAATCTCTGCCACCATAGTCATGTCACTTCCTCTTCTGTCCGTGTCTTCTCCTTTGTAAGGACATTTGTCATTGGGTTTGGGACCCAATGAAGGATGATCTCATCTCAAAATTCCTAACTTTATTATTTTCACAAAGACCCTTTTTCCAAATAAGATAACATTCACAGTTTTCAGGGATTTGGATGTGGACATATCTTTTGGGAGGCCACCATTCAACATACTTATTTGCGTGTTTTGAATTGGTATCATGTACAACTTGAAGAAGGAGAGAAAGAGGAAGAAAGGAGAAAAGTAAGGACTCCATTGATAGAATCATAGGAGATTTTCTTTCTAGGATCCCTAATAGTTCAAACGAAGGTGGTCCACTCTCATTATTGATCACAAGCCCAATAACTTCCATGTCCATTTTTTCCAGAAAATCCCTATCATTTCAATCAGCAAAACATTTGCTTTCTTTTTTTAAAAAAATATTTTATTTATTTATTCATGAGAGAGAGAGAGAGAGAGAGAGGCAGAGACACAGGCAGAGGGAAAAGCAGGCTCTACACAGGGACCCCAACGTGGGACTCGATCCTGGGTCTCCAGGATCAGGCCCTGGGCCGAAGGCAGTGCTAAACTGCTGAGCCACCCGGGCTGCCCAACATTTGCTTTCAATACAAATTTTGACACAAGAGAGTGGGGAGAAAAAGGAAGGAAAGAGAAAAGATTTGTATGTGACTGAACAGATATTAAGATTTCTATTTTTCTGCCTCCTGTTCAACCCAATTTGGAAGGATCTGGCTTTAATCCACCTTTCTCCCCCCAGTTTTTATTTACTGTTGAAACAACATTATAAGAAATGATAATGGAACTCTTATCCTATGCAAGTAAAAGTATAAAGTAGCACAACACTTTGAAATGCAATTGAATACTATTTTGCAAAATTGAACACATGCACACGCCCCAGACCAGCAATTCCACTCCTACACTGATATCCTAGAGAAACCCTCCCACTTGTTCACTTATTAGGAGACATGGAGAAGAGTTCATAGCACCAGAGTTCACAGTAGCACAAAACGTGAAGCAATCGAACGCTAATCAGTAGTAACACAGATAAACTGTGCTGTTTATAAAATGGAATGTAATACAGCAGTGAAAATGAAAGAACTATAGCTATACTCCTCAACATGATCTATAGCTAAGTCTCAAAACCCTACTGCTATCTAATAGCAGCAAGCAACAGAAGAATAGATACAATACAATATATTATTTAAGGTTACAAACATAAGTGGAAAAGTATAAAGGAAACAAGAGGACAATACAAAATTCTTTTTTAAAATGATTTATTTTGGAGAGAGAGCATGCACACTGTGCAAGCAAGGGGAGAGGCAGAGGAGAGGGAGAGAGAGAGACGGAGGCTCCCCACTGAGCACAGAGCCTGAGTAGAGGGTTGATCTCATGACCCTGAGATTATGACTGGAACCAAAATCAAGAGTCAGATGCCCCAAATGAGCCTCTCAGGTTGCCTGAGGACAATACAAAATTCTGTATAGTGGTTGTACCTGGCGTGAGGGGAGTGCCTATAGGAGGGGACTGCCGCCCTCCCCCACCAAATGCAAGAGGCTTTTAAGGTATTGGTGATGTCCTATTGGATGGTGTAAGGAGTGGATGCATGAGTACAAATGTTATTATTCATTGAACTGTACATATTAATTTTATACATTCTCTTCTGTATATGCTATGTTTAACATCCCATAAGAAAGACCTGCTAGAGGTGAGGATGTGGAGCAAGGAAAACTCTGCACATTGCTCTAGGTCAAATATAAATTGGAAAAACCATTTTGGAGAGAATTTTGCAATATATAGTAAAGTGGAAGTTATACATATTCGGTGATCTAGCAGTGCCTTTCCTAGGTATTCCCTAGGTACTTTAAGCAATGGTTTCACACTTTCTGACAATAACCTGTCATTAAGAAATATATTTGACATTACATTCAAGCATGCACATATGCACACAAACACAGGTTTGTATAAGTGTGTACAAAGTTGAAACAAAAATTTCACAAAACACCACCTATCCTTATCACATGCAATACACCTTAATCTTTTCTAATCCACTCTATTCTTTTTCAAAATTGAGATACAACTAACATATAACATTGTGTAAGTTTAAGGAATAAATGTTCCTGTGCATTCTACTTCATTAAAGGTCCCAACCTTTAAATTCATTTTAACTCACTACCAGTTCACAGATGAATTTGAATAATACTGCACTAGAGAGAATTTCGTACATGGTAATATGTAAAAGAATGTTAATTGAGTGCTGTTCAAAATTTAAAAAAAAGAATTGGAGACAACATTTGAGGAATATTCACAGGGTGGAACACAATATTGCAGCTCAGATAAATAAACTGGAGCTCCATTTATCAACAGAATACTGAGGGGGAAAAAGCTAGTGGCTAAAGCTTATGCACATTGTAGTGCTATATAAAGTTTCAAAATGTGAAAAACATGTATATGGATACCCATATATACAGTAAAAATTTGCAACGTGCATAGAAAGCTGAACACAGAACTCAGAATTGTGGTTTCTGCTGGAGAAAGGAAGGGGAACGGGATGAAGGAAAGACAAAAAAGGGGACTTAAATTTTATTGTAAAGTTTTTTTTTTTTTGGTCTCTTAAACCTTATCCTTATATGTTACTTATTATTTATTCTTTTTAAAAAAGATTTATCTATTTATCCTAGAGAGAGAGAGAGGGAGAGAGAGAAAGAAGAGGGGAAAGGCAGAGGGGGAGAAACCCAAGCATATTCCATGCTGAGTGCAGGGCCCTGCATGGAGCTGGAGTCAGGGCTCCACAGGGGCTCAATCCCACAACCCTGAGACCATGACCTGAGCCGAAACCATGAGTCCAATGTTCAACTGACTGAGCCACCCAGACGTTCCTATTCTTTATTCTTTATTGCAGGGTTTGGCAGACTCATGAGCCAAATCTGGCATGCTTTTTTTGTATGGCTTCTGAGCTAAGAAGGGTTTTTACATTTTTAAATTGTTGGGGAAAAAATTGAAAGATTAATATTTCATGTTGTGAAAATTACATAACATTCAGATTTTTGTGTCCACAAATAAAGTTTTGTGGGAACACCATCTACACTATTTTATTTTCATATTGTCTGTGGTTGTTTTCATGCTACAGGGCAGAGTTGAGAAGTTGCAACAGATATTGTATGGCCAGAAAGGCTGAAAATATTTACAGTCTTGCTCTTTAGAGAAAAACTTTACTTACCCCTAGTTAAGTATCCGATATATATATATATATATATATATATATATATATATATATATATTTCTTTCTTTCTTTCTTTCTTTCTTTCTTTCTTTCTTTCTTTCTTTCTTTCTTTCATCTTTTTTGCTTATCCCTTTGCCTTCTCTAATATAACTAATATAATATTTCACTCTTTCTAGAGGTTGTTTAGGTACCAAGAAAGCTCTGTTGCTTTTAGATCACAGATTGACCTCACCATCCCTTTGGTAGCCCAACACAACATTCTGTGGTGCATTGTGAGGGCTGCTTTTTTTTTTTTTTTAAGATTTTTATTTATTTGAGAGAGAAAGAGAATGGGTAGAGGGGAGGGACAGAGGGAGAGGGACATGCAGACTTCCTGATGAGCAGGGAACCCGACATAGTGCTCAATCCTGTGACCCCAGAATCATGACCTGAGCCAAAAGCAGACACTTAACCAACTGAATCACCCAGGCACCCTCGAGGGCTGCTTCTTGCTCACCTGTCTTCTCATCACAGTGTCTACTCCACTCCTTTGCTGAGGTTAAAGTCTGCCAGTGATCTCTTTGTAACTAAGTCCAAATGATTTTTATCTTCCCCAATCGGGCTCCTTTCTACTGTTCTTCAAGCGTCTCTCTCTCTCCCTCTCTCCTGCTTCTTGCTCACCCTGCTTCTCATCACAGTGTCTACTCCACTCCTTTGCTGAGGTTAAAGTCTGCCAGTGATCTCTTTGTAACTAAGTCCAAATGATTTTTATCTTCCCCAATCGGGCTCCTTTCTACTGTTCTTCAAGCGTCTCTCTCTCTCCCTCTCTCCCTCTCTCTTTTCCTTGCACGTCTCTACTCAGAGCTTATCTCTTCCACGGAACTTTCTCTAAGGATTGGGATACACCCACCTTTTTTGAATCCACATGCAACCCACACTTGGCTCATTCTCTAACTCTACTTTGCCCCTAATTGAGTTGTTTTACTCTCCTTTGAATGAAGATGAAGTTAAGGAGGGAAAAGCTAAAAGCTTGCAGGCAAATAAGAGATTTGAGAAAATTGAGATTCTTCTATTTACACTTTCAAAATAATCAAACCCAGCTGGCTCACTCAGTAGAGCATGAGACTCTTGATCTTTGGATCATGAGGTCCAGCCCCACATTGGGTGTAGAGATTACTTCTAAAAAATGAATAAAAAAATCAAATCCTTGGAATAAATTCAAGGGTCACAGGCCATACTGTGCTAGAAACAGATCTACAGAGTGAGGTCCACAAATCAGCAACATCAGTGTCACGTGGGGGCTTGTAGACTCTAGCCCAGACTTACTGAATCAGAATCTAGGCTTTTAACATAATCACATGTACACTAAAGTATAAGACTGGTCTAGTGAGCTTGCAAGTATCTGCACTAAGAGCCTCCATTAAAAGTGCTCCAGGGAAGGACACCTGGGTGTCTCAGTGGTTGAGCATCTGTTTTTGGCTCAGGTTGTGATCCCGGGGTCCTGGGACGGAGTCCTGCATTGAGCTCCCTGCAGAGAACCTGCTTCTCCCTCTGCTTATGTCTCAGTCTCTCTCTCTCTCTCTCTCTTTCTCTCTCCGTGTCTCATGAATAAATGAAAAAATAAAATATTTTCTTTTTTAAAGTTCTCCAGGGACTCCTTGGGAACTTTAAACAAATGATTTTCGCCTCTAGTTGGGCAAAATTTGCTGTGAAGGTGATTTGGCTCCCACAGCTATCACCCCTTTGATGGACACAGTTGATTCAATTCATCTTCTGACTAGGTGGGTGGCCTCTCTCCCTCATCACTCTAGGTACAGCTTCATTTCTCTGAAGCTGTGAAAGAGTTTGAAGAGGACTATCTTTCCCAAGATAGGAAGATTGCTCTTCAACCAAGAGCATTGGCAAGCTTATAGAATTTTTGGTAAAGTGGACACATCCTACTAGGGGTTAGAAAACATAACTTCTGTCATATTTTCCAGCAAAAAAATGTTGATGAACAACATAAAACCAGAAGACAAGAATAATTTATACTTTTCATTCTCTTACTTAGTAAATATTATGCACTCACTATATGCCAAGAGGTATTCTAGTTGAGAAAAGCAGGGAACAAAACAAAAAGAATCTGCCTCAGTGGAGCTTACATTCTAGGGGATGGAGGCAGACAAAAAACAAGTACATAATATGTCACGTAGTGATAATGTTTTAAAGAAAAATAAAATGATGGAGACTGCTGTTTAAGATGAGTGGTGGGGGCAGCGCCTGGGTGGATTAGTCAGTTGAGTGTCCTACTCTTGGTTTCAGCTCAGGTCATGACCTCATGGGTCATGAGATTGAGCCCTTGCATCAGGCTCCATACTCAGTGGGGAGTCTGCTTAAAAATCCTTTCCCTCTGCCCCTTCCTGTGCTTACACTCTCTCTTTTAAATAAATAAATAAATAAATAAATAAATAAATAAATAAATTCTTTTAAAATTAAAAAAAAATAAAGGTGAGTGGTCAGGGACAACACCCCCCATGTGAATACATTTTGGAATAGATCTGAGTGAGATGAGGGATAAAGTCATCTAGATATTTAGGGGGAGAGAATTTCAAGTGGAGGAAGTGGCTAATACAAAGATCTTGAGGTGGGAATATGCGTGGAGTATTTGAGAAGCAGGGAAAAGGCCAATAAATGTGGTTGGAGAAGATTAAGCAAGAAAGAGAGTGGAATCAAATCATGTAGAGTCTTTGAGGAGCTTGCATTTTATACTAAGTGTGATGGAGACATGGTATTGAGCAGAGGAATGACACAATCCGATTGACATTTTAAAAGGCTTTCTATGAATGCTGTGTAGGAAATAGACTCTAAGGGGGCAAGAGTGTAAGCAAGCAGGGAGGCTGCTGTAAAGATGTGGTTGGTTTAGATTCTAGTGATGATAATGCTGGTGGTGAGAGAGGACCCAACAATCTCAACTTCCTTAATTAAAAACTATTTAAAGAGCTATCATGAGATGATTAGGGTGAATTTCTTTTCACGTTGGATGAGAACCTGGTTTAGATGCAGAAAATAAAGAGCAGGAATAATAGGGCTTCTCCAGGGATCCCTGGGTGGCGCAGCGGTTTAGCGCCTGCCTTTGGCCCAGGGCGCTGATCTTGGAGACCCGGGATTGAATCCCACGTTGGGCTCCCGGTGCACGGAGCCTGCTTCTCCCTCTGCCTATGTCTTTGCCTCTCTTTCTCTCTCTCTCTGTGACTATCATAAATAAATAAATAAAAATTAAAAAAAATAGGGCTTCTCCAGACCGAGCAATGTTAACAGCAACCCCTGGGAATCAGCGTTATTTAACGTTTCTTAAATGATTAAGAAAAAGGAATACTTTGAGACATTTCTAGGTACACAAATTATACTCTGCTTTTCACACAGTGAAATGTCAAGTCAATAGGGAGCATCTTCTGGAACATTTCTAAAGCTATGTGAGTAGGCTGTAAAATGGCGGGTGACTTGCCACATGGACTAGTATAAGACAGCTCACATAGAGGGAGACAATTCAGATGATTCCTTGAATAATGAACTCTGAACTGCCTGCCAGTTGCCACCAAAGAAAGGGATCTAGAAGTTGCTATACATTATTTCTTCAAGATGTCAACTCTTGCAAAGCCCAAAATTCCAGCAAAAGTTCTGGCTGTCCAAATTGAAGATTAAACATGAGCTTCAACAAAAACCTCAGGAAACTCCTTCTGGATGGAGCTCAGTGTACAGTGCTGGTCACTGCATTCTAAGGAAAAGAAGAGCCAAAGAAAGGCAGAGAAAACAATTAAAAGGCTAGAGAGGCTTTTGTTAGATGGATTAAACGCCCATAAAAGTGACTGAGATGATGAAAGGCTATGGAAGCTTCAAACAAATTTTTAAAAAAGATTTTATTTATTTATTTGAGAGAGAATGAGTGTGAGAAAGAGCATGGGGGGGAGGTGGGGGGGGGAGAAGTAGGCTCCCCACTGAGCAGGGAGCACCAAAGAAGGTTCAACCCAGACTCTGGAATCACAACCTGAGCCCAAATCAGAAGCTTAACCCACTGAGCCACCCAGGCACCCTGGAAGCTAAAAAAATTAATAGAAAGTAAAAACAGCCCCTTTCATACAATATCAATGTAAAATCAGGGCGCAAAAGAAGCTTGAAATGGGGGTAATGCTAATATAGAAAAAGGCCATTGGAGGGCTTGTGTTCTTTTTTAGACAGGGAGTCCTTAGGTGTTCTCTAATATGTGGGAGGAGGTGTTGTAGTGGTAATTGGAAGTGGGGATGAAGGACAAGCAGTAGTTCTTTGTTGGGATCTGAACTACTCTGGACTAGGGTGTGCTCCCTGCCCACTCCCCGTCTCCCATCCCACCACAATCACTGTGTTCAGAGCAAAAAACACCGACAAAACAAAGAGTTCAAAATGCTGCATCAAATCTCATTCTGAGTCAAAGCTAGATTGAAAATAAATTCAAGGGTGATAGATTTATAATAGACTAAGGGACACTAAAGACTTTTTGGGGGGAGTGGGGGGCCTATAGCCACAATCTTTGTGATTCACGCCTTGGCGATACTCTATGTCCTCGCAGGAAATGTTCCTTGATAGTCTGAATTGGATGGATAAAATAAGAACATGCCTTAACACTGTCAGTATTTGGGTTCTCACAGCCCGAGAGTGGCAGTTAATGGTGAAACAGGGATTAAATCATTTGAATTTTACCCACAACACACAAACCTTTAATGTGATCAATTACCAGAGGAGCGGGAGACCCTTATGAACCAGCCGTTACTCACGTGTTGAACAGTTAGCAACCCTGGGCTATTGCATCTGTACTGATCCTTCTTCATAGGTTAAAAAAAAAAAAAATTTCATTCTAAACAGAACGGGGAAATGTGGGGAGGATAATAACCAGAGTGTCATTGATTTGGACACTGCAACCAACACATGGGTCCTTATTTTTAGGTCAAAGATTTATATACATAAATACATATGCTCTCTCTTTCCAAAATATATTAGCCTCAGAAACCTCATCCCTCCCCTCACGCCCCCCTCACGCCCCCCCGCAAAGAAAACAGTCCCTTTCTTCCTTCCCATAGGTCCCTTTCTTTACCTGCTTCTTCCACTCCTAGGGTTAGGGAACTTTCAGCCCCGCCTCCCTGCTTGTCCAAGCTCCGCCTTCCCGGTCCACCTGTGTGCCCAGTCCATGACGTCACCGTTAGGCTTCAGTGGCTTGCAGGATCCCGGCTTCCTATTGGTCTATCTGACCACGGCCTGCGCAGCCCGCCAATGGCAGCGGCGCTGGGTGGGGGGGTGCCCACATCCAAGATGGCGCCCCCAGGAGCAGGGAGCGGGTGACCGGCGGCGGGGAAGCGGCCTGGGTTGGCCCTCCGATTGCGGGGTCCTGGGGGTATCTCGCCGGATACCCCCCTGGCCCGCCTACAAGGCCTTCCCCGGCCAGAGCAATGGCCGCCGAGAACAGCAAGCAGTTTTGGAAGAGGAGCGCCAAGCTGCCGGGGAGGTAAGCCCAGGACGCCGAAAGGAAGAGGAGATTGGACCAAACCCTTGGAGATCCTGAGCCCTAAAGCCCACGGCCCTGGGGCGTCAGCGACCCCGGAGGGCTGGTCTGGGGAGCCTGGACTGGGGGAGCTGGGACTGCGTGGTGGCGGCAGGTCAGCTGTCGGGCAAAGGAGCGGGCAGCGAGCTTTGGGACTGGCTTGGGTGTGGGAGCCGACCGAGGTCTGGGGGCGGAGGGCGCTGGAGAGCCTGCCCTTAGCCGGGAGGTGGCCGGAGTCTGGGCGGGGGGCAGTGGAGTTGGGTGGATGGCCACTGTCGGTCTTGGGTTTGGAGGGTCATCCCCAGAGCTGCCTCTTACTTTAAATAGAACTCCTCCTTGGGGGTCTCCAGCACGCACAGGTGGTTGTTTGCTTCGGGGTGGCCCTTCCCTTGCTGCCTGGCCCACATCAGTACGTACGAATCTTTCTTTTGGACTCCCAAAAGGTTCTGGTGGGAGCTTGGGATCGTGTTGGGGGCGGGGGGGAGGGGGCGGACAGGAAAAGTGAGGAAAATTCACAAGCTCGACCTTACTTTGTTTTGAGTTGGCCTCTTCCCATTAGGAATTATTACAGAGTGACTCAAGAATCTAGCTTATTTCTTTAGCGTTTTCTATAGATTTGTTCAACCCCAAGTGACCTCTCCCCTCCCCCGCCTCCCCCCCCCCGTCTGCATTGTAAAGCTCTTCTTGTGCAAATGCACAAAATTCTTCCATTCTTCAGTTGTTTAGTTGGAAAGCAGACCTTCAAAGCTACTTGCTCCCCCCCTCCCTTTTGATGTATGTTGAGAGCTTAGCATTTGTACATCCATTAATCTGGTTTATAGTTTCAGTTTGTTTTGGCCAGAGCCCTAAGAAGTAAGTATAAGGGATGTGTATTTCAGTCGTGAAGATTTCTGCCAGCCATAGTCTACTTGGTGATGAAATTCATGTTTGTTGCACCCCCCACACGCTGCCTTTCTTAATTGATTCAGGTCTTTTCATTCAGGGATAATCCTTTGAATTGTGTGTGTGTGTGTGTGTGTGTGTGTGTGTGTGTGTTGTTTCGTTTTGAATAGAAAGAAATTAGGGTCAGTGGTGACTATATAGCAGTCTTATTTTACTTAGGATTCTATTAGACATATGGGAATCAGCTTTTAGTAACAGTGTTAAAGTAATGCAAGGGAATGCAGAAATAGCTTCAGATTAAAGGGCTGTGGAATGATAGTGTTAATATTACTGCTGAAGACTTCTATGTTTTTAGATAGGCACCACTTCCTGCCAACTGATTCCTTTTCCTTCCTGATCTAGTGAGCTCTCTCCAGTCTCACAACTGCTGTTCTCTGGGGTTTTCCATGGTGAGATCATTAAATTTTGACATCCTAAGGTTGTAATCAGAATCAGTGGGAAAACTGTTAAATCAGGAAGCAATGTTTGAAATGTGGGACATGGCATGCATGGTCTTTTGTGCCTGATTGAGTGCTGGTTATTATTAACAATTATTTGTTTTCTATATTTCCTGTTTTGGACTATAGGAAAGAGTCAGCTTTTTTTTCAGAGCATTACTTTTGTAATCAGGAGTCTTTTTAGTTTCTTCAAGTTTCTGGCTTCCTTTTTCATTTTGAAGAGGAATATTGAGGAATAAAGGAGAGAACATTTGAGCTCAGAAAGACTTGTGCTATTATTTGGACTCTCTTGCCTGTGTGATCAATGACAAATGATTTACTCAATCTCTGAGCCTCAGTTTCCTTACCTATAAAATGGGAATAGAACTACTTTCCTTAGGGTTACTGTGGGGACTAAATTAAACATCCTATTTGTAAAGAACCCAGGATAGTGTTTATTTAGCACGTTATAGTTACTTGGTAAATACTAGTTATGAGGATTGCTGTTATTAGTAGAGCAAGTAAATATTTATGAGAATGTTTCTCAAATCCTTATTCCAGTACTAGGTATTTATGTTCATTATTTATCTTAAGGCATTAAAATGTTGCCACAATTCGTAACAGTTTTTAGTACCTTGCTGGTTGAAGAGAACTATTGTTCAGCTGTGTCCTTTAGTGGGGAGCCCTAGCATCTTCTGGTTACGGGAGAAAATTAAAGTTTTTTTTAGATAGAAAGTGCTTTGATTTAAGGAAAAGATTAGGGCATTTGCTCAAGAATAGAACTTTTGCATTTACACTCTGTCAATGTTTGTGAAGAAAAACTTTCTCCTGGGTGGGGAAATGACAGAGATGACTGTTTCTAGGTCCATGGAAACCTAGAAGTGAAACTAGTTTTGTCTGCAGTTTGAAAGGTAAAAATTCAAAGTGATGGCAGTTACTTTCAGTTTCTTTGATCATGATCTAGCAACCTTAATGACAACAAATAGGAACTTTATTTAATAAATTAGCCTAAGTTTAAAATGAATTAAACATCTTTTAAAAAAAATAACAGCTTTATTGAGTTATAATTCACATACTATAGAAACACACCCTTTTAAAGTGTACAATTCGGGGGTATTTTGTATATTTATTTAAAGTATAGATGGTTTTGTGCAACCATCACTACTAATTTCAATACATTTTCATCACCCCAGAAAAAAAAACCTTGTATCCGTCCCCTCACGTCAGCCCCTGGCAACCGCTAATCTTTCTGTATGTATGGATTTACCTATTCTGGGCATTTCATATAAATGGAGTAACATGAAAAGAGCTTTTATGATTGGCTTATTTTATTAAGCATAATGTTTTCAAGGCTTATCCTTTGTTGTAGCACGTTTCAATATTTTATTCCTTTTTATGTCTAAATATTACATGTATGACTATATCTGATTTTGTTTATCCATTCATCAGTTGTTGACATTTGGATAGTTTCCACTTTTTGGCTGTTATAAACAATGTTATGAAATTCATGTGCAGGTTTTTGTTGGATGTGTGTTTTCAGTTCTTTTGAGTGTATGTAGGAGTGGAATTGCTAGGTTGTACAGTAAGTTGATGGAATTAAACATCTTTTAAAGTTCTCTGTTATTTATAGGAACCTCATGTGCTTAATACATCAAATGGTTCTTGTATAGATGCCTAGAAAGATAGGGGACACTATATACCATGTGGTTAAGAATGCAGGCTCTGGAAACTCAACTGGTAGATAAATAAGTTCTGGGGATATCATGCACGGCATAGTGATTATAGTCAACAGCACTGTATTATAACTTTCAAAGTTGCTAAGAGACTGGATCTTAATCTTACCACAAAAAAGAAAGGATAATTATGTGACTTGATAGAAGTGTTAGCTAATGTTAAGATGGTAAACACATTATACACTTTAAACTTACACAATGTTACATGTTAATTTTGTCTCAAAAAAAAGAATGCAGACTCTGGAGCCTGACTGCCTGGGTTCAAACCCCAGCTCTGATACCTTCTAGCTGTGTGACTATGGGCAAGTTATGTAACCTCTCTGTGCCTCAATCTCCTTATCTGTAAAATGGGAACAGAGTATCTACCCCCATAAGGCTGTTAGGAGGATTAATGAGATACTGCCATAGGAGGTGCTCAATAATATTAGCTATTATGAAAATGATAGTTGTGGATTATAGTAGTTCCTTTTTTTTATTTGTTTCTCCCCCTCACTTTGGTTTCTGAAACTGGAATTCGAAGACTTTGATCAGTGGTGTGTCTGGAGCCCATGTTGAGTCTTGGGTTAAAAAAAACAGCAGAGCACCACCTATTGTTAATGAGGCAGAGGGTTTACAGAGACACAGAGAAGCCTAATGCAGGGCAGCTATGGCTATAAGGTGTTCATTATTGGCCAGGAGTATGATTGTGAGCAGTGGTCCTCAAACTTTATTGAGTCACCTGGAGGGCTTGTTGACACATGGATTGGCAGCTCCATATCCAGAGGTTCTGATTCAGTAGGTCTGAGGTGGGACCTGAGGAGTTGAGCTTCTGAGAAGTCTCCAAGTGATAGTGCTACTGCTAATCTGGGAGCTGCACTTTGAGAACCACTGGGATAAGAGCCGTGAATTAAATTGAAAGAAACCTGAGTCCTCGTGTTGGGAACACTTGCCATGTGGATCTTGAACAATGAATGCCTCTCCTCTTGGCTGTCTGGTAGGCATTTCACACTTAACACATCCACACAGAACTCTTAATTTCCACATCTGCCCTCCATTTGTTCCATCTACTTAACGGTCCCACCATTCACCAAGTTCCTGGGACCAAAAATCCTAATGTTTGATTCTTTTCTTTCCCTTCCTGCCACACCAATTCAAAGGCAAGTCCTGTTGGGTGGTCATAATCTACCCTGAATCCAAACCATCCTCACCACTTCCACCTCTACTGCCATGGATCAGACTGAGTCCTCTCTTGCCTGGACTACTGCTGTAGCCTTATAATTGGCGTTCCTGCTTCTCTTCCTGCCCCTCTGCAGACCTTTTTCTCTTTTGTAATTAGAATGAAATCCAAACTCTAAGTCTTCCAGGCCTCCATGTTGGAAAGAGAGCCTGAGTTAAGGATTGTGATAATTACTCCAAGAGCAATGGGATGCCATTAGAAGGTTGGTGGGGGCTGTGGCACAATCAGATTCGCATTTATAAAAATACTCCAGCTGCCCTGAGGAAAATGGTTTGGACCAGTGTTTTCAACAGTTAGGGGTGGGGGAGACGGTTGGTGTTTTGGGTGGGTTAAATCTGGACTGTACTGGATGGTAGGATATTTAACATTCTTGGTCCTTGCCCACTAAATGCCAGGAAGACCCACCAGTTATTGGGACAAACACCTTTCCCACGTACACGTTTCCAAACATTCCAGCCACCACCCACCCCTGACCTCTACTGGGGATCAGAGTACTATAGTTAGGTGGCCACTGCAATCAATAGAAGGAGAAGTGATAATGGCTTGGACTAGGGCAGTGGCAATTAGAGGTCAAGTTTGAGACTCTCAATAGGACTTGGTAAACCTTTGGATTTGGGGAGTGAGGGAGAAGGAGGTGCTATTCCCAGGTTTCTGACTTAGGTGGTCCGGTAAGATTGTGATATCACATACTCTGAGAAAAAGCTAAGTTTTAGGACAAAGTACTTAAATACTCCATGCTCAATTTCCTTATCTATGCAATGAGAGTTTTGAATTCAGTGACCTCTAAGGCTGAAGCTGAGTGCTAAATTTAAAGTTACCAGCTCCAACTTGTATTAGTGGATGTTTCTCTTTGCTGTGCCATTCACACCAGTTATGCCTGATAGATAGGAGTAGATGGTATGGGGGCCACTGAGGTGGGCTTTTCTACCTCGTGCTTTTGGAAGTAGTGAATTGCTGGCCCCACGAAGGTCTGAGTGTTGTGAAGTTGTAGAATGTTAGAATTTGACCCTAAAGCCACTGTAAGTAAGGAAACAGGCCTAAGAGGGGAAGTGACTTGCCCCAAATCACATTGCAGAACTTCAGATATCTTGACTCTGAGTCCAGTGCTCTTTCTACTATTTCTTCTGCCTTTTGTCAATCTCTGCTAAGATTAGGAAACCTGACAAAGCACCTCATCCAGTCCAGGGGTGAGGGCGTTTCCAGTGAAAAGATGTAGATAAGACCTGGAATGGGAGAGACACATGTGAGCCAAAGCCTGGCTCATTTCCCACATTCTGATTTCCAGACCTGGGAAGGGCTTCTCCTTTTTAAGCAAAAGTGTTTATTATTATTTTTTAAAGTTTTATTTATTTAATCTCTATACCCAACGTGGGGCTTGAACTCAGGACCCCAAGATCAAGAGTCACATGCTCCTCTGAGCCAGCTGGGTATCCCAAGAGGGTTTATTGTTAAAATTAAGGAGCTCTCTTTAGCATTAAATGAAGTTGAGAAAAGTGTCGAATCACTTAAATTAGGAGCCTGTAGATTTTCAACTAAAACCTCTGTCATTTGGTTATTTTCCATAACATTT
The DNA here is from genome assembly GCF_048164855.1 of Canis lupus baileyi. Lineage (NCBI taxonomy): Eukaryota > Metazoa > Chordata > Mammalia > Carnivora > Canidae > Canis > Canis lupus. The sequence continues at coordinate 66,282,737 of NC_132844.1, read as the reverse complement.
ATGAATCTGATCATGGATTCAGTGTTATGCTCCCAGCCTGTCTGGGCAGGTACATTATATTACAACCTCTTCTTAGCTTGGAAATATTTTAATGGTAAAGTAAGTTACTAGCAGTTACTAAGTTATCACTGAAGCAGTGTAGAACCCCAGCTCTGTAAGACTTCCATCAAGTGAGTGTATGAGCCTAAATCAATTGCCAACATGCTTGGCTTTCAAATGAATAGGTTTGATCCCATATTTGCTTTCACTCCTTTGTCAGTTCTAAACACTTGTTGATTTTTCCTACTGAGTGTTTTGCACTATTGCAACTGTACAAACCAGCTATGCCAACACACCCTGTAGTTTTGGTTTTATTAGGGAGAGTGTCAGAGGTTGACCAGGATTTTGGTCTCTTGTCTCTGTTGTGGCATGTGCTGTGGCATTCATTTCTCTGCACATGAGGTGTGATTTCTCCAAGATGCGGGCTTTGCCTCTAGTGTTGAGGCCTAGCAAGCCAGGAGCCTGCTCAAGCAGAGGCCTGGGGTTTGCAGAATTCCCACCTTAACTCACTAAGCATTGTTAAGAAGTGCCTGGTGGGGTGTGGTGCACTGTGCCAGGTGGTGAGGGGACTGCAGAAAAAAGAGGTGGCATCACCACTGTTCTCTAGAAGCTGAAAATCTGCTTGGCACCCTGGCTTCCCCTGGTGACGATGCTGGGTATCATTGACTCTCTGGTTTCTCCCCTGCACATATGTTACTGTGTAATCAGAAGAAGAAAAAAAAAAAAAAACCCTAAAAAGTGCAGCTGGGTGAAAATACACTGTTGAGTGAGAAAAGCAAGATGTGGAAAGATAAGTTATGTGCAATCTTTTGTGTATAGTTTTAAAACAAAACAATATTGTATGTTGTTTATGTGAATGTGTGTAAAAGTATAAAAACAGTTGGGAGAGGGATTTCATACCCACTTCAGGATAATGGTTATCTCTTGGGAAGAAAGAGGAAGAGGACTGGGGACTGCAATTGGGACATCAGAAGTCTCCTTCATGCTTTATTTTCTTAAATGTGACACGTATTAACATTTGTTAAAGCAGAGTGATGGGTTCCTGGATGTTTGATAATTTTTCTCTGCATTTTTCTTTTTGTTTGAAAAAGTGAGTAAACTGCTTTCTATACTTGTGTGGAGCAAATGTTTTATGTAGCGAGGAGCAGGGAGGGGCAGAGGGAGAGAGAGAGACAATCTTAAGACAGTCTTTAATCTATATGCCCCAACGCAGGGCCCCATCTTACGACCCTGACATAACCTGAGCCAAAATCAAGAGTTGGACAGTTTATGCAAAAAAAAAAAAAAAAAAAAAGTTGGACACTTAACCAACTAAGCCACCCAGTAACCCCTGGAGCATATGTTTTTTTAAATTTTGTGTTGGAGAGACCAGTTAGCCAGCCATGAAGTTAAGTAATATTTAATGGAGCATATAGGGGGCACCTGGGTAGCTCAGTTGGTTAAGCATCTGACTCTTGATCTCAGCTCAGGTCTTGATCTCAGGGTCGTGAATTCAAGCCCCACATTGGGCTCCGTGCTGGGCGTGGAGCCTACTTAAAAAAAAAAAAATAACATTTGTGATTACTAGTCAAAATAAGTCAAATGTATAGTGTGGTGCCACTTATATAAAGTTTTAAGAACATGGAAAACAGTATCATATATTGTTTAGGGATACAAATATGGAAAAATAACATAAAAACAAAAAAGGGGGAAAATGCTAGATTCAATAAAATATCTTCTGAGGGCAGTAGGGGTGTGTGAGGTTTGAACTCCATAATGTCTTATTTCTTATGTACATATGAGTTGCGCACCAACCCAGGTGTACCTTATATTATGATCCAAATCAAGTTTATTTTTAAAAATGATTTACTGCAGGCAGCCCGGGTGGCTCAGCGGTTTAGCACTGCCTTCAGCCCAGGGCGGGATCCTGGAGACCCTCGAGTCCCACATCGAGCTCCCTGCATGGAGCCTGCTTCTCCCTCTGCCTGTGTCTCCGCTTCTCTCTCTCTCTCTCTGTGTCTGTCTCTAATAAATAAATAAATAAAATCTTTAAAAAAATGACTTATTGCTTTTAATAAGTAAGTAATAAGCACTCTAAGTCTTAATTTATGTATTTTAGGGAATCTGAGAAGGCAACAGTTAGTGGGTGCTGGGGGCTAGCATCCGGGAAGATCTCACGGTGGGGTCGGGTGCAGTATAGAGCTTGAAGGGAATGTTTCAGATTGGATATGATATTTAAATGGGAGAGGAGCCTAATATAGTAGCTAAGATGTGTTGGAATGCAGAATGGAGACCAGCCTGCTCCAGAATTGAGTGTGATTTGGGAATTTGGGAGGATGGTTCAGGCTGACAAGTGAATTATCAATGCCAGGAAATTGAGCACCTTAATCACCAGGCTTCCAGTCTGTCTTCATCTTGTCTCTGTGATCATCTTGGTTTCTCTTCTAATGTCTTGCCTCTCCCTTTGAGATTCAACAAACTGATTAATTAAAGTGTTCCAGGTACAGATACATCATGGTTCAGTTCAAAAGTGTGTTAACAAATTCAACTTGGGTTCTGATACCTTTGCTGAGAAAATCTCTTGCTTATCTTGGCCTTTCTGGCTGTGCTAGCACGTTGGGGTTGACCTATTTAAAAAACAGTCTACTGTGATTTTAAGGCCCCCTTCCTGGATAGTAATTAATGGCCTTTGGCTCTTAGGTCTCCGCAATTAGGATTGCTTTTTTTTCTCATGGATTACTGGTAGCTGGTAAATTCTTTCAAAAGAGAGAGTCTAAGGACCCTTTCATTTTTCTACCCATTCACCTAACCTAACCAGCCCATTGAAATCTTCCTGCAGAGTTTATCATCGATCTTTATATTTTGCTGTAAAGAGGCCTGTGGACTTGGAGAACTCAAGTGTACTCATCTTAGAGTATTTGCAAAGGTTAAAATACAAATCAATGGCCCTACATGAGAGACATCTAACTCTGGGAAACGAACAAGGGGTGGTGGAAAGGGAGGTGGGCAGGAGGTTGGGGTGACTAGGTGACGGGCACTGAGGGGGGCACTTGATGGGATGAGCACTGGGTATTATGCTATATGTTGGCAAATTCAACTCCAATAAAAAAAAATAAAAACAAAACCCCACAAATCAATGGCCCTTTTTAAAAAGTTTTAATTTTACTTCCAGTTAACTAACATAGTGTTGTATTAGTTTCAGGTGTACAGTGTAGTGATTCAGCAATTTCACACATCACCCAGTGCTCATCACATCAATGCACTCCTTAATCCCCATCATCCGTTTAACTCATCCCCTCCCACCCCTCTGGTAACCATCAGTTCTCTATAATTAAATATCTTTTTTGGTTTATGTCTCTCTTTCTCTTTTTCCCCCTTTGCTCATTCATTTTGTTTCTTAAATTCTGCATATGAGTGAAATCATATGGTATTTGTCTCTCTTGAGCTGACTTATTTTGCTTATAGCATTATACTCTCTAGCTCCAGCTGTATGGTTGCAAATGGCAAGGTTTCATTCTTTTTATGGCTAAATAATATTTCATTGTCTGTATATCACATCTTTTTTTTTTAAAGCTTTTATTTATTCATGAGAGACAGAGAGAGAGAGAGAGGCACAGACACAGGCAGAGGGAGAAGCAGGCTCCATGCAGGGAGCCCGGCATGGGACTCAATCTCGGGTCTCCAGGATCACACCCTGGGCTGAAGGTGGCGCTAAACCACTGAGCCACCCAGGCTGCCCACATTTTTATCCATTCATCAACCAGTGGTCACTTGGGCTGCTTCCATATCTTGGCTATTGTAAATAATGCTGCTACAAACATAGGGGTGCATGTATCCCTTTGAATTAGTGTTTTCGTATGCTTTGGGTGAAGACCTAGTAGTGTGATTGCTGGTTCTATTTTTAATTAAATTTTTTTATTTGTTGTTTTTAGTAATCTCTATAACATGGGGCTTCAACTCATGAAGCCCAAGATCAAGAGTCACATGCTCTTCCAACTGAGCCAGACACATGCCCCAATTTTTAACTTTTTGAAGAACCTACGAACTTTTCCAGTGGTTGTACCAGTGTTTCTTTTTCTCTATATCCTTGTCAACACCTGTTTATTATATTGTTGATTTCATTTTATTTTATTATTTTTATTTTTGTAAAGATTTATTTATTAATTTGGGGGGAGCAGAAGGGGAGAGGGGGACAGAATCTCAAGCAGACTCAGCACTGAGCATGGAGCCCAATTGTGGGGCTTGATCCTGGGACCCTGAGATCACGACCTAAGCTGAAGCCAAGAATGGGATGCTCAACTGACTGAGCCACCCAGGTGCCCCTTGTGTTGTTGATTTTAGCCATTCTGACAGGCATGATATTTCATTGTAGTTTTAATTTATATTTCCCTGATAAGTGATATTGAACATCTTTTCATGTGTCTGTTGGCCATCTGTAGTCTTTTTTGGAGAAATGTCTCTGTGTGTCTTCTGACCATTTTTAAGTTGGATTATTTGATTTTGGGACATTAAGTTTTATAAGTTCTTTATATATTTTGGATACTGACCCTTTATCAGATATGTCATTTGCAAATATCTTCTTCCATCCTGTAGGAGGCCTTTTAGTATAGTTCCAATAGTGTATTTTTGCTTTTGTTTCCCTTGCCTCAGGAGACCTATCTAGAAAGAAGTTGCTATGGCTCATGTCAAAGAGTTCTGTGTTCTGTTCTAGGATTTTTATGGTTTCAGGTCTGACATTTAGGATTTAATCCATTTGGAATTTATTTTTGTGTATGGTATAAGAAAGTGGTCTAGTTTCTTTCTTTTGCACATTGTCATCTGGTCTTCCCAACACCATTTGTTGAAGAGACTGTCTTCCCATTGGATATTCATTCCTGCTTTGTCAGAGATTAACTGACTATATAGTTGTTGTGGATTTATTTCTGGATTTTCTATTCTGTCCCATTGATCTATGCCTTTTGGGGGTTTTTTGTTTGTGTTTTCATTTTTGTTTCAGCCTTCATTCTATAAGCTGGACTTTCACATTATTCTTTGACCCATTTTATTTTCTATCTTCTTTTGATCCGTTTTATTTTCTTTCTTCTTTTCCTCTACCTACAAGACTCTATAAACATGTTAGAGTTGTATTATATATATCTCTGTAGTAGTATATGTAATAGTTTGTTTACAAATTACTGAATAACTTTTTAGAAAAGTCTGGGGAGTTAGAGATTCTTAATTGCTAAAAAGATCAGGGCTATATCCATAAAGATTGTCATAGGAACATTCTCTCTGGAATCTGGAAATCAATGCAAAAGTGATTGAAATGGCTGCATTTTTTGTTTAAAAGCAACTTTAGGATCACATCTGTTATGTCAAACAGAGTACTTGGTAGTAAACTTGTTCTACTTTCTAAGTGTTGGGTAAGGAATAAATTATCAAATGGGAGGGAGGAAGAAAGCCAACATTTCTTGGACACCGAGTGTGTGCCAGGTAGCATTCTGATGTTTGCAAATCTGCCTCATTACCTGCTGGTATTACTACCTGCCAGGAATTGTGCTAAAGGGCTTTTTACACGTCGTCTCATTTAAACCTCCCAACCCTCTTAAGATTGCTTAATTTATTTCTTAAAAAGGTAGTACATGCACATGATAGTAATTCAGGAAGGCACAAAAAAGTTTGTAGTAAAAACTCAGCCTCTGCTGCCAGGCCCTCCACTCCTCCAGTTCCTCTTCCAAACTCCTGCTACTGGTGTCTTGGGTATTCTCTCAGAGATACTCTAAGCATATATAAGTAGGCAGATATGTTTTATGTTCAAGGTTTTTCACGGAATGGTGACATGTTATGCATACAGTTCTGCATCTTTTTTTAGTTCATGTCTTAGAGTTTGTTTCATGTCAGTGGGTATAGAATGGCCTCATTCTTTTTAACTGATATACCCTAGTTAACCAGTCCCCTCTTTCACCGTAAGGACTATACTTTGGGAGGGGTGTGTGTGTGTGCATGTGTATATTCTGATAATTGGGGAAGTCTGTGTTTTTATTCTAGTGATTGCATTTGTAAGTATAACTTTATAGCATATGTCTTGAGACATCTATTGACTGCCTACCACGATCAATGATGAAATTAGTAGTTATATTTCCTGTCCTTTCCTCATCTGCTGTTAGTCCAATTACATTATTTTTTTTCAGTTTTGCCTTATATCCTAAAACATACTTATACTTCTGTTACTTGAGCTATTGGCTTACATTTTTTAAATTTAAATTCAATTTAATTAACATAGTGTATTGTTTTAGAGGTAGAATTCAGTGATTCATCAGCTGCACAGAACACCCAAGTGCTCATTACTTCAAGTGTCCTCCTCTATGCCCATCACCCAGTTACCATGTCCCCCCACCCACCTCCCTTCAGCTATCAGCTTTAAGCATCTTTTGAGCCTTGTCAGCAAAAGATGAGGAAATAGCATACTTATTCATTCTGTCCTCTGTCCCATTTTAACCTTTGCCAATTACATAGTTTTCACATTTCCTTCTCTAACCATAAAGCCTCAAATTTAAGAGTTAGTCTTCAGACTAAACCCATTAAATGCCCTGCACCAGTTCTTTTGCTATAGTTTCTCCATTTAGCTCATTGTTCATTGAAGTTTTTCTTCTAGTAGTTTCTTCAGGAAAGAGTCAAGGAAATCGTATTTCCTGACTTCTTACATGTTGCAACATGTTTTTCTGTCACCTTTGTATTTGAACAACAGTTTGTCTGGATATGTAGTTATTCTCTGGTCACTTTTTTTTATTGTGACCTATTACATGAAACAGCTGTGAGATATAACTTGATGAATAATCATGAGGTGAGCACCCCAGAAGCCCCCTTGTGTCTGTTCTCAATCACACTTCTCTCCTTCTCTCAAAAATAACTATATCCTTTTATGTTATTACTCTTTGCTTTGTGATGTTACTACGATGGATGCATCCCTAAATGATATAAATGCTTTTTGCCTGTTTTTGAAGTGCATTTAAGTAGAATCATACACTATTTACTCTTATTTTTTTGCTTGTTTTGCTCAACATGACATTTGGAAGATTCATGCGTATATTACTTATAGCCCTACTTCATATGTTTATGTTGCCCTATAATCTATTATATGAGCATATTACAGTTTATTTTCTGTTGGACACTTGGGTTATTTCTAGTTTCTGGCTAACAATACCTATAATGCTATAAATAGTTTTATATATGCCTCCTGACACACATATCTATGTATTTCTCTTAAGATATAGATTTGAGAATGAAAATACTTGGCCTTAGGGCAGGTGTATTTCGTTCTTCCTGGATATGGCCACACTTTTTGGAAGTGGGTTGTAGGACTTTATACCTGCACCAGCTCAGAGTAAGAGTCACCTGGGTCATCCTTCCCTTGATATCTAGTGTCGTTTCACTATCTTTTAGCCCAAGTGATTCTTTAGGAGTTGGTGATGCTCCCATTTTACAGTTGAGAAAATGGGTTCGTAGTAGTCAAGTAATTTAGTGCAAGTTTACAGAGGTGATGAATGCCAGAAACTATGCTCTCTCTAGCGCCAAAGCCTGTTATCTTTCCATACTGTCTTCTTTACAGATAGGACTTCCAACAGACAAGTAGGTATGTAAGGCACTGAAGCCCCAATGGAAGATGAACATCTTCAGAGGCTTTATTTCTTTACTTATTATTTTTTAAAGTTTATATATTTAAGCAATCTGTGCACCCAACGTGGGGCTCGAATTCATGATCCTGAGATGCAAGAGTGTCACGCTTTACTGCTTTACCGACTAAGCCACCCAGGTGCTGCCCCCCCCACCCCAGTTTTTTTTTAAAGAGAGACTTTTTAATTTTTTTTTAAGATTTTTTTTTTTTTTTAATTTACTCATGAGAGAGAGAGAGAGAGAGGCAGAGACACAGGCAGAGGGAGAAGCAGGCTCCATGCAGGGAGCCCGACATGGGACTCAATCCGGGGTCTCCAGGATCAGGCCCTGGGCTGAAGGTGGCGTTGAGCCACCCGGGCTGCCTGAGACTTTTTTATTTTTAAAGAGCAAGTTGCTGTCCTTTGGCTTGGATGTAGTTGTTCTTGGAGGTAACCTGTTTCTCAAAGTCCCTTCCAATTTTATGATGCAGATGGTACTTACTCAACATGTTTATCACTCCTGATAGCTTGCTTCTTTCTTTTTTCTTGCTTTCAGCATCCAGCCTGTGTATGGAGCACAACACCCTCCTCTGGACCCTCGGCTCACCAAAAAGTAAGTCACGATATTTTTCAATTCATGCATGTACCTCTTCTAAAATTTCTAAACTTTTCCCTACTTTGTTGAAATGACAGTTTCCTCTTTGATCTTTTCTACCTTGTCCCTTGCTCTGTTTTTGATCAGAAGATAAGCAATCTTCCTACCTCTAAAGAGTCTGTTACTAAGTGGGAAGTTAACTCACATCAGATTTTGTTTTCCTACATTGGAAGCTGGTATATGCAGGGTTTGGTGTTGATTAAATATGGTCCCCAGATTGGATGATTGATGACTTTCTTCTGGTTTCTGGGGTTCATTGCTTCTGAATATATATAGAGGTCTGCCACCTTTTCCTCACTTATGTTATGAGAACTAAGGCAAACAGAATATAACTGTAGGGCTGGCATTCTTCAGGTCCTCTTTTTCTCTAACACCCTGAAAGAAACCCAGCCATACAGTAGAGTTAAAAAAGCTCCTTGGAGGTTAAAATTCTAATAAATTATTTTCAAATACAATAGAAACCTTGGTAAATCTAAGATGGGTGGGTGTATCTTCATACCCCTAATTATCACTTTACCACTCCTTTCTCTCATGGGCCATCATTCAGCCACAATGACTTAAATGAGGAGATGGGTTGTCTTTTCAGATTTTCTAAGAACTTTGGCCTCTACCTCTGGACATGCTAATTTTAGAGACTTATTTCTAAGAAAGCTGTAGTTTGTAGTGAAAGCTGAATGATTTGAGAGGTAAAGACTTAGGTTCTCATCCTTCTGGGACCTGCATAATAATTTCTACCCCTTCTCCCTTCACAGTCAAGGAGGAGTAAAGATAATGTATATTAAAGTATTTTGAATACCTACAGAAATGCTCTGTCAGATGTACATTATCAGTATTTTAATATTTGAAAATAAGTTAGCGGATTTTTTTTTTAAGATTTTATTTATTTATTTATTTATGAGAGACAGAGAGAGAGAGAGGCAGAGACATAGGCAGAGGGAAGAGCAGGCTCCATGCAGGAAGCCTGATGTGGGACCCGATCCCAGGTCCCCAGGATCACACCCTGGACTGAAGGTGGCACCAAACTGCTGAGCCACCCGGGCTGCCTAGTTAACTGATTTTGTGGTGAACTTTCTGTAATTCTCTCAACTCATTTTTTTTTTTTAAGATTTTATTTATTTATTTGAGAGAGAGAGAGAGAACACGACTGGGTGGGGAGAGGCCGAGGGAGAGGCTGAGCAGGGAGCCCAATGTGGGGCTCAATCCCAGGACCCTGGAATCATGACCTGAGCTGGAGGCAGATACTTAACCGACTGAGCCACCCAGGCTCATTGTTTTGCAATTTGGCCAGGCACCCCTCTACTCATTGTTTTGCAATTTGGCCAGTATGTGGCAAGGTACAGTCTTCTGAATTACTATGGAAGCGTGACTGCTGTTCTTTTCTGTAATGCAGTTTTTATTCTTTTATTTTTATTTTTTAATTTTATTTATTTATTCATGAGAGACAGTGAGAGAGGCAGAGACACAGGCAGAGGGAGCAGCAGGCTCCATGCTGGAAGCCCGACGTGGGACTTGATCCTGGGTCTCCAGGACCACGTCCTGGGCCGAAGGCAGCGCTAAACCACTGAGCCACCCGGGCTGCCCTGTAATGCAGTTTTTAAATCAGAAACCACTAGAGTATAAGTTCTTTGAGGGAAGGGACTTTGTTTTATTCACCACTATGCGCTTAGCACCTAGAACAGCATGTGACAACCAGTAGGCATTAAGTAAACATTTATGGAATGAAGGAGTGAAATCATGGGCTTTACTTCAGTGCTTCTTAGCTTGTACCTTGCTCTTCTTAGCGGCGGAATATGTTCTTTTTGACATTTCCATTAAATAGAATGAATCCTGTTTTCTCATTTTACCAGTGATAGACTATCTGGTCAGTTGGCCAGGGGAGCAGGCACTACTCAACATTCTTCCCTGCCGCCTGCTTCCTCTTGCCCAAGAGCCATAATTTTATTTAGCTACTGAGCAGGTGAAATGTACTTAGAGCAGGCATCCATATTAGTTTCAGCCTTTTAAAAACTTCTTGGTCATCCCAGTGGCCTACTGTGGGCTTATCGCATTGAGTCTGGCCAGTGAGATGCAAAAGAAAGTCTTCTGAAGGAGGGTACTTGGAAAGATTTTCTTGTTCCACCAGAGAGATCATTTTGTGAAGAGAGCCTCTTTGTGTCTCCTCCCAAGTTTCCTGCTTTTGAATGTGGTAATGTGGAAATGAGATGCTGGAAGCTGTAGCAGCTACCTTGTAACTAGAGGGAATAGCCAAGAGACCTGCAGAAGAAACCCCTGCCCGGTGCCTTGACATCATGGTCTTTTTAATTTAAGCATCATAGTGGAGTCTTCTGTGCCTTGTAGCCAGTCCTGTTCACAGCAAGGATTTGTTGATTGGTGGTAGATCCATTCTGACATATTTTATAATGGCCTTTGATAAATACATGGCTAACCTAGAAATCAGTCCATCCGCTCATACATAAGGCAGCAGAGTGTACTGTCCTTTTTATGTTTGTGTCAGAGTCACCATACCTTGTCTGTATCAGTTACTGAGTGAGTTTTCCCTGATTGTGTTTGAGGACAGGTCTTGAGAAATATTGCCGTATTCCAAGCTGCCAAGACACATTTTCAACACTTTTGTTTTCCTACTTATTAGTTACATAAAAGCACAAGTATTTTCACTGACCATTCAGCAGAGTTGCGATCATACTCTCAGTAGAAGTAATCACTTAGCTCTGCGATTTGGGAGGAATATAATTGTCACTGAATAAATTGCTTCCCCTTGCCATGCACATGGCGGTCTGTTATTAGTACTCTGCAACATGAGACAACATCTCGGGTCTGCACCGGACCATTTTACAATTCCAGATTGTTACTATAAAACATTTATTACCCTTATTTTAGTACCTTTGTTGGGACATTTTTATTACTTTCTCCGCTACATGATTACCATTCCCCTTCAAACTGCCATTAATTACTGTATGGTTAAAAAAAAAAAATTACTGTATGGTTAATCCCCATCACAGCAGAAGCCTTTACACAGGGTCTTTAATCATCTAAACTGCATGAGCAGAGTACACCGTTCCCTCTCTGTATATAGCAACTTCAATTTGCCAAATTATTACCATTAGTGATAATATTGCCTGTAATAATATTTACAGCTTAGATAAAACTAGTCCTACTGCAGAGTGGCCTCATTGGTCACTCGATGGTATGACAAGCTTTTAAATTTTGCTTTCTGAATTGATACCAGAGTATGATAGGTCCTAGTTTCCAGTTACAAAGCTAATTCACAGGAAGCCACACTAGTTATCAAGATGACTGGGTTTATTTTAACATTACTGAAAACCCTCACTTGCTTCACACCCCTTACCAGTGTCAGATATTATTTTTCTAAATATATGCATGTGCTGTTTCTGTTAAGTGAGCAGCCCTATCAGTAAAATGGTGTAGTATCCATCAAATTACAGAGTGGTTGAACCATTGTTTCCTAACCAGTAGAACCCAGAGCTGCTCTTATTCAATATATCCTTTGGGGTTTGTGTTCCCATTTAACAAGTTACCATTCACCAAACAACTTTCTCTCAGATATGCCATTTATTACATTTTTGTGAGTTTTAGGGTCATGTGCACTACTTGAATCTCTCTTTTTTCACTTTCTAGTTCTATGATCTTGGGCAAATTACTTGACCTCTCTGAGCCTTAGTTTCCTCATCCATAAAATAGAAATAATAAGACTCATGTCAGAGTTGTGATGATTTTATTTTAATTTTATTTATTTATTCATGAGAGACACAGAGAGAAAGAGAGAGAGGGAGAGACACAGGCAGAGGGAGAAGCAGGCCCCATGCGCAGGGAGCCCGACATGGGACTCAATTCAGGGCCTCCAGGATCACACCCCGTGCCAAAGGCAGGCGCTAAACTGCTGAGCCACCAGGGCTGCCCTGTTGCTATGATTAAATGAGGTCTCTGTGAAAGTGCTTTTAATTTTTAATTTTTTTTTAGATTTTATTTTTGTGTAATGTCTACACCCAACATGGCACTTGAGCTTACAACCCTGAGATCAAGAGTCAGATGCTCCACTGACTGAGTCAGCCAGGTGCCCTCAAAAGTGCTTTTTAAACAATAATTTGGCATTCAGTTGTAAGGAGGCATGATGAAGGTATCTGTGAGAAGCCAGCTGGGCTGTAAGTTTGATATAGATCTGTCTAAACAATCTTGGGTAAACTTGAAGCCACACTGTGTTAGGGTTCCTTAGATTGGTTATAAATTAGTTGGGACCATGTTAAAATGAGGCAGCCTATAAACCAGAGAACCCCCAGCTAGGATTACCTGGATTGGTTTTTTTATGATGACTTCTGATGTCAAAAGGGAAGAGAGAGACTTTTCTTCCAAGGACCATATTCCTGGATGTGGCTTCTTCCCATTCTGGCCACCGACATACACTCCTGTTCTGCATAGACAGGAAGTGATTGCTACAAGGTGAAAGCGTTGGGGCTCTCAGCTATGCACACTTGGGGAAATTAAAGCTGTGGTGTTATGTGCTCAGTTTGCTTAGCAACTCCTCCTCCAAAGCCATAGATCTTATTAGACCTCTTTTGCTAGGTAGATTAGTTAAAAAGAGTGTATGTAGGCTCTCAGATCAGGTAGACTTAGATTTGAGCCCAGACTTTGCTACCTGCTCATAACCTCAGTAATCCTCAGTTTCCTTATCTGCAAATGGAAATAATAATAATTGTTATAATACTATCTCATAGCCTTATGAATGAGCATTAATCAGAAATGGGTGTATATATCAGCACAGAACCTGGCACCCTATAAGTAACCAATACATGTTAACTTACACATGTATGTATAAATGTCTATTATCCCTTCTGGAGTGGATAGGATTAATAAACATGGAAATGCTTCAGCTTTAAACTTTCCCAGCATTATTGCTGGTCTGTAGATTTTCTGCTTTTTCTCGGTGGCAACCCACAAGTACCTTTTCACTCTGACATGCCTCTTTTGTTCTGTGAGTGGTTCTCACCAATTTTCTGTCCTCAGAATCCTATCCCTCTAGGTGGTACCAATCCCTTTCTTCATGAAGGCCTCTTTCCTGAGGACAGAGCTGTGTGTTTTTTTTTTTTTTTAAGATTTTATTTATTTATTCATGAGAGACCTAGAGAGAGAGAGAGAGAGAGGCATAGATCATGATTTCAGGTCATGATCTCAGGGTTGTGGGATCGAGCCCTGTGGCTGGCTCTGTACTCAGAAGGGAGTCTGCTTGAGCTTCTCTCTGCCTCTCCCCCAACCTACCCCTACCCCCCGCCCCGCCCAGGCACATGTGCATGCTCTCTCTCTCTAAAAAAATAAGTAAAATTTAAAAAGAAAGAGTATTTAGGAAACATCAACCAGAAAAAACAGTAGTTAACCTTCGTTAACCCAAAGCACTTCATATCACTGTGTTGAGTTCATCATATGCAAGTTTGAGGTCACATAGCTTCCAAAAAGGAAAACAACAATAACTGTGACCATGGACCCTTATGCAAAATTTTATTGGCGACATTATTCTAATACATCTGCCTACTTGTTCTTGACAATGGGCCTTCTGAGGTATGTACTGCAGGCAGTGGGTCCTACACCCCCCTCAGCAAAGGAGCAGTGAGCATAGTGGGCATCCAGAACATGCAGCCTCACCAGGTCCACAGAGGAGTAATTTGCCTTTTCTGGCTCATTAATAGATTTTTGATAGCAGATATTCACAGTTTTATTGTTAAAATTTAACATGCCCCAGTTTTATTTTCTTTAATTTGAGCTCTTGTTCATTTCTGATTGTTCGTTCAGTAAGTTTAGAAGTAATCTTACTTTGGGGACTGCTGAAAGCCAACAACCTTATCCTCTGATTAATAAAAATAATATGCTCACTGTAGAAAACACGAATAATTCAGAGACCTATAAAAATGAAATAAAAAAATGAAATCAAATACTACCTATAATTCCATAGCCTAGTGATAAGCACTGTTAACATTTTGATGTATTTTCTTTCTGATCTTTTCTATGCATAAACTTTTTTTTAATACCAAGATTATAAAAATATATCTTTTGGTTCCAGTTCTCACTTTATTGAGATAATTTTCTAGTGATATTAAGTAGCCTGTAAAATGTGCTTTTCAGTGGCATTATAGCATTTTGTGTGATGGCTGAACTGTAATTTATTTCATCATTTCCAATTTCTGGATGTTTATGTTGTTTTCAGTTTTTAACAAAAATAAGAAACCCCATGATAAACTGCCTTAGATCCTCCTTGACCCTCTGGTTATTTTGTTAGGGTCAGAGATTATGAACAGTTATCTATCTATCTATCTATCTATCTATCTATCTATCTATGAGAGACAGAGAGTCAGAGACCTAGGCAAAGGGAGGAGAAGCAGGCTTCATGCAGGGGAGCCCAATGTGGGACTCGATCCCAGGACCCAGGGATCACACCCAGGGCCAAAGGCAGACGCTCAACCACTGAGCCACCCAGGCATCCCAATGAACAGTTTTATATGGTATGTATGTTGCCACCTTGTTTTCCAGAAGGCTGTACAGTACACACCCTCACCTGCAGTGTTAGACGGCCCCAGTGCACCCTGGTTAGCACTGAAGAGAACACTCTTTAGATCTTTGTCAACTTAGCTGGTGGAACATGGTATTTTGTTTCCATCACATTTGAATTGCTACATCTTGAAATCTAGTTTCCTCTCCTGTGTTTTGTGTGATATCTTTTCTTCCTTTACTCTCCATGAGACCAGTGTTTGAAAGTAATGTCTCAGTAAAATCTTACTCCTTTTCTGATGCTAATAGTAGGGACATTCTGGTGAATGAATTATCAGACTGTCTTCATCAATGTTAATAACAATTATCTTTTGGAATCAGCATTGGACTCCTCTTGGGAAATGAGAATGATTACCTTATCTCTTACCTCTGCCCAAGAGGAAGAAACAGCTCCTAGAAATGGGGGAACTTCTGCTCTTCTGGCAGAGCCTTGTTTCTCCTCTAGAGTCATTGGACGTTGCTGGAGGAAACGGGCATTTAAAGTTGTCTTTACTCCAGTGCATTCCAGTCCCCAGGTGTAAATTTATATAAGGTTTGAGGTTCGAGACGAGACTGAGTTAGAAATGTCCCAACCAGCATCCAGCTCTTGCTTTTAGGTCCTGATATCAGGGCTGTGAAATGGAGCCCCGAGTCGGGCTCTGGGTTAGCGTGGAATCTGCTTAAGATTCTCTCTCCCTCTGCCCCTCCCACATGTGCACATGCATGCTTTCTTTCTTTCTCTAAAATAAATACATCTTTTAAAAGAAGAAGAAATGTCCCAACCACATAGTCCCCTGGATCCAGAATAAGAGCCGCAGACATTGATGAGGAGACATAAAGAGGAAAAGGTCAGGAAAGTAGGAATGGTCTACATGACTCTTAGAACTAGGCTCTCTTGGGGATCCCTGGGTGGCTCAGCGGTTTCGCGCCTGCCTTTGGCCCAGGGCGCGATCCTGGAGTCCCGGGATCGAGTCCCACATCGGGCTCCCTGCATGGAGCCTGCTTCTATCTCTGCCTGTGTCTCTGCCCCTCTCTGTCTCTCTCTTTCTCTCTCTATGTCTATCATAAATAAATAAAAATAAATCTTTTTTTTTTTTTTTAAAAAGAACTAGGCTCTCTTTACTCAGTGTTTTTTTTTGTTTGTTTGCTTGTTTTTTGTTTTTTTACTCAGTGTTTTTTTTTTTTTTTTAAGTTTTATTTATTTATGATAGTCACAGAGAGAGAAAGAGAGGCAGAAACATAGGCAGAGGGAGAAGCAGGCTCCATGCACCGGGAGCCCGACGTGGGATTCGATCCCTGGTCTCCAGGATCGCGCCCTGGGCCAAAGGCAGGCGCCAAACCGCTGCGCCACCCAGGGATCCCTACTCAGTGTTTTAATCTGGTATTTCCCAAGCTTTAGTCATGTACCGTCTTTATAGGTTGTTTTGTTTTGTTGCCAAAGTCTGTACTATTATTTTACCAAATGCTTTATTTTTTTAAAGATTTTACTTATTTTTTCATGAGAGGTACAGAGAGAGGCAGAGACAGAGAGAGAAGCAGGCTCTCTGTGGGGAGCCCAATGGTGGGACTTGATCCTAGGACCCCAGGATCACGACCTTAGCCAAAGGCAGGTGCTCAACCACTGAGCCACCCAGGTGCCCCCAAATAAACTTTCTTAAAAACTCAATTAGATTTATATTTTTATTTCTTTAAGGATTTTATTTTTAAATAATTGCTATACCTAACATGGGGCTTGAACTCACAATCCTGAGATCAAGAGTCACACACTCTACTGACTGAGCCAGCAAGGTGCCCCAGATTTATATTTTATTTTATTATTTTTTAAAAGATTTTATTTATCTATTCATAGAGACACAGAGAGAGAGAGAAGGAGAGAGAGAGAGGCAGAGACACAGGCAGAGGGAGACGCAGGCTCCTCGCAGGAGCCGGACGTGGGACTTGATCCCGGGTCTCCAGGACCATGCCCTGGGCTGAAGGTGGTGCTAAACCGCTGAGCCACCGGGGCTGCCCCCAGATTTATATTTTATTTTTTATTTATTTATTTATTTTTAATTTTTATTTCTTTATGATAGTCACACAGAGAGAGAGAGAGAGGCAGAGACATAGGCAGAGGGAGAAGCAGGCTCCATGCACCGGGAGCCCGACGTGGGATTCGATCCCGGGTCTCCAGGATCGCGCCCTGGGCCAAAGGCAGGCGCTAAACTGCTGCGCCACCCAGGGATCCCCAGATTTATATTTTAAAGTAAACCTTATCACTTCTATAAATTAGAAGTAGAAAAGCCGATTATCATTTGCCAAAAATAGAAAGTAACCTTAAAAGTAAACACAGTGAAAAACAGAATAATCTTATTAATAAAATTCTAAGCCAGCTGATGTTGCTTGCAAATGTGTTGATCCTGAGTCTAGTCTCTCTTTGTTAAAAAATAGTCTTAAAGACTGAGCAGCACCGAACTGAGACTGTCTCCTCTAGGCTAGCAGAAGGACTTTAGCTGAACGAAGAAGGAACAACACATTCATTCTGGAACTCAATGTTTAATGCTGCATACAGACTACCTAAAATTCTCTCTGGTTCTGCCTGTGGTTTATGTTCTACTCTAAGGAATAGTTTAGGTTCTGTTGTCATAAGAGGTTAACTCTGGAGTCTCAGTGGATTGACAAAACAAAGGTTTATTCCTTGCTCACGCTAGTGTTCAGAGTGGAGTTGAGAGGAGGTAGGGGGCAGGCCCGGCTCCACGCAGCTACTCTGTTTCCCAGCTGAAGGAGGTGCCAGTTATCAGGGTAGAAGAAAGCTTATAGAGAGAACTCATACCTGTTCTTACCTGCTTTGGCTTGGGAGTGATTACCTGACTTCTCTCCTCTGCCCATTGGCTGGACTAGTCATCTGACCTCAACTAATTGTGGGGGGCTGGGAACTGTAGAGGAGCATATAGGGTATTTGGTGAGCATTGCTGTCTTGGCTACAACTGTCTCTGCAGCATGGTGCTGGTCCAGATGCATCTAGATGAGGAATGGATACAAGTGGGGTTTTTTTGTTTGAAAAAGGTAAAGACTGTGTATTAGGGTAGTTTGTCATACTGTTACAATTAAGCTAGTGAAGGTGGTCAGATGGGGCAGATCATTCCTTGGTAACGAGGTCTCCTTTCTTAAAGCTTCATCAAAGAACGGTCCAAAGTCAACGCAGTTCCTTTGAAGAATAAGAAGGCCTCCAGTTTCCATGAGTTTGCCCGGAATACCAGTGATGCTTGGGACATTGGTGATGATGAGGAAGAGGACTTTTCCTCCCCTTCTTTCCAAACTCTAAACTCAAAAGTTGCTCTGGCAACTGCAGCCCAAGTCCTAGAAAACCACAGCAAGCTGAGGGTGAAACCAGAACGCTCCCAGTCAACAACATCTGATGTTCCTGCCAGCTACAAGGTCATAAAGTCCAGCAGTGATGCTCAGCTGTCCAGAAATTCCAGTAAGTCCGTCTTGCTCCCCTCCATAGCCTCAGCCTTTTCAGCAGAGTGCCTTTTAAATAAACAGTTTTTCTTTAGGGCACCACTCAGATCTTTCATTTTGTGATAAATGTGCAAGCTCAAGCCTGATGTTACATCAGTGACCTAATGGGTCATAGGCTGTATTTGCTCCTCCCACTTTGATGGCTCTGTGTCACAGCTCCGTGCCCATCGGGTTGGGGTGGGGTGGGAAGAGACATCCCTTCTATTGCTTCTGGTTAGGGTGATGGTGGTTTTAGTAGATGTTTGGGGGCTGTCAGTGTGCTCTTTTGAACATCCATTGCTGTATATAATGTTGCCCTAAGGGGTTTTATGGAAGCCAGTAATTCTGAGCTGGAGAAGGAAGTGTCATCTTTCCAGTGAAAGTTAGAACAGCTGATTGGTAAAGGGTGAAGAGGAAGTAGAGGAACGTCAGAGCCCTGGAGTGTGCCCTGACTTGGGTTCTAAGGGAACCACGTCCACAGTTTCAGAATAAACACGTCGTCATGAAATCAGGCCATAAGGCCTTTAAAATTATTCCACAGCCACTTTCCATCACTGACTTGGGACCCAGGCTGAGCCTTGGGAGCCATGCCCACATGGGTGTTGGGTGTTGACCGACCCAGTGACCATGGCTATAGGCTCTTGGAAGTGTCTGTGTGCTGTGACAGAGGGCCTCCAAGGGGCCAAGTGTGAGGATGGCCCCCACCACAGTCCCTAATGGAGGTGCTGCTCGTGTGCAGCCAGGACGGTCCAGAGCATTCCCTCTGTGAGGCTCCTTTCTGTGAGCATCATCTGTTAATCTGTGTTATCAGAGGGGCACATGCTCTCAGCTGTGTGGTGTGCAGTGCACATGTTCTAGGCCCCATGTGACACTGGGCCTCCCCCTAGCCAAGTTCCCTGTGGCAGTCATTTCTGTAAACCTTCTAGTTGTGGGGGCTGTGGCGTGTTCATCATTTAATTCTTGTGGGGACTCCTTCTTAAGGACCAGACAGTTGAAGGATATGAAACAGTCATGGAAGGACAGTCAGAATTTAAAACTAAGTTTTCTTTGGGGTGGTAAAACAAATAAGGGTTTTGGAGGCAGACAGATGCAAGATGGCTTCTCAGGTCTCACTAGTCAATCACTGTTAACCTCTCTGAGCTATAGTTTCTTTATCCATAGAGGAGCACTAAATCACTACTATATGTTGTAAGAATCAAATGAGAGATCCTATGTAAATATGACCAGCATGGTGTCTCATACACAGTAAGAACTCAATAAGGTCAGTGCTGCACCACTCATCTCTCCTGCCTACTATCTAGGTTAGAAATGTCTAGAACCAGACATCTGGTTCTGCTTGAGTCTGTGTTCCTGTTATTTCAGTCCTACCCTTACAGAATTAAAAGCTGGTTCATCTTGGTGGGAAATGTGGGAGCACAGAGGAACTTTAGCCTCCCAAAACAGAATTGTCTTGGGTCAGAACTTCTCATCTGGTGTGCAGGGCACATGGATGGGCCAAGAACAGGTTAGAATTTGCCATGGCTTTTGACTCTCTCAGTCTTTGGGACAGCTGCTTGGGGCCTGGGCTTTCAGGCAAGCAGCCACCTGTTTTTATTACACGTGCTTTCCTGTGTCATCATTTCCTATGTGCTCTGTGATGAAAGAGAAGGCAAACACTGCCTTCGACTCTGCTGCTCCCACACTCAATATTAGGCATGAGAGAACATTCTAAGTTGGGGTAGAAAGAAAAGACTTGATTTTTTTTGGCAATCCGGAGTTGCCAAAAAAGCTCTCAAAGTTGCTACGGCATCGAGTCTCTGTTAGCATGTAAGGTAGCTTCGTAGGATGTGATAAAAATGCAGCCCTTCCTCTGGGTAGATGTGTGGAGCGCAGCTGGCTTTGCGTCCCCGGGCTGCCCCTCAGCGGGCACCTTTGGGCAGCCCGCCAGCGGCACAGATGCTGTTCAGGCAGAGAGGCCAGTACTAAACAGCCAGCGTAGGGCTCCTCTGAGTCTGTGCTCTACACGCTGCCTGTACTCTTTTTCACTATTGCAGGTGATACATGCCTGAGGAACCCACTCCACAAACAGCAGTCACTCCCTCTCCGACCCATCATCCCCCTGGTTGCCCGCATCTCAGACCAGAATGCTTCTGGAGCGCCCCCAATGACTGTCCGGGAGAAAACCCGCCTAGAAAAGTTCCGTCAGCTTCTCTCCAGCCACAACACTGACTTAGGTGAGTCCCCATGAGCCCCGAACAAGGTAGGACCTCTTGGTGACTGGAATTCTCAGAGAGAGACCTGGAAGCTATTGCTCTTTATTCTTCCTTCTTTTACTTTTCCAGCATCTCCTGATCTGGTGCCCATTGCAGTGACATGCAGGTATTAAGTCAGAAGTACATTACTAGAAAATAGGGACCAAGTTAGATGGGACTGGATTCTGTGGCCTGTAGACCATAGTGCAACTCTTCTGGCTTTTGTCATCTCTACCTCAAGGTGATTCCAAATGAAATCCATGCCCAACTGGTCTTCCTTTTCCCCTCTAAGTCTGATCTCTGAGCTGACTGCATCACCCCTGTGGAGCCATGTCTTGGCCACTTAGCTGCTCAGGGCTGCTGTTTGGGACTTTTTCCCTGTGCTTGTCAGTAGCTGCTGGTGGTGGTCTTTCTTGAACAGCACGAGGAATCAGGCAGTGCCCAGTGAAGTTTGTTTTAGGGCATTTGTTGGGAAGAGCTAATCCAACGAGGTTGTTATCTATTTGCAGATGAACTGAGGAAGTGTAGCTGGCCAGGGGTTCCCAGGGAGGTTCGACCTGTAACCTGGAGACTCCTGTCGGTGAGTTCTACCCACTGTGTAGAGAAGCGTGAGCCTCACACAGCCCTTCCTACCTGATGAGGTTAGTCTGGGCACATTCATCTTAACTGCATAGATTTCTCCAGTCCCACTGCGTACAGCAGATCTGTGGGGCTGTCATCTATTTCCGTTCATGAAGAGACACATTCTTGCAAGTGTATTCACACATATATAGAAGAGCACTGCTTTTCCCTATAGTCACAATTTCATGTTCTCAGCACCAAGGAGAAGGAGTACAGTGAGCTGGGGATCCCAGCACTTATTTGGGGAAGTTTCCACGTTCCCTGGACTTCTGTCCTTTTTCAGGAGGAATAACCAGAATGGTGGAAAGCCACTCTGTAGCCGTGCAGGGCTGAGAAATGGGCCTCCCTCAGAAGCCTGCACCAGACCACCTTTCAGGGACAGAGCACTGTGCCAGCCACTGGTATAGGGACAGTAGTATTTCCTGAGCCTGTCACATTCATTCATTCATCCAGTAAGGAATGATTATGGGCCTGCTGTTTGCCAGGCATGGTGCCAGGTGCTGCACGGATACATAAACACGAATAAAGCACAGTCCCTGCTCTCCAGGCGCTGGCTGTGGAATGTACTACCTAAATGTCTGTGAAAGGAAGGGCCTCTCTCCTGAATGTCCCCCACTCCCAGTTCTGCAACCATGTTATCACTGGCTGTGCCACTTCTAATAACTGTAAATGCTACCGAGAGTAGATTTGGTGAGAACGGAAGGGGAACAAGAGATGCAAGAATGGAGAGTGGGCTCTAGACCAGGGCTAAGAAGGAAAGTTGGCCCGGAGCTTTGACTAGCCAGGAAGCCGCTGCCGGGAGTTCTGTGTCTGCACATCATAGCTGCTATGTCACAGATTCCATTCCGCTTTCTAAGCTGGTAATTCTGACGGTTACCGTGGAAAAGAATATGTGACTGGCACAGACTTACACGGCACACCACTGAGATGTGTCATAGAGGTGGCTGTATTGCTGGGATTCTTGGACATATTGCCTTGCACACATGCAGCCCTCAGAGGCCCTGACTCAGCTCCAGTTCCCTCCCATTGACCTACATTCATTGCTCTGCCGGGCCAACTCTGGGAGCTCTGGAGTGCTCCCCAGCAGAACACGGTCCAAACGCAGTGCAGGGCCATGGGTGTAAATAACCCTGGGAAAGCTGGCCTTGCTTCATCTGCCCACATGTGGGTCTCATTGAAGAAGGAGAGGGCAAACACTGGGTGGCCAGACCCAAAAAGGGATTACTCTTGTCCTCTTGGCAGTTGTCCTTCCATTCCATTGACAGTTTCCAAGCCACTGCTTAGGCTAAAATACATATTAAGGATTCATCCAACCAACGTGTGTCCCCATCTGACCAGCAGTCCTGTCTGTAGGGCTATCTCCCAGCAAACACCGAGAGGAGGAAGTTGACCCTGCAGCGGAAGCGAGAGGAATATTTTGGCTTCATTGAGCAGTATTATGACTCTCGAAATGAGGAACATCACCAGGATACCTACCGACAGGTACAGTCATCATCTTTTTGGTTACTAATCATAATTTTTAGGTATGTCTCCTGGGAGGACTGTCATGGTGCGGGATTTACAAGTCTTCAGGCTCTAGTGTGCGGTTTAGGATTAAATTTACACTCAGAACTGCTTCCTCTCTTTCTAATTAGTAGCTCTGATTTTAGCCATTTTATTTATTTATTTTTTTTAATTTTATTTATTTATTTATTTATTTATTTATGATAGTCACAGAGAGAGAGAGAGAGAGGCAGAGACACAGGCAGAGGGAGAAGCAGGCTCCATGCACAGGGAGCCTGATGTGGGATTCGATCCCGGGTCTCCAGGATCGCGCCCTGGGCCAAAGGCAGGCGCCAAACCGCTGCGCCACCCAGGGATCCCTGATTTTAGCCATTTTAAATTGTTTGTTTGTTTGTTTTTGGCACTAATCACTGGCAATGCTTCTCAAACCTTAACATGCATACAAATTAGCTAGGATCTTGATAAAAATCCCACCTAAGGATTGTGATAAAATGCAGATTCTGATTTAGGGGGTCTGGGGCAAGATCTTCACTTCTAACAAACTCCCAGATGGTGCCAATGCTACTAATCCCCAGACTACAAGTAGTAAGGGTCCTGGGGCACAAAATGAAAGATGAGCTCACCCAGGAGTGGTCTAGTTCCTCCAGACTGTGGCATTAGGATGTCCTGGCGGCTGCAGTGCCTTCTCAGCACCCACATCTGTCCACCTGTCTGCAGGAGCAGTAGTTACCAGTAGGCTTGGCAGGGAGTGTCCCGTCATCCTCCGAATGGCCCCCACAGCCAGCCAAAAAAGGAGGGAAGGAAGAAGAAGGGAGAGAGGACGAAAAGACTGGGTGCTGGCAGCTGTCCTCAGTAAGCCTTAGGAACTGAAGTAGCCTCTGCCGTCACAGTCCTTGGGGGTCATTAGATTGGACACTGAGAAATCCTCCAGCTGAAACCAACTGTAGTGACCTCTTTGGTAACAGAAGTGAGAACTTTCAGCGCCAGTTACAGAAGGCCAGCTCCCTCTGGTTCCCCATCCTGGCACATGTCTGCAGCTCTCAGAGCTCTTTCAGTTCCCAGCAGCTATTGATGATTCTGAAAGAGGGGTACACAGTGTGATCATACCTGTTGAGTAGGTGTCCACCCAGAGTGAAACAGACTCCAGAGCAAGAGGAAAAGACAGTTGCCTCTCTTAGGTTGTGAAGCCTATTCCTATCCAATGTGAGTGGTTTATTTGGGGTGGTATCGTCACTTTTGGTGAGTAACTGCCATCATGGAAAGGTATTCCAGGTGAACAGGTGGGTTTTACTAGACCTTTTTAGTGTGTCTGTCAGTTCTTTCTAAATATACAATGTGCTCTCACTCTTACTCCCTTGATTCCCAGTTCTTAAGAAAAGAACGTCTCAGAAGAACAAACCGGCATTTGTGTGTTTAGACCTGACTTCTCTGTTGCAGATCCACATTGACATTCCAAGGACAAACCCTCTCATTCCGTTGTTCCAGCAACCACTTGTACAGGAGGTGAGGGAAGTGCTTCCCATTCTCAGCCCTTTTTCCCCCCGGAAGCCCTGCAGCACCTGTTCTGCATGCGGGTGCCCCAGCCCTCCTTCCAGCCATGTGCAGGTTTATGGCTAATCATGGTAGTGCCTTATGTTCAGATATGGAGCCGTGGTCTTTGCAGAGCACATTCTTGTGCTTTCTCATTTGCTCTTCTGGACAAGTCTGTGGGCCAGGTAGCACTTTGAGAAGTTAAGGGACTTACCCAGAATCTTAAAGCTACCTGGTAACAGAATGAAGACTAGAACTCACACCTTAGAATTCCTTGTCCTGTGCTTGCTATACTTTATCAAGCTGGGATGGTGATTGTTTTTTTATTGTGGTAAGTGCATGTAACATGAAAGATACTATTTTAACCATTTTTTTTCTTTTCTTTTTTTTTTTTAAGATTTTATTTATTTATTTGAGAGAGAGAGAGAGAGTATTAACAGGAGGAGAGGCAGAGGGAGGTAGAGAAGCAGGCTACTCATGAGTGTGAGGTCCAATTCGGGCCTTGATCCCAGAACCCCAAGATCTTGACCTGAGCTGAAGGCAGATGCTTAACTGTCTGAGCCACCCAGATGTACCCATTTTAACCATTTTCAAGTGTACAGTTCAGTGCTATTAAGTACATTCACACTTGTTGTATAGCCATCACCACCACCCATCTTGAGGCCTTTTTTCCATCTTCCCAAACTAAAACTCTGTACCCATTAAACAGTAAGTCTTCATTCCCCTGCAACCACCATTCTATTTGGTGTCTATGAATTTGCATATTTTGGGTACTTCAAATAAGAAGGATCACATAATGTTTATCCTTGTGTTACTGGCTTGTTTCACTTAGCATAGTATCTTAAAGGTTCATCCATGTCATAGCATGTGTCAGAATTTCCTTCTTTTTAAAACTGGATAATATTCCTTGTGTGTATATAACCCATATCATTAATCCCTTCATTTGTCTGTGGACAGTTGGGTTGCTTCCACCTTTTGGGTCTTGTGAATAACATTGCTATGAACATAGGTGTGCAAATACCTGTTTGAGTCCCTGGTTTAAATCCTTTTGGGTATATACCCAGAAGTTGAATTAGTAATGATACCATGAGACCTAACCAAGTTAGTGGAGCACATGCAAGGTCTCAGTGGGACTATTATTTTTTTACCTAAGCAGTAATTATAACCTCCTTGAGATTAGGGATTTCCTTAGCAGCTTCACAGTAGCTAGGACACTGGGTGTGAGTGCTCTCTGACCTCTGTTCTCAGTTATCCTCCTAATAGAGGGATGGTGATAATTGCTCAAGATAATTTCTATTTGAGTATAGATTATATTCATAGTTCTATTTAAATATAGATCTCTATTGGTGGGGTCCCTCATGACTTACCAATAGCATCAAGAAGATTTTGAGGGTGACACCATGATTTTGCCTCTAGGATTCAGCTCAGAGGAAGCTAAAAACCCAGTGAGGATCCCTTTGTGTCTCCCCTTGCTTCCTACAGCTCAGCCCTGCTTATTCCTCACTTTAACTCGGAGATTCTCAGATGTTTCCCTTCCTGTGCATGCTTACTGTCAACTTTGTGACAGGGAAAGTAGTTTGTTTAAAATGCTTCTCCCAGGAGTGGAGCCTGAATACAAAGAAGGAAACTCAAAGTATTTTCTTTTCATTTTTTTTTATTGAATCATCTTTGCATCTAACGGGCTATAGTCAAAGAGTAGTACTTAATTCTTAAAATGCCAGCCAAGGCATTTTAAGAAAACTAAGAACACTGAATATTGAAAGACTTGCTTTGCATATCTGAAAGATCCTTGAGAATTGACTGTAGTAAGTCAGAATTACCCACACAAGTACAAGAGGTACAAGAAAAACCTTTAGGGATTATCCTCTTCACTCCTCTACAAGGCAAGATTATCCTGGGTGTTTTTCTGTCACGAGATTCCATGGTCTCCCCCTGGTAACCAGGCCTGGTGCTCTTCAATTTCCATGCCTTTGGCATCTTCACTTGTACAGTGTGTGCACATCTGCATTGTTCCATCCTTACTGGAGAGGGATTATCACAAGTCTCCTGACTGTGAACCACTAGCTTCCACGCACCTGGCCATTGTTAAAACCAGCCAGTTGGGATTTGTGTATCAGCAAGGAGCTGAGAGGGTGGAGTAGAAGCCCTGGTGAGTCCTTCAGGACTAACAGAGACATCCAGACAGACATAGGGCACAAGTGGCAGGGCAGGGGCTCCTTGAGATCTTCCTGAACGTGGTGGGTCCACATTGAGCTGTTTCAAGGGAGGGATGAAAGCATTTAAGAGGGCCTCCATTAGTCTTGGGCCTAACACAAATGAGGATGTCACACCCTTCCCTCGGCCCCAGAGAGCAAGTGGACAGGCAAGTCTAGTGGAGGCAGAGAAGCCAGCTTGCTTCCAGGCAGGGCTTTGTTCTCACTGTCTATAAGGGCAGCAGTGTTGACAATGGGTGTGTTTCTCAGCTCCCTCTGCCAGCTGGAAGGCAGACTCAACATGGGGGCTGGGAAACATCCTTTATTGTGTCTCTGGATTCTCTACTTCTTTCCTACACTAGCTCACCAACTCCAAAGCCATACAAACATTTCCTTCCTATTGTTTTCCGTTGAGGGAGGGGTGGTTCTCCCTTGGACCTGACTCTGAGAAGGTCTCTGCAATCTGCCCCAGAACCCATGCGCTCTGGAGACCTGCTCATCTCCTGTGCCTCCACACACAGTCACCAGTCACCATCAGTTCTGCTATCTGTCTGATGTGGCTCACAGAGACGGGAGGCAGCCCAGTCAAAGCCAGTGTAAAGAATGTGTTGAACTCAGGAGTTGTGGTCACCGGGATGAAGCCAGGGAATGAGTAGCATCAGAGAAAACGTGGTGGTGGGGGGCTACTGAGAGGGCCTAATGAAGTCAGAGGGGGTGTAGCTGAATGGCACAGGGCCAGACTCTGAAAAGGGACCAAAAGATCTTTTCTTTCTCCCCAGTCTAGGTCTCTGGCCTTTGGTGGCTAATGTACTTAACCCCAGTGGCTTTCCCATGGAGGCCCAGGCTGATTTATCTGTTTTTAAGTCCCCAGCTGTAGGATTAAGTTTATTTCACTTCCTATCCCTCATCGAGTGTCTGGGTTGCATCCTGACACATGAAGTGACTTCCTGCATTGACAGTCAGTCACTGGCTCCCAGTCAGGCTGGGCTAGAAGTAAAGCGAGATCTCCATTTCTTTCTGTCTCAGCAGGGAGAAAGGAGAGTGTGGTGGAGAAGGTGTTTCCTCCCCACATCTGGTGATGATAAAAAAAGATTCAGAAAAGGTATCAGAACTTAGGTGACCCACTGTCTTGTTTCTGGAGATTGAAAACCAGTTAATGTACAGATGAGAGTGTGGTGGCCTGGGTTAGTGACCTCTGTAGCAGACTTTCTCCTAAGATATTTGTGTCACTGTCCTTCCCTTTTCCCAATTTTATATCCCAGGGACTGCATACTGCAAAGAGAAACAAAGGGCAAACTCTCTACCCCTGCTTAAAAACAAGCATCTTAGAAACTTTCTGCATTTTTATGTACTTCCTTTGTCCCCCAGCAGTTTTAGAATTTCCTAAACTTTTGGCCATGTCCCTGAGGTAGGCAAATGGAGGGAGGGAGTCTCCCTGTGATTTAACAGTCATGTCTTCTTTCTCATTTTCCTAGATCTTCGAAAGAATTCTATTTATTTGGGCCATCCGACACCCTGCCAGTGGGTATGTCCAGGGAATTAATGACCTGGTCACTCCGTTCTTTGTCGTCTTCCTCTCAGAATATGTGGGTAAGAAGCATGAGTACCAAGTTGAACAAACTATTGCTCTTTCTTATCTGTGGTCTGTTTGTCTTTCCCAAGAGTGCAGCCACTAGACATGTCTTGCTTAAAAAGAGATCGTGGCCTTCGAATTTACAGCTAAACCTGTTTTGACAGCAGTAGCAGCCTGGAATTTCTCTCTTGAGATGGCCACAGATCTCACCCAGAAAGGACCTGCTTTGTTACAGAATGTCCAAGTTGATACCTTTATGTTTTGTCATAAACAGATGGTTTGATGCTTTATTAGAGGTCATTTTATAGTTATTTTGAACTTCTCTCAAACACAGGCCTTCATGTGTGAAAGCTGGAATTTTAGATTGTACATCAGGTCTTCACACATGAGTTCAAATGCTGTATCTTAACAGCAGGATGTGGCCGTATAGAGGAGGAAAAGTGGTGGCACCAGAATCAAGCTCACCTTGGAGGTAGTGAAAGAGGCCAAGGAGAGCTCCAGGACCTTGATTTCTCCCCTCCTCCTTCGCTTCTTACCCTGTTAGGGTTTTGTCACTTTTTTTTTTTTTAGATTTTATTTATTTATTTGAGAGAGAAAGCGAGTACCCAGAGTGGGGAGGAGAGGGAGAAGCAGGCTCCCCATTGACCAGGGATCCAGATGTGGAGCTTGATTCCAGGACCCTGAGATCATGATCTGATCCGAAGGCAGGTGCTTGATGAGTGAATCACTCAGGTGCCCTGGTTTGTGTCACTTTGGATAGAATGATTGAATATCATAGTAGCAGTTAGATTTTCTTAAGTTGCAAGCCTCCTCCAATGGCCAGGCCTGAATTGCAGAGTCTTAAAAGGAGTTGAGGGTCCTCCTCTTCTCCTTTTGGTTCTTTAACTGCTTGTGCTTAGAGATTGACAGGAAAACTCATATGTCATGTTGGTTCTCTCAGCCAGTTACAGGGGTGCTCATGGGGGAATCAGAACGTTGGAGGGGGTCTAAGAACACCATCTAATCTCCTTATTTCACTGCTGGGTTATGTATGAGGTGTCCTGCTTCATAACCCATTATGAGGGTTATCCTGTGCCCTCCTTATTGGTGGCACAGTGAGGACTAGAACCCTTTTCTTTAGGCCCTTGAGTGGGTGGATTATTGTGGGTTTTGGAGGAAGCTAGTGTGAGAGGGTAGGAGGGTAATGAGAAGTAGACCAGAGTAGAGCCCCTTGTAGAGTGAGGGTATAAAACTCTCTCACAGGATCCCTGGGTGGCGCAGCGGTTTGGCGCCTGCCTTTGGCCCAGGGCGCAATCCTGGAGACCCGGGATCGAGTCCCACGTCGGGCTCCCGGTGCATGGAGCCTGCTTCTCCCTCTGCCTGTGTCTCTGCTTCTCTCTCTCTCTCTGTGTGACTATCATAAAATAAATAAAAATTTAAAAAAATAAATAAAACTCTCTCACTTGATCCATCCCACTCATTGTATTCTTATAGGGCTCAATGGCTGGTGTTTTGGTCTTTTAAGAATGATGCAGTCTCTGAAAAGTAAGGTAACCTAATGACACCATTCCTTGTCCCCTTAGTGGCAGCAACTAGGGCAGAACTGGGTGTAAGGTCACTCTTACCCACTTGATCAGAGGATCCTAAGCAAAGAAAGACTAGTTAGAATGTGGCTACCAAAAGCATATAAATAAAGCTTTTGCTAGAGGACTTTTCATTTTCTCTTCACATTAATAGGTCAGCTTTCAGAAGCAGTTTAATTCTCTGTGTTTAACTTTATTAAGAGCACTGCAGCTGATCTATTGGATTTTGGGGGTTGCTTCTTGCAATAGCACTTTTCTGAAGTAGTATTAAAGGATGAGTCCAAGAAGGTATTAATCCATTCACTAATCTACAGTTGAAGTGTAAATGCTGGCATGAAATCTTGGTAACAGTATTAAGTCAGTTAAAGATAATCTGCAGCAGCTGCAGTTCTAATTGGATATTTAATTATCCTGTTAGCTGCCATTTATAGTTTGTACCAAATTTTCCTTTTCTTTCTGTAGGCACAACTCTGTTGTCCCACCAAGCACCGTGTCTTTCTTTTTTTTTTTTTTAAGATTTTATTTACTTATATTTATTATTCATGACAGAAACATAGAGGCAGAGACACAGGCAGAGGGAGAAGCAGGCTCCATGCACGAAGCCCAACGTGGGACTCGATCCCAGGTCTCCAGGAACAGGCCCTGGGCTGAACGCAGCACTAAACCGCTGAGCCACCCAGGCTGTCCCACCGTGTCTTTCTTTGCTAGACATAGGACTGCATCCTGATCTTTGTATTTGTCAGCCCCACCTGCTGACCTACACTGTTTACACAGTAAAGCATGGGCTTCTCCACCCTTCCTTGGGGCCAGTCTTGGCAAGGCTGTCCCCAGCTTTACTTCTGCAACAGACTTCAGAAAGGTCTTGGTACCTCCTCCTAGGCTGAGGAAGGTGGGGTCCATTCTTTTCTTTTTTTTTTTTTTTTTTTAAGATTTTATGTATTTATTTGAGAGAGAGAGCAGGAGCAGGAGGGAGGGACAGAGGCAGAGGGAGAGGGAGAAGCAGACTTCCTGTTGAGCAGGGAGCCCAACTCAGGGCTCCATCCCAGGACCCCAGGATCATGACCTGCCCCGAACCAGACACTTAACCCACTGAGCCACCCAGGTGCCCCGGGGTCCATTCATTTTTTATAAAAACTTTAGGTAAAGTTTCAAACATGTAAAAATAGAAAAAATTACCACAAATCTCCATATCTCTCACCCAAGCTTCACCAGCCAGTCTTGTTTCATCTGTACCTCTGTCCATTCACATCATATCATTTCATCCATAAATATTTCTGTGTGTACCTCTAGAAGACAGTGATTAAAGAAACCCACAGCCACAATTCTGTATTACAGCTAAACAGTTATAATAGCTCCTTAGTATAATCTAATAATATACAATCAACATTCAAATTTTTCTGATTCTCATATTTAATAGTTGGCTTGAATCAGGGTGCAGATTGGGTCCACACATTCTAATTCGTTGACATGTCTCTTAAATCTCTCTTACTCTATTACTTCCCATCCCTCTTTTTTCCCTTAAGAGTCTGTAGCTTTAGCCCTTGTTTTTCTGGTTTTCACCCTGGGGCTTGGCCATGCCAACCAGTGATAATATCCTAATTCTTAAAGCATTTTATCATTTTGTGAAGCAGTTTGACATATTGTATTTCATTCAGTAGGCCCTAATACCTCTTTAAGGTAGATGTATTCGTTCAATTTACAAGTGAGAAATCCAAGGCTCAAAGATTTAATAAGCTTTCTAGACTCAGGCCCAGGTCTTTTGACCTTAATGCCTGTCCTGTTTATATGAGTTGGTGGTGTTTCAACTTAGATCCCTGTTCTTGGACTTCTAATGGTTCTGCTACTCCATTCTGTGCTCCAAAGCAGGCAGTACATTTCTTACTGCTCCTTGCCTTAAAAAAAAAAAATGGATAGAAGAAGTATATGCTCATTAAAAAAATCAAAACAGAAGGCTCCTGAGTAGCTCTGTTGAGTGAGTGTCTGTCTTGATTTTGGCTCAGGTCATGATCTCAGGGTGGTGAGATTGGAGCCCTGGGTGCGGTTCTGCACTAGGCATGGAATCTGCTTGGGATTCTCTCTCTTCTTCTGCCTCTCCCTGCACACTCGTGCTCATGCTAGCTCTCTCTTAAATAAATATATATGTATGTATGTATGTATGTATTTATGTATATATAGAAGTGTAATTATTCACCCCTACCTCCCACCCTAGTCTGGTGTGTATTCTTCTAGACCTTTTCCTGTGTGTACTGCACATATTGTTTTTTATTGTGTTTGGAAAAAATGAGTTTAAACTATCCATACTTCTTTTCAAAGATTTTATTTAAGTAATCTCTATACCGAATGTGGGGCTTGAACTCACAACCCTGAGATCAAGAGTTGTGTGCTCTACCAGCTGAGCCAGCCAGGTGCCCCAACTATCTATACTGTATCTTGCTTGTCTTCAGTAAAAAAAAAAAAAAATTATGACCAGCTTTCCAAGTCTGGACATACAGATCTATTTCATCATTTTCAGCAATGACATTTGTTTCCATAACAACTGACTTCACTACAGTTTATTTAACAATCCTTCTGTAAAAAGACATTTAAGTTGTCTACAGTTTTTAGCTATTACAAATAATATGGTACAGGGGTACCTGGACAACTCAGTCAATTAAGCGTCTGCCTTCGGCTCAGGTCACGATCCTGGGGTCCTGGGATTGAGCCCTGCATTGGGCTCCCCACTCAGTCTCCTTCCTCTGCCTCTGCTCATTCTCTCTCTCTTTCTCTCCCTCCCTCTCTCTCTCTCTCTCAAATAAAGAAATAAAAAATATTTTAAAAAATAATATTGTAGGGGATCCCTGGGTGGCTTAGTGGTTTAGCGCCTGCCTTTGGCCCAGGGTGTGGTCCTGGAGTCCCGGGATCGAGTCCCACATCAGGCTCCCGGCATGGAGCCTGCTTCTCCCTCTGCCTCTCTCTCTCTCTCTCTCTCTCTCTCTCTCTCTCTGTGTCTTTCATGAATAAATAAATAAAATCTTTTAAAAATAATAATAATATTGTACATATTTTGAATACCCTAGTATATATTTTCTGTGTATTTCTGTTAAAATATACATATTTTTCCCAGGGTGCCTGATTGGCTTAGTTGGAGGAGCATGAATCTTGGGGTTATGAGTTCAAGTCCCACATTGGGTGTAGAGATTACTTAAAGATAAAATCTTAAAAACAAACAAACATATTTCTCTGAAGGAGAGTCCCAGAAGTGAAATTGCTAGTCCGAAAAGCATGCCAAATAGGTACTATTAAATCACGTTCCAGAAAAGTTTATACCAATTTATACCCTAACCACTAATGTGTGGGTGCACTTTTCTCCACAACCATAGCAAAACTAGATACCTCGATCTAATTCTGTTTCCCCAATCTGGCAAATAAGCCATGGTTTGTGTTTCAGTGTTTGTACCGCTTGCTCATGAGTGAGTGAGGTTGTTTATCTGTTCTTATGTGTACGTATTAGCGTTTGTCTCTTTGTGATCTGCTGGTTCAAATCCTTTACCCTCTTCTCCTGCTGGACTTTTGGTCTTGTTGTTTTGCAAGAACTTTTTGTAGATTAGATATATTCATCCTTTATCTTATATGTGTTAAAAATATTAGGTCATACCACACGAAATTTTCAGCCGTTTTGACCCTTACCCCCACAATGGGAATTTTATATAGTTCAGCCTAGTATCGTTTTGCTCCAAGACCATCATTTGTCTTTTAACTCTGTTTATTGTGTCTCCTTATATAGAACTACTTTTTACGTGGTCAAATCTGCCCATTCTGCTCGAGCCCCTGCCGGGTACCCCAGAGAGAGGCTAAGCCGACAGGTGCGAGCCCTGCCCTCTAGTGGAGAGCTCCGCAAATGACAAGTAAACCAGTCTTGGCAAGTTGTGCTGAAGACCTGTAGGAGGCGTCCTTGGTGGTTTTGGGATTCAGTATCTTGCTTAGGAAGTCTTTCCGTCCCCACCCCAGTATTATGAAAATAGTCTTCCATGTTTTTTCCTATACTCTTGTGGGTTTGTTTTTACATTTCGCTTGTAAAATATCGTAACTAATTTGTTTTCCTGTATGGTGAGGGTTGAGATTAAAGTTTCTGTGCATCTGAATGGTTCAATATTTCAGCACCATTTATAAATAACCATCCTTTCTTTGCTGCTATGACATCCCTCTTCATAATATAATATTAATTCCTTTATTTACATGGCTCTACTTCTTTATTCTCTTCCATTTATCTCCATTTCTATGCAAGTAGCACAACAGCTTGGGATTTTGAGCTTTATAGTGTGTTTTTATCATTATTCCAGGGCCCATTCATCATCCTTTTTAAAACTTGTCTTGGCTCTTCTTCCACATGAACTTTTATTTTATTTTTATGTTTCTATTTTTTTCTTTTTTTAATTTTATTTTGAATTCCGTTGACATACAGAGTAATATTAGTTTCAGGTGTACAATGTAGTGATTCAGCACTTCACACATCAGCTGGTGCTCATCACAAGTGCTCTCCTCAATCCCCATTACCTGTTTCACCCATCCCCTCCATCCTCTCCCCTCTGGTCACCATCAGTGAATTCTCTAGAGTTAAGAGTCTGTTTCTTGGTTTGCCCTTCATTCTCTTTCTTTCCCTTTGCTCATTTTTTTTATTTGTTTCTTAAATTCCACATATGAGTAAAATCATATGGTATTAGTCTTTTTCTGTCTGACTTATTTCTCTGAGCATAATACCCTCTAACTCTATCCATGTCATTGCAAATGGCACGATTTCATTCTTTCTTTTGGCTGAGTAATATTCTGTTGTGTATATATACCACATCTTTATCTACTCATCTGTTCGTGGACACCTTGGGCTGCTTCCATATCTAGGCTATTGTAAATAATGCTACTGTAAACATAGGGGTGCATGTATACTTCCTATTTTCTATTTTTGTATTCTTTGGGTAAATACTGAGTAGTGTGATTCCTGCCTGAATTATAGAGTAGTTCTAGTTTTAATTTTTTGAGGCACCTCTACTGTTTTCCACAGTGGTTGCACCATTTTGCGTTCTCACCAACAGTGTAAGTGTTCCTTTCTCTCCACATCCTTACCAACACTTGTTGTTTCTTATGTTAATTTTAGCCATTCTGCCAGGTGTGAGGTAATATTTCATTGCAGTTTTGATTTGTATTTCCCTGATGGTGAGTGATGTTAAGCATCTTTTCATGTTCTGTTAGCCATCTGTCTTCTTTGGAGAAATGTCTGTTCATTTCTTCTGCCCACCACATGAACTTAGAATCAACTTGCCGGGCAGCCCGGGTGGCTCAGCGGTTCAGCGCCGCCTTCAGTCCAGGGCGTGATCCTGGAGACCCGGGATCAAGTCCTGCGTCGGGCTCCCTGCGTGGAGCTTGCTTCTCCTTCTGCCTGTCTCTCTCTCTCTGTCTCTGTGTGTGTGTGTGTCTCTCATAAATAAATAAAATCTTAAAAAAAAAAAAAAAAAGAATCAACTTGCCAAATTTAGAAAGTGGGAACCTTTTAGAATTTTTATTGGAGTTATAGTAAATTAATTTATAAGTGAAGTTTTGTTTTTGTTTTTTTAAAAAAGATTTTATATATATATTTGAGAGTGAGAGAGAGCACAAGCAGGGGGAGAGGGAGGGAGAAGCAGAGTCCCCACTGAGCAGGGAGCTCGATGCAGGACTCAATCCTAGGACCCCAGGATCATGACCCAAGCTGAAGGCAAATGTCCACCCACCTGAGCCACCCAGGCGCGCCCCGTAAGTGAAGTTTTGTGAGCTTTTTTGTTGTATTATCTTTATTGAGATGAATTCATATACCATATAATTCACCCATTGAAGTGTGCAATTCACTACTTTTTAGCAAAGAGAGTTGTGTAACTATCACCATAGTCCATTCAGACATTCAGAACATTTCATCACCCCCAGAAGAAACTGTGTATTCCTTAGCCATCACCCCCAAGCTTCCCATCCCCTCTACCCCTAAGCAATTGCTCATCTACTTTGTCTTTATGAGTTTACCTTTTCTGGACATTTTATATAAATGGAATCCTACAGTATGTGATCTTTCATGCCTTGCTTCTTTCACTTAGCACATTTTCGAGGTTCATCCATGTTGTAATATCTGTCAGTACTTCATTCCTTTTTATGGTCAAATATTCCATTGCATGGATATACCACATTTTATTTATGTATTTATCAACTGAGGGATATAAATTAAGTTTTAAAGAAATAAGGCATTCAGACTTCTCCCCAGCCTCAAGATCTTTCTTAAACAGAGATGCATTGTTTGTGGCCTTCAAGGAAAATTCTTGGGGCTCCTGGCTGACTCAGTCAGTCAAGCACGTGACTCTTGATCTCAGGGTCATGAGTTCAGGCCTCACGTTGGGCATAGAACTTACACTTTTAAAAAGGAGGGGTTGGGCAGCCCTGATGGCCCAGGGGTTTGGCGCCGCCTTCAGCCCGGGGCATAATCCTGGAGACCCGGGATCGAGTCCCACGTCGGGCTCCCTGTGTGGAGCCTGCTTCTCCCTCTGCCTGTGTCTCTGCCTCTCTCTCTCTCTCTCTCTGTCTCTCTCTCTGTCTGTCATGAATAAATAAAATCTTTTAAATAAATAAATAAATAAATAAATAAATAAATAAATAAATAAATAAATAAATAAATAAAAGGAGGGGTGGGGGAGAAGAATTCTCTAGTCTGGATAATACTGCTTTTCTCCTCTTCAGTGGCATCATCCTAATAAGGAGCTGCTGTAAAGGCTTTTGTTATGACACTCCCTACTCCGGAGGCCTCAGGCATCCTTTGCCTGTGGGATAAGCCAGACTGGTGCCCTTGTCATCCTGGGCAGGTCTCACCAAGTAACCTTACCCTGTCACCCCATCTCACTGAACTACTGTAGTGTGGAAGATCTACTCCATCAAAGCCTCTCTTGTATCTCCTCCCCTGTCTATCTTGTAACACCTCTGTGACTTCTATAAATTAGCGCCTGATCTTCCTTATCTAGTGTGTCATGTTTGTTGTAAAAGTGACTCCTTCTGAGTTCACAGAGAAGTTGTCTATAGCTAGCCTGGCCCCCAGGCAGCTTCTTTATCTGCTGAAGCCAGCTGCTCATGTAGAAGTGGGTCATCTGTGGATAAGGCAGCTGTGCCTGGGCCCAGGGTGATGGTGCTAAAGGAGACAGTTTCTGGCCTATGACTCCCGAGACTGGAGTACCTCCAGACTCTCATCTATGAGAATTTTTGGGCTTAGATGATATTGTTGATCTAACTAGAAACATATTAAGGTCCAGTATGACTGATAGTGTAGTCATCATCAAAATAAATTGCTTAATAGCAACTATTTAAGTGATACACATGAAGAAATTGTGTAGAAGAGCAGCACTTATGACCTGTCTTGTTTTCAAAAACAGAGTAGGTGTCTGGTGGTTTCTCTTAGTACGAAATGAAACAGTTTCAAATAACTCTTCCTGTTCTCTTCTGTTTGAAGCAGTATAGTAGGATTTTCATTTCCCATCTTACTGGAAGCATGATGTTTTCAGAAGCACCATTGCAATGGAACTCCCAGAAGGAAGGCTTTCTCAGACCTCTGACTTACGAGTCCAGTTCCCTGTGTGACATTTCCACTTGGATACGTCGTAGATGATCAGTTAGGGCTAGTGTGGCTACACGTGACTGGGACCCCACATATTAGTATCTTAAGGAAGGTAGAAAAGTTTACTTCTCTCACGTTAAAAGTTGAGAGGTCAGTAGTTCAGGGCTTTTATGTTGCCCTAAGATATAGGGACCCAGTCTCCTCTGCCTTGTTCTACCATTTTCAGCCTGTGGTTTTCTTCTTGTGATCCAAGATAGCTATTTGTGCTCCAGCCATCATGTCTGTATTCCATCCAGTATGGAGGAGGAAAGGAAGAAAAGCATACACCTTCCATTTAAGGACATTTCCCAAAGTTGTGTATGGTGCTTGGATTTGAATCTCTTTTGTCTGCACTTAGTCATATGGCTATACCTAGCTGCAAATGAGGCTGGGTAGCCAAGTACCCTTTAGGGGTCCTTTCACCAAGAAGTAGAGGGGAACAGCTATTTGTGGACAGCCTGTAATTTTTGCTGCCCCAGGGCTTCTCAGACTCCGTGTTTCACTGACTCCTTTTCTCCCCACATCCAGCCACTCTTTTCTCTCAGTTGGCAGCATTTCCAGACTCCTAAGTCAGAAATGCTAAGAATTGTGCATGAGTCTCAGTCTTCTATATCCAATCAATTACAAAGGTCTGATGACTTTATGTTCTAAATGTTTTTCAAATCTGCTTCCCTCTTCATTCTTCTGTGACTGCCCTAGGTCAAGCCTAGATTGCTGAAATGGCTACGCGTGTGTTCCCTTCTCTGGTTTTATCCTCTTTGAAATCCACCTATACACCATTCAAACACAGACTTGCCCATGTAGCTCCTCTCCTTAAAACCCTTTAGGAACATCCCATCATGTACAGGTTCAAGCAGCCAGGTTGTCGAGCTCGTACAAGGCCTTATGGGATCTGTTCCCTCCTCACCCCCCCCCATTTTTTTCCCCTCCTCACCCCTTAAACTCCACCGTCCCAAATTGACATAAACTAACGCCTATCCTGCACCATCTCCTTCTTGTCCCCTGGGCTAATCCTGATTCATCCTTTACAAAAGGAAGCCTGCCTTCACACTCCCTTGCCCAGGCCACCCCAATAGCACTCTTTCCATAACCCTGTACATTTCTTTTGTAGCACTTTACCACACTGGTTATTGTTTGTGTTGTCCTGCTGCCCTCTGCCACCAGATTATATGATTCTTTGAGACCAGAGAGTATTTTTTTAAAGATTTATTTATTCATTTATTTATTTATTTATGACAGACATAGAGAGGCAGAGACACAGGAGGAGGGAGAAGCAGGTTCCATGCCGGGAGCCCGACGTGGGACTCGATCCCAGGACTCCAGGATCATGCCCTGGGCCAAAGGCAGGCGGCAAACCGCTGAGCCACCCAGGAATCCCGACCAGAGAGTATTTAAATATCTTATATTCCCAGTGCTTTTATCTTGATGTCCAAAATAGGCCTTCCATATGTGTCTAGATTAATGACAGAATGAAAATGTCATTATAACTTTGTAAGACATTCAGGGACTAGTATGGCTTTGCTGGGCTTGGCCACCAGAGGGCAGTGAATTACAATATTTTGATGCTGTGCTGAATTAGCCAGAAGTTTTCTCTCTTCTAAGGGAGGGACAGCACAAGTATTCATGGAGTGTCTGTACTGGGCACTGGGGATGTGACTGTAAGTAAATCAGGCAGACACAAATCACAGTCTTACTTCTAGGTGTTTATTCAAGGAAAATGAAAGCTTACAGTTTTCAAAAGACTGTACAAGAATATTCATAGCAACTTTATTCATATAGACAAAAATTGGAACCAACCCAAATATCTGGTAACAGGAAAACTCACTGGATTCATACTAAGCAATAATAAGACTGAGCTATTGATAAACACAACAGCGTGGAATAAACTGTCCCAAAATTACTATGTTGAGCAAAAGGAGTCAGATACCAAAAAAATACACATTAAATGATTCCATTTAAATGGAGTTCAGAAATAGTCCATGGCACTAGAAATAAAAGCAGGGCTTGACTCTGGTGGGAGATTGACTGGGAAGAGGCATTAAGAAATTTCTGGGGTGCTGGAAATGTTTTCTATATGGAACGAGGCATCTTTTACACAGATGTATACATGGGTCAAAATGGAACTGTGAAGGCACCTGGGTGACTCAGTTGGTTGAGTGTACGACTTGATTTCTGCTCCAGTCATGATCTCAGGGTCATGAGATTGAGCCCTGCATCAGGCTCTGTACTGAGCATGGAGTCTGCTTGAGATCCTCTCTCTTCCTCTGCCCTCCCCTCCCCCCTGACCCCTGCTTGCACACATGATCTCTCTCTCTCTCTTACAAAAAAAAAAGGAACTGTGTACTTATGTGTAGTCTATTATATATAAATTATACGTTTAAAAATCCCCCATAGAACCTAACTTCTGATGAGCAGAAACAGACAATGAATAGAAACACGGTTAGTGTTTGCCGGACTGTGATGAGTGCTATGGAGTGGTAAAAGTGGAGACAACGCCCTATCAGCACTAGTGGCAACAGGAGCAGGTCTCAAACGGGACAGTGAGCCAGGGTCACACTGAGGAGGGGACGTTTGCACTAAGTCCTGAAGGAGGGTGGGGGTGGGGGATGCAGTTACTATTTGATAGTTAACACTCAGATTTTCAGAGAAAACGGGTTGTTGGTAAGAACTCCCCATGTACTCAGGTACCGGGGACTCAACAGCCAGGTCTTGTCCTGGGCTGCTATGGATACTCCAGCCCCCTGCTCTGAGTTCCTGGGAGGCCCCGCTTCCACCTCATGTCCAACTCTCTGTGTGTGATATCCAGCCTGCCCATTCTGTCCTCCCCTGTCCAGTGAGGTGTGGAGGCCAAGGGTGAACCCGGACAAACTTCTGTAGTAATGGCGGATTTTCATTACAGGCTGAAGAGGGCATTCCTTGTTTGCTTCTTAAAGTAAACTTTAAAGAATAACATACTTTAAAAAAATACATATCTCATACATGCACAGCTTGATATGTTTCCTCTAAATAACTAGCATCTATATCAGGACGTGGAACATCTCCATCCCTCCAGAAGTCCCCTTGTGTTCGCTGCTAGTCCCTCCTCCCTCAAAGGC
This sequence comes from Canis lupus baileyi, assembly GCF_048164855.1. Lineage (NCBI taxonomy): Eukaryota > Metazoa > Chordata > Mammalia > Carnivora > Canidae > Canis > Canis lupus. The sequence continues at coordinate 66,242,485 of NC_132844.1, read as the reverse complement.
AGCTACTTCCCTAACTTCTAGCACCCTGATTAGATTTGCCTGTTTTTTACACTTTATATAAATTAAATCATATAGTAATAATATTCCATTTTCTATTTTAATGCTATTGGTTTGGAGGGAATTGGGGAGTGTAGTTGATACTGAATTTTTTTTTTTAGCACCCACCTCCAGATGCTTCCTGGCCCCATCTTTGTAGATGAAGTAGCCTTGTATGGCTAGGCAGTTGAGGAATATGTGAGGCTCTCCCCAGCAACACACATACATGTGGAGACTGCCCCCCCCCATCATTGAGCTGAACCACTTTCACCTGACACTCAAGAGTGGTATGTGCACTTCATGGGATGTCCCGTGCTAGATTTCCGATTTCATAGGAGGGATGTCTTCCAGGTGCAAGTTGTGGCTTATCATCTCTGGGATTTTAAGACTTAGCCTGCTCTCTCCCTGGTAGTAAGCTGAATGACACGTGCATGCCTGCCTGCCTGCCTGCTCTTTCTCCCTGGCATCAGACCTCGAATAAGTGAGAAATGGTAACAGAAGAGAAATTGTGATAGCTAACATGTGCAAGATGTTTGAACCTAGATGAAAAGCCCCTGAGCAGCTGACAATGGGGGCCCCGGACTTCCCCAAGCCTGTTCACATCCACATGGTGACATCCAGCCTGCCCCTGTGGCTGGTCTTTGGACAAGCCCTAGAAGGTTAAGTGTGTGCTGGACTTGGCCCTTCTTTTGTCCTTTTAACCTGAGTACTCGTATAGTCTGGGTTTATATAATCTAGGGTCCTACAGCCTGTGCCAAGAGGCTAAGTTAACCAGCAATCATGAATGTTTGCTGTAAAAGTAATACAGGAACCTGAGGAAAATAGAGAAGATGTGGTGAGTATGTTGTTGTTGTTGTTGTTGTTGTTTTAAGATTTTATTTATTTATTCATGAGAGACACAGAGAGAGGCAGAGCCGTAGGCAGAGGGAGAAGCAAGCTTCACAGAGGGAGCCCAATGTGGGACTCAATCCCAGGACCCCAGGATCACGCCCTGAGCTGAAGGCATATCCTCAACCACTGAGCCACTCAGGCGTCCCGGGTATGTTGGTTTTTAAATAAAATTTTAACCAGGGTATCATGATGCATGTATACTCTGTGTACTCCACACTGAGTAGGGGTATAGCCAGATATCATGTATCATTCTGAGTCAATTGTTGTCTTTTAGTCACTACACTGAGTGACAGGCCCAGTGTCAGGAAGGGCTCCCTGGTCGCTGCTTCTCTGCATCTTTGAGACAGCATGCCTCCTCTCTCACAGTGTGTGGCATGGTCCTCATGAAACAGAACTGCCTCCCTGCAGGCCTCTGCTCTGTAGGAGCCTCAGAAGAAGTCTTTCCTCTGACCTTCTCCTCAGAGGAGACCCACTCTCTGTACTCTCCTTTCTCTGCCAGGTTGTTTGACTTTCTAGGAATTAGCCAGGGGCCCCTCCACCCTCTCTATACTAGGGTTTGCAGTAGTGTCTTCATCTTGGCTGCTGCCATCATATACTTGCCCAGAAATGCAAATGAGTTGTGCCCAATAATACTTTTTTTTTTTTTTTTTTAATTAGAGAAATCATGAGCAGAGGGAGGGGCAGAGGGAGAAGGAGATGCAGATGCTTAACCAACTGAGCCGCCCAGGTACTACATTTATATAGCACTTAAAAATGATGACATAGGGGATCCCTGGATGGCTCAGCAGTTTAGTGCCTGCCTTCAGCCCAGGGAGTGATCCTGGAGTCCCGGGATCAAGTCCCACATCAGGCTCCCTGCATGGAGCCTGCTTCTCCCTCTGCCTGTGTCTCTGCCTGTCTCTCTCTCTCTCTCTCTCTCTCTCTCTCTGTCTCTCATGAATAAATAAATAAAATCTTTTAAAAAAATGATGACATATAGGTGGTCAGATGAAGTCCTTGACACTTTTCTTAAAGTAGTGTTTTCCTGGATGAGACGTTTTAAGTTCTTATTTTATGAGGTTCTTTAGATGTGTGGCCAAAATTTTATTTTTTTTCTTTCCTCAGTTTTTGTGTTCAGAAAAGCATTATGCAAGGTATTCTTACCCGTCTAATCCTAAAAAAAATAAAGACAGGAATTAGGTAAACCAGAGGCTTTGGGAAAAAGAAAGGCTATCTGCAGTCTGATGCCTTGAACTCTCTCCTACCCGCCATTTGGGCTGAATCATTCTGACCCAACAGTTCACAAAATCTAGAAATTGCCCTGCAATCACAGATGGTTCCCAGGAAGTGCCTAGAACAGAGAAGAGGAAAAGACGAGTTACTCTTGTCAGTTTAAGCAGAACTAGTTCTTCCCAAAGCTGTTGGGGAGTATTTGACACATAAACAAGGCTGATTTCAGGTGTAGGACTTGAGAGTTCTCAGAAAAATAAACACTTGGCTAGAGTCACCGCTCAAGTATGTTTTATCAGCTGATAAATGGGCATGTTCTTCTTAGCCCAGAGTGGGCAATTTGATTCTTACAAAGAGCTTTTGGGTTTCCTCTTTTTGGATGCTTTGCCTTTTAAAATAGCCATAAAAATATCCTTAAAATCTCATCGCCTTCAGTCTGAGTCCTGGCTGTTGTATGCTCTGTAATGACAACCAAAGACGCTGCCCTCATTCGGGACTGCATAGCTGGCATGGTTTCCCATTCCAGCTTCAATTATATGTTGAATTTTCTCAAGTGGAATGTTTAATGATCCTTCTGAACAGACTGTTTATGCTGAATGAAGCTCTTCAGAGAGCATTTGGGCCTCCCTTCCTCTGCTGCTTTTTGCTGGTGCACTCAGCTCACAGTTTTTGACTGAATGTGTGAATTTTATCCTCCCAGCAGGCAGAGTACTAGAACTAAACTCTCCTCCCACTCTCTGAAAGGCTGCTTAACTATCCCACTGTCTGTGAAAGCAAAGGGCTAATGGGCAGCCCAGGCATCAGGGCAGCACACAGGGAGACAAGAGGCCCTGACTCAGGGCCCCCAGAGAGGGCTCAGCGTCTTGTCTGTTGGTCCCTTTGTTCCCTGGACAGCTCAAGATTTGGGATTGGTACAGTTACTGAGAGTGGCATCATATTGACTTAAGACCTCACATTGTTAGATTTTCCTCCTTTAGACCAAATGGTGGAAATGGGAAGCTTTGAAAATTATTTTTAAGGTATATGTTGGAATTAGTTAGGTTTGGCTGTAAATACTGTTATCACTTAAAAGAGATAGAAGGTTGTTTGTTTCTCATTTTAATGACAGTAATACTAGCTAACGTTTACATAATGCTTATTTTGTGCCAGGCACTGTTGTTAGCACATTTCATGTATTAATTCACTTAATCCTCAAAATATTCCATGACGCTGATAAGATATTACCACCTTAACGGAGGAGACATTGAGGCACCAAAGTAAAGTCATTTGCCCAAAACCACATACCTAGGAGTGACAGAGCCAGGATTTGAGTCTGCCTCCAGAGTCTGTAGTCTTAGCCACATGCTATCCTGTCTGACACAGGCTGTCAGGGCTTATTCCCATTGTTCTCGGGGATTCGGGCTCTTTCTCTGTTGTTACCCTTCCCAGTTACATTTCCACTGCAACATTCTGGAACTGTAGAATGCCCAAGTTGGAAAAGACTCCTCAAATTACTATGGAGTTCTGGTTGTTCATTTGGGAAGTGTGTGGGAGTAGCAGGAGTGGTTTTTGTCTGGAGCCTTTCTTGTGGGTTTCAGAGGTTTTTTTTTTTTTTTTTAATAACCCTCTTCTCATAAAGAGGGGGCTACTGCTCAGGACAGTGGTTTGAGCCACGGTCACTCGAGGAAATAGCACTCTCCTCCTGCACTTGGCCCCGGGGAGTGGGTTGGTGGAACCTGTAGGTCAGAATCCATGGGAGGATCTCAGAAATGTAATATGAAGCAAAGAGAAAAAGGAAAATTCTGAACCGGGTCTTAGAGCTCAGTATTATTTAACTAAGTTCATAGTTTGTATACAGCACATAGTAAGTAGTTGAAGTTGGGCGGGGGGTGGGGGGGGAGGATGATATTTATTAGCAGGCTTTTTTTTTTTAACGTGATTTCTCAAGTGGACCTTAGTATATTATCTGAAGTCTTAGTTTCTGCAAGCTTAGTGTTAGTTTACAAAATCTTTATTCCTGTTGGGTGATAAAAGGCAAGTGTAGTCAATTGTAGCCCCTTTTTTCCTAAAATAATGTACATTTTTTCCTTGACTATAAAAAATTATGGTTATTGTAGAAATTTTGAAAAGTCTAGTAAAGCTTAAAGAAAATAAAAATCTTTTATCCCTACTACCTAGGAAATAAACACTGTAAACCTTGTGATATATTTTGTCTTTCCTTTCTGCTTATATAAGTACACATAAATATTGTATGTACAGTAGCTGAGAGTATACCATAAATAATTTTGTATTTTAGTCTTTTCCCTTAACACTGTGACATGCTTTCCTGTGTCATTACAAATTCCTAATAAACTTCATTTGAAATAACTCTATTATACCTACTGTGTGCCAGGCACCATTGTTAGCATTTTACATGTATTAACTGTGGCTGTACTTTGAGTTAGGCTTTTAGTTTGTTTCTAGCATTATAGTTTTTCTACACAGCATCCCACCCTCCCCAAAAGGGTTTTTCTAGCCCTTGATGTCTATTAAAAAATGCTGTTTGTACAGGATGAAAATCCAAGAATTGTTACGCGTTGTCCCAGGGGGGTTCAGTTGTAGGTCTTCATAATAATTCTCATAAATGAAAGGCCTGGATTCGGAATACATTTCATCGGATGCCTGTGTCTCCGCAGCACCAGGGACTGCAGTGAACGTTCTATTTTCAAAATAGAGCTGCGGGTCTAAAGAGAAAAGCCGCTTCTGCCGCAGAACTCAAGCCTGCACATTTCCGCGCATGGTCTCTGCAAGGCACGCGGGGGCCTGTGGGTTGAGGTGGCCTATTGTGTTGGGCAAGGAGAGCCTTTCTTAGTACTTCCACTTCTGTGGCAGGAAGAAAACCTCCTATGGCCTTTTACTTCTTCAGGTTTCTAGAGGATCTTGATGTAATCCCCACTTGGATTTCAGACCAGATAGACTGCCTCTCACTATAGTTACTTAGTGTGGTGTTTCCCTAAGAAGCTAACAGATGGTCCTCTTTAAAAGAGGTCCAGTGGCTATAGAAGCCTGGGAAGTGCTGGATAAATAGTGTTAAACAGATTTACTTAATGTAGAATTTGTTACAATTCCTCATGTCCTTTTGTATGCTATGATCTTTGTGAATCTCCGTGATGAAGATGTAAGGCACCATTTGTCAACCGTATTTGTCTATGGAACCCCTTTCCTCTGGAGTATCCTCTCAGTCTGATTTATAACCCCATGTAGGAACTATCAAATTAGTAAAATTAAATCCCAGAAGTGCCTACTGGTTTGGAGGCTATCTGCCCTCACACACTCATCTTCACTTCTGAGTGGTGAGACTGTGGGTCTGCCTTCTCAGAATATGGAGATTGTGTCTTTAAAATGAGCTACGGGGGCCATCTGATCCCAGCATTCTCACTACATAGAAGTGTGAGTATGCCAGGCAGCTTACTAAATTTCTGAAATCAAAGGCCTGAAGAATCTTTTCCTAAAACCAAATAAACAAAAGCAGAAGAGAAAGATATGTTGGACCCAGTGGAATTGATGGGAGAAGTGGCCTGTTCCGTCTTGTAATGAGATTCTCAAGAACTTTCCTAGGAATGCTGGCCCACCTGACTAGGGAAGGAGGAAGGCATGCCCTTGTTCCTTGGCATCAGCTTAGCCTGGCTCTCCCCTGACCTTAAGGAAGGACACTGTTGAAGTTACCAAACTCTGTCTTTCTCCATTTTTTAGAGAAGACCTCTGGACTTTCTTCACCTTTTGTTTTACAGAAGAGGATGTGGAGAACTTTGATGTGACCAATTTGTCTCAGGACATGCTTCGAAGCATTGAAGCCGACAGCTTTTGGTGCATGAGCAAACTACTAGATGGGATCCAGGTGAGCCAGTTCTGCCCTTGTGGGTTGCCCCACAAGCCTTCAAGTACCTTCTTGCTTTCCTCCATCTTGCAGGGTCCCCCACCCAGCATGGCTCTACCTCGTTTTGGTACATCCATCTTCACCTCTTTTGTTAGCTTTACAGCTTTCAAAACGTCTAGCGTCACCTGGACTCTGAGGAGGTCTCTGTGTTGCCCTGGCTTTGTCCTCCGAGTGTGCCACTCCTTTCTCCCATATACCCCGAGCCAGGCAGTTCACTTCCATATTGTGAGGCTCTGCCAGGCCTTTCCTGTGCTGGCTGTTCTGCCGATTTCCTTTTGTTCCTCAGAACGCTGGTAGCAGCTTTGGAAAAACAGCCTGTGCTTTTAAACGTGTTTCAGTGACCTTGAGAGTGATAGCACCACTTTGGACTCCCTGTTCATCCTGGGCTCTATGTCATTTGCAGGATAACTACACCTTTGCACAACCAGGGATCCAGAAGAAGGTCAAGGCGCTGGAAGAGCTTGTCAGCCGGATTGATGGTAGGTTGGAAGAAGAGGAATTCTCTGGCAGTAGCACAGTATGATTCTGACACAAGCCAGCAGTGCTGCTGGGACCTCTCCTCAGCCCGCCACCACCCTCTCCAACTCACTCTGTGCTGTTGGCGACACCCTTGTCCTTCCACATCTCAGTGGGAAGAGGAAGGGGAGCTCTGCTGGCACCTCAAGTTCTTTCTCTTTTGTTTTCTGTCACCAAGTTCTATCAGTTCTTTCAGCATCTCCTTTCACTTCACCCTTTCTTTTTCTTTCTTTTTTCTTTTTTTTTAGCCCTACTCCCTCCCTCCCTCCCTCTTTTTCTTTTCAGATTCACCCTTTCTTCTCCATTTTCCTAGCCACAGCTGGTCCAGCCACGCCTGGACTTCTATAGCTTCCTCCTAGAAGGACTTGCTTCCTCCATACTCTTCCCTCTTGCAAACTTTCTGTCACACAACCATATCTTTCTAAAGCACTGTTCTGGTCATGTCTCTCTCCTGCTTGGAAGCTTCTCATGGCTCTCCATTGCTTTAAGCATCAAGCTCTAGTCTGACCTTGGCCTTGATGTGGTGATGTCACTCCTGGGCTTGATGCACACTCCTCAAGTCCGGCCCATAGCAGGCCTCTTCCACTGCATCCTGTGACCAGTTTGGGCTGGGTGAGGGGGGCAGGCAGGAAGTGAGACATGGCGCTCCTTCTGAAACAGGGTGGCTTTGAGGAGCTGAAGCCTCACAGTAATTCCTTGGCTCTGGCTTGGGATCACGAACTCTAGAACTAAAAGACAACTTGGGAGGCCCTACTTCTTACTGATGAAGAAACTGAGACCCAGAAAGAGAAGTCAGAATTAAGTTTCATAATGATAGCCTAGAACACCACAGCAAGGTCTTCTGTTAAGTGGGCTCAGTAGCACTAGTTAGGTTGTAAAGCTTTCTTATGACTCCACTAGATACTACATGACTAAGACATCTCATTTCCTGACTTTCTATCGTGGATCTTGTGCTTCACCAAAGCATTGCCTTCCCCCCATCTGACTCCCCGTACAGAAACTGCGTATCTTTCTCTCCTCCCCAGCTTCTCTTTTCTTGAAAACCTTCCCTGGTGAATTCCACTCATTCTGGCTTCCTTTTTTTTTTTTTTTTTTTAAGATTTTTTTAAGAAAATTATTCATGAGAGAGGCAGAGACATAGGCAGAGCATAAGTAGAGGGAGAAGCAGGCTCCCGGCAGGGAGCCCAATGTGCAACTCAATCCCAGGACCCTGGGGTCACGCCTGAGCCAAAGGCAGACACTCAACCACTGAGCCACCCAGGTGTCCCTCCAGCTTCCTTTTTTGACTTAGGATTTCAGTCTTCCTGTCTTGTTTGCTGATTTACAGTTGTTTCTAGCACATCCGTCCATAGGATGTTTTTCGATCTTTGTCTCATCACCCTGACCCCACCCTTAGCCAGCACAGGGCCCTCCAGCTCTCTTGCATCCCTCATCCCAGGTTCCAGAGGGCAGGTGCTGTGCTTTCTGCCACTGTCTGCCCTATCCTTGTTTTTTCTGCCCTCACAAATACCTGATAGTAAAGGCATAGTATTTTAGGATAGGGGATTTATAAGTGTATGTATCTTTATTGTTTGATTGAATTATAGAAGTAATGCACATTAAAAAAACTAAAAACAATTTGTAAAAATAAAAAATAAAAAGTAACACATCCTCCCCATTCCTTAAATTCTATTCCCCAGAAATAACCATTGTTATTATTCTTTCAAAAAATTATCTTATGTATTTTCCACATGCCAGCTGCAGTTGTAAGCACTTTTGTCTCCTCATTTTATCCTCCCTGAAACCTTTGTAGGTATGAATGATTATCCACATTTTATAGATTAGGAAACTGAGGAGGATAATAATTTTTTTTAATGCTATTAAGCACTATTTAAAGGGCTGTCATGTAGAACATGGATTTGGGATTGTCCCAGAGTTCCACACAAACACTAAGGGTGGGAGTCAGGAAGGAGCCAGTTCCTACTGAATATGGTGAAGCACTCTCTGGGGAATCACTTAATGCATCAGTGGGAGAGGCTGCCCTTAATGGAGTCAGTGAACCTCTTTGGCAGTGTTTAAGTCCCTGCTGGCTGCTGTCTGTCAGGGATGCTGAGGAAGAAGTCCTCACCGGCAGGAGGATGACCAATGTGACCCCCATGGTTCTGCTCCATTCTGACTCCTCCTCTGAAGAGTAATAGGGTCAAGCAGCCAAGTGAACCTCACATCTACTGCTTTATGGCAAGAGCAAGCCTGTGAAGGAAGAACCTAGAACATCACCATGGATGTTAAGCTAGTTTTACTACATGTGGGGCTGCGTTAACCATACAGTGTGGCTGTGAGATGGTGGCATCAAACACAAAGGATGGTCAGATGCCAGTGTGGCCTTTCTGTGCCTGGCTTCCCCAGGAGGAGTGGGGAAAGAGAGATTGAAACTGCCTTTATGGGGATCCCTGGGTGGCGCAGCGGTTTGGCGCCTGCCTTTGGCCCAGGGTGCAATCCTGGAGACCCGGGATCGAATCCCACATCGGGCTCCCTGCATGGAGCCTGCTTCTCCCTCTGCCTGTGTCTCTGCCTCTCTCTCTCTGTGTGTGTGACTATCATAAATAAATAAAATCTTTAAAAAAAAAAAAAAAAAAGAAACTGCCTTTTTGGATCATGTGACTGTCAGGGTCCAGTCCTCTAGGTTGTGCTCTTGGGGCCAATGATACTCCTGTTTCAGAGCAGGTACATAATCACTTCAGGAGGTACGAGGTCGAATACCTACAGTTTGCCTTTCGTTGGATGAACAACCTGCTCATGCGGGAGCTTCCCCTTCGCTGCACCATCCGTCTGTGGGACACATACCAGGTATGAAGTGCTCCATGCTAGGCTGTCCCTGAGGCACCAGGCTCCTCGCCCTGGCAGATGTTCTGCTCAGAAGTTCCCTCACCTCCTTCCCACTTCTGTGTCTGCCTTAGTCTCCGGGGAAGGACCTCTGCACAGTCTGCTCGGGCCTCTGTGTGCCCAGCCATGGAAGGAGTGCTGTGCCGTATGCCTACCTTGCGGGAGGATTGGAACCAAGAGGGCTAAAGCCAGTTCCTTGTCAGGACCTGGAGACCTAACTGTCTTTTCCCTCCCCAGTCTGAACCAGAAGGGTTCTCCCATTTTCATCTCTACGTGTGTGCAGCCTTCTTGATCAAGTGGAGAAAGGAGATCTTGGATGAGGAGGACTTTCAGGTAAGTGGCCAGGAGCCCAGGCTGAGGGGAGTTATCCCATTCATGGGGCTGTACAGATAGAAGGCACTAAGGCAGGTGGCTGGCCGGGAAGAGGGAAGGAGACAGGCTGCTCAGAAGAGGTTGCCCCTCCTAGTTGGCAGAATGGCCAAGTCAGCCAGCCCCAGAATTCTGCAGTGTGAAGAAGGGTCTTAGGGCCTGAAATACTGCAGAGCAGTTAAGCCAGCCTAAGAGATATTTCATTCATTCATTGATAAGCCTTTGCTGAATGCCTGCCATGTTCTAGGCACGGTTGGAGGCATAGGATACATTGAAAAGTAAATCAGACAGAGATCCCTATTCCCAGAGAGCTTACATGCTAGTTGGGAAGAGACTTAACAATAGGCAAGAACATAGTAAATTAAACAGAATGTTAGAAGGTGATGAGAATTTTTTTTTTTTTTTTTTAAGTAGAGCAAGATAAAGGAATTATTAGGTGGTAGGGAAGGGACAGTTTGCAATTTCAAAAAAAGTAGGATAGGCTCACTGAGAAGGTGCCATCTGAGAAAAGGCTCAAGCAAGGTGAGAGAGTCATGGACATCTGCGGCACAAGAGTGTCCAGGCAGAGGGAACAGCCAGTGCAAAGGCCTTAAGGCAGCAGTGTGCCTGGGCTATTTACAGAATCGTGGTGGCCAGTGTGGCCTAAAGCAGAATGGTCCAGAGGAAGAATAGGAAAATGTAAGGCCAGAGTCACAAGATACCCAGGTCACAGAGGACTTTGTAGCCACTGTAAGTTTGGGCTTTTATTTGAATGGAAGAGGAGCCATAAGAATGTCTTAAGCAGAGGAGGGACATGATCTGACTTATATTTTTAAAGGATCACTCTGGCTTCTATGTAGATTGTAGGTATGGACAAAGGTGGAAGCAGGGAGACCACCCAGTAGGCTGTTAGAGTCCTCCAGGTGAGATGTGAGGGTGGCTTGAACCTGCATGGCATCAGTGGGGGTGTGACAAGTGAGCAGATCTTTGTGTGTGTGTATGCACACATACGCGTGTGTGCATGCATATATATTAGATCATATATATATTTTGTTAATAGAGCCAACAGGATTTCCTGATGAATTGGGTGTAGAGTAGGACAGGAAGGGTTGAGTCAAGATGACTGAGTTTACAAGAAGGCTATAGGAGGAACAGGTTTATGGAGGACTTTCAGGAGTTCAGGTTTGGCATGTCGAATTTGAACTGCCATTAGACACCCAAATGGAGATCTAGATAGGCAAATAAATCTTATAAGTTGAGAGCTCAAAAGAGAGAAAGAGGTCTGGATTGGACATGTGTATTTAGGAACCTTTGGCTAGATGGTCCTTAAAGCCAGGACAGTAGAGACCTGTAAGGAAATGAGTGTGGACAGAGGAGAGGAGAAGTCCAGGCCTGAGCACTGCCACACCTTTGTGAGACAGCTGGGGAGAAGAGGTGGACAGAGCAAAGGAGACAGAGGGGGGTGGCCAGGGAGAGTGGGGCAGCCCAGAAACCTTGGCTAGGGATGTGAAGAAGACGGAGGGTACGTGTTAAACGATGGAAAGCCAAGCTGCTGTTCCAAGAGGCCCACAAGAAGGGGTAATGGGGAATTGGGTTCAAGGAGATGGATTGCAAGGCTCTGCAGTCTTCAGGGACAGGCCTGGAGCTTGTTCATAGTTCTTCTCTCTGGGGTAGGCTGGGGGGCTTGTCTTTCTCTGCTTTGTACATTTCTGGACTAAGGGATTTCTCCTTCCTTCCTTCTTCCTCCCTCTCTCCTTCCCTCCCTCATCTATGACTCTTAAAAGCAGAGGGGAAAGCCAGAGAAGGTCAACTGTTCTTCTAAGTTCTAACTACTAACATAGGTGTTCTCAAGAGTAACAGAAGGCTTTCTGTGATCCCAGAGCTGTACCTCTCCGTAATTGTCATTAGGTGGTTAAAGAACAGAAGTCTGCTCAGTGGATAGGTGGAAAGACGGGACCCAACTTGCCCAAGTAAGGGCTTTGGAAAGCAAAGGGGAGAGCGGGCTTCTGTGAGTAGATGCTAGCTATGGTGCCGAGGCCACAGGCAGCTGGTAAAGAGCCACAGCTTCTGCCAACAAGCAGCATATGTGACATCCTAGGATAAATGAGCATGAGGGGCTGGAATGGCCGTGTGCTGGGGTAAGCTATCAATTTTGATAATGTGGTTGAGGTGGAGCAGGATTTCAAGAGGATGAAGTCTAATTTAGTTATCATGAGCCAGGCTCAGAGGGCCTTGTCATATGTGATAAAAGTGCTTCCCAGATTAGCTCAGAGAGGTGGAGATGATTCCTGGAATGGCTTTTAGCAGTTCACAATATTGGCAGAGCGCAGGACCATAATAGTCTGTGACTTTAAAACTATGTTAGACATAGAGATGTTCTTTCCTGGGTTGCATATTTGATTATCTGATGGATTTGAGGTCTTTCTGCAGTAACCCACAGAATGACAATGAGGATTGTGCCTGCTGCTCTATTAACACGTTACTTAGTCTACTCGAGGAGTGTCACCTTTTTCTTTTAGACGAAATGGAAGGGACAGTTAAACTGGATAATCTGCAAAGTCCCTCCTAGCCCCACAGTTCCATGATGTTATGGCTAAGAAGAGAAAACATGCCTGGGGGCAGATCCTAGCTCTGCCACCTTTCTAGGTGTGCAACTTTAAGCAAAGTAACTTGACTTTCTGTGCCTCAATGTTCTTACCTGTAAAATAAGGATAAGAGTACCTACCTCCTAAGGCTATTGTGAGGATTAAACAGTTAATACACATGAAGCAGTTAGAATGGTGTAGTTGCCCTACAGCCTCAGAACAGGGCGCTTATTATTATTACTGCTCCCTGAAAAGTACTCAGTGAGGTGAAGACAGTTTTAGGAACCACGTCTGAGTAGATGTGTGACTTCTGAGTAAACCATGTGACTTACTTACCTGATCCTGGGAGAAACTACCAAGCTGGTTGAACAAACAGGACTGGAGAGGGGGTGTCAAAGGGTGTGGGGCAAAGAGCAGTGTCACAGCTGTGGCAAAAGCCCCCAGAAGGAAGGTTACCTACTTCTCCTTAGCTGAGCAGATATCTGGATTCACATTGCCTGGGAGAGGGGACCAAGAACTGATGACAGGAGGATCACTTGAGGATATTTTCTTCCTGAGACCTCTGAGCAAGGGGACCTGAGGCAGCTCGGTACACAGAAGTAGGGGCAGGATGGCCCATCTTCTGAGCCATGGACCTCTTGAAATGAGAGCTTCTTACAGATCTGGGCCAAGGCTCTTTCATGGCATGGGGGGGCCCCTTGGCATTTCTGGCTTTCAGCCTGGGCTGGTCTAATGGAAGGATCATGATAATATTGGAGTGAGGCTTACGGCATTGTTTTTATAGGCCCAAATGGTCAGATACTAGCAATTTCATAAGGTTCAATGGAATAACAAAGAATTCTTAGCACTTTAATGTGTTCTAAGCACTAATCTAAATGCTTACTGTGTTAATTTAATCCTTGCAATAGTCCCACAAGGTAAATCATAATACCTGCACCCTCCTTCCCATTTTACAAATGTGCAAACTTAGTCTCAGCGAGATTAACTAACTAGCCCAAGGTCACCCAGGGAGTTAGTGGTTGATACCCAGAATCCGTGCCACACACAGGGATTGTGTTCTTTTGCCTCTGCCTTAGGGGCCTGGCCAGACAACTGGGGCACTTGAGCTGAATTCACACAGTAGCTACTCAAGGTCCCAGGCAAGGATCTGCCCTGCCTGCCTCAGGCACTGCCTCCTCCTCCCCCTCTCAGGGCTTCTTCTACCCTCCACCATTCTCCCCTTTCATTGACAATCACTCTCAGGCTTTCTTCTCACAAAGTAAATGTTTAACAACAGATTGGTTGTTTTAAGACTGAGAAAGAAGTGCTCCAAGGTCCTCTTCTTGTTCTACTATATTGGCTCCTGGGTTTTTCTTCTGCTGCTGCCAGAAGGACCTGTGACTTCCTCATTCCTCTTCCTGCCCTCCCTCCTTGGTCTCCATGGGAAGGTGGAACCCAGGCGGAGCCTGAATGACCACCGTGCCTGAAGGCAACAGGGAGTTCTGGGCGTGTGTGCAAGTTGCTGGAGCTGCTGGTCTGGGCCTCTGTCTGGGAAGTCCTGGAGTCCCACCCAGGCCCTGAGAGAGCCACCAGCGCTCTAGGGGCTGAATGTCAGATGCAGGAGGGGCCCCAGGAGGAGGGACTCCACTCAAACCAGGGTTTTTTTGTTTTTGTTTTTGTTTTTTAGGATGTATTTATTTATTTTGGAAAGAGGGGGGGAGGGGGAGGGAATGAGTTGGAAGGAGGGGCATAGGGAGAGGGAGCCTGACCAGGCCAAGGATCAGGACTTGAGTTGAAGGCAGATGTTTAAACAACTCAGCTACCTAGGTGCCCCTCAAACCAGGTTTTTACAAAAGTGTACTCTATATTTTATTTTGAAATAATTTTATACTTATGAAATGTGGCAAAAATAGAGTTCCCAAATAGTCCACTCATATCCACTTAATGTTTACATCTTCTATACTATAATTAACCAACCAGGAACTTCAAGTTGATAAGATACTATTTATCTACAGACCTTATTTGAATTTTACCAGTTTTCCCATTAATGCCTTTTTTCTAGACCAGGATCCAATTTAGGATCCTAATCTGGGACAGTTCCTCAGTCTTTGTCTTTCTTGACAAAGAAAATTTTCAAAACTTTTAAAGAGTAGTGATTAGTTATTTTATAGGATGACCTTTACTTTGGGGTTGTCTGATGTTTTCTTACAATGACATTGAGAGTCATACCTTTTGGGGAAGAAACCACAGAGGTGATGTGTTCTTCTCAGGATCTCATATCATATGGAGGCCCATGGCGTTGGCATGTCTCATTCCTGCTGCCCTTAATCACTTGCCTTAGGTAGGTCTCCAGACTTCTCCACTGTAAAGTTACTATTTCCCCTTTGGTAATTATTAAGTATCTTCTGGGGAAACACTGATACTATATAATTCCACTGTTTCTCATCATTATTTCACCCACTAATCTTAATATCCATTAACGGTTCTTGCCTGTAAGATGTTTGCCTAATGGAGATTTTCTATTTTCACCACTTCTTCTATATCTATTAGTTGCCATTCTTCTGTAAGGGAGAGCTGTCCCTGTCTCCCCTTTATTTATTCAAGTATTTATTTATATCAGTATAGATTCATGGGTGTTTATTTTTTTTCATGGGTTATTAGACACTCATTATTTTGCTATTCAGATTGTCTCAGCTTTGGTCCTTGGGTGCTCCTTTAAGATGTCTTTTGATCCCATCTTTTTTTTTTTTTTTTTTTTGAGATTTTATTTTAGAGAGAGTGCACTCATGAGCAGGGGGAAGGCCAGAGGGAGAGAGAGAATCTCAGACTTCACACTGAGCACAGAGCCTGACGTGGAGACTTGATCACAGGACCTGAGGTGAAATCAAGAGTTGAATGCTCAACACACTGAGCTACCCAGGCATTCCATGATCCTGTCATTTTTAAGGCACTTCCTTATTTTCTGGTGCCATGAGATGTTCTCAGCTTACATTTTCTTTGCCCCACCTTGGAATCACCCATTCTCCAAGGAGCCCTGGTTAAGCCAATATTTTGCCCCTAAAAAATATTCAGAGGTATCATTATAACTTTGGAAATAAGATTGTAGGAAAACATTTATGTGAAGTCCAAGAACAGGTAAAAATTTTTTCATGATCTCTGTCAAGTCACTGGTTGTGGAGGGAGTATTGACTAGCGAGGAACATGAATCTTCTGGGGCTCGGGAAGTGTTCTCTATCTTGATCTAGTGGTGGCTACATACATAAAAATCATCCAGGTGTACACTTAAGATTGTGTAGTTACTGTTTGTAAGTTATGCCTTGCTGAAAAGTAAAAAAGAGAGTTGCGGCAGAGTGCATGATAGAAGGCCACATGGTTCAGTTTACGATGAGGCCACCATTGAGGAAAGTAAATAATAGAGGAAAACTAACACTAAAATCTGCCTATTAGGGTCACCTGGATGACTCAGTGGTTGAGCTTCTGCCTTCACCTCAGGGTGTGATCATGGGGTCCTGGGATCAAGTCCCACATCAGGCTCCCTGCTCAGCTGAGAGCCTCCTTCTCCCTTAGCCTCTGCCATTCCCCCCACTTGTGCTCTCTGGCTCTCTCTGGCTCTCTGTCAAATAAATAATAAAAAAATTAAATCTGCCTACTAAATAGACAGTTGGCCATGTAATAATTACCTAAACCAAGGTGGATAAATTCTTCCTTTCTCACATAGGAATCTTGGTATTAAGTTAGGATCCTGATGTTATTTGTCTCTTGGGTGCTTGAAGGGAAAAGGGTGACCCTAGGATTTAGGGCTACTGACTGTGAGGAGAGTAGCTGTGCAAGAGACTGTGTGACACTGAGTGTTGGGGGTGTGATGGATGATGGTGGGACACCCTGGCAGAGGGGAAATTTTGGTGGTAGTCAGAGGCAGGTCTGCCTTGGATGTGAGCACCCTGATCATAACTGGCAAGTCTCCTGTGTACAGCTTTGTGCTGCCAAGGGAGGGACTGAATGCCTCTCTTCCCCAGCTGTGAGCCTAGAGAGAGCTCTATTGCCCAGGGAGGCCTATTAAGGTGTCTTGTTGCCACCACTGGCCTTCGAAGGAGGAGGTGAGTAAAGGGCACTGTCTGGGGACCTAGCCTGAGCAGCTGAGAGCTGGAAGGCCTGCTGTCCCACACAGCCCTCCTCAGCACTTGTCCCTGGCCTGCAGTTTGCTGGACGCCATCTCCCTGGTGGTAAGGTAGGGAGAGGACATGGCAGCTGCAGCCAGCCGCACAAAGATCTGCCACGGCAAATTTTCCTAGCAGACATGCAGCCAGAGCGAAGGCCCTGTAGAGGTAGGAGATTGCGGTGTTGGCGGAGGGAAGAGACAGAGAGAAGGCAGTGGGGCACAGTAGGAGGGGACAGTGCTGCAAAACCTGATTCTGGGCTTGACCCTAAATCAGGGGGAATCTTTGACCCCCTTTCTTCATCATATCAACAGCCCGGCCCTAGAGCCTGGCCCAGGAATGTCTGGGCCTTGACTTGCACTGCCTGCTCTCTGGAGATGGAAGGAGACAGATGCCTGGGTCCCACCCCAGGAGGCCAGCAGAGTGAACTAGGGAGTCGCAGTGAATCATAGCAGAGACTGTACTTTCCTGCCCTTTGGCTAAGGCTGAAGCTGGAATGTTAAATGAGCTTGCAGAGCCACAGAATTCGATCACCGGAAAACATGTTTTTATTCCTGACATCCAGCAATAGAGTACATCAATCAGGGCAGATTGTGGGCGTCAGACTTTGGGAGAGGCTTCCCAAAGCAGGTTAACAGGTGAAACCCAGGACAGGAGATTGTTGAATGAGTTCTGTGAGTGAGGGAATGTGTGGCAGGCCCTCTGTGAGTCAACACACCACCACATAGTTAGACCAAAACAAAAGGAGTTGCTGGAAGGGAGAAGAAGACACTTCCAAAAATCAGAACTACAGTGTGCATGTAGAAGAACGTGAGTTATGCTGTATTGTGGGTACTCGGGGGAAAAAAATGTGTACAGACCACCTGTACAGGTCGGCAGCAGTTCCCCGGTGATGGGCAGCAGCAGGGTGGGAACAGCTTCCTGGAGAACTGGAGACCAGCAACCTCCTCGTCTGTGAGCACTCTGGAGAATACCTGGGAATTATGAATAAAGAGGACAAGCAGGTTCCCGTGAGCAGTGTGCCCGGGGTCTTTGATCTGATTTGCTCCATCTGTGTCCCAGAGCTGCCACAGACTCTAGAAAAATTGAATGTAGTACAGCAAGTCTGGCTTCAGGTGAGTGACCCTGAGAAGGTGGCCATGGCCTTCATACCCACTCTCCCGCACTATAGCATGCTGTCCATCAAGGTCAGGCTTTTGTGATCCCTACCCCAGCATTTCAAGAGAGACATGTACATTACACCAGGGATCCATGCCTTGGAGCACGCAGCATACAAGCAGTAAGATAAGAACTGGTTGGCAGCAATCCTGGAGAACAATAGTCTGCCAGGGGGTTGTAAACCAGTGACTTTTGGCCAGTTCCTGAGCCTGGCTTCTGGCCCCCAGCCTCGCCCAGGGCAGGCTTATAGCCTCTTTTTATCTTGAACCCCTGATAAACTACCATTTTGTATTTTTTTTTTAAAGATTTTATTTATTTATTCATAGAGACACAGCTAGAGAGAGACAGAGACACAGGCAGAGGGAGAAGCAGGCTCCATGCAGGGAGCCCGATGTGGGACTCGATCCCGGGGTCTCCAGGATCACACCCTGGGCTGCAGGCGGCGCTAAACCGCTGAGCCACTGGGGCTGCCCTCATTTTGTATTTTGTAATAAACCCTTAGTTTATATTAGAGAGCAACAAAGAGAAAGAAAGAAACAAAGAAACAGAAAAGAAAGAAAATTTGTACTAAGTAACCCACAGGGAGCCTGAAAACTATTCCACTATGAGTGGGAAAGGTGTGTGTGCGCCTGAGTCAGAGAGAGCAGGCACTTATTTACCCACCTGGGATTTACCCATCACTGCCCCACAGTCTAAAAAGTCATCTTAGAAAAAGCAGCATCTCTGAGAACCCAGAAGAGCATGGGACCCACAGGATGTTGGACAGGTGCCAACAAGGTCTTGGCTCCAAACTGATTTTGAGAAGCACAGTGCAGGGTACTCCAAAGGCTAATAATCAGAATTCCTTCATATAAAAAGAGAACCGACAAGGAGTCAGTGAGGCCAGCTGATGACCCTAAACCAAAGTGGCGGCTGATCTGAGAATCTGCCTTCATCCTGCAGAAGAAAACCTTGGAGACATTCCTATTCTGCAGGTGTCTGGTGGGAGGCAGGCCAGAGTTGTTCAATGCAAACAGTGCTAAGCCTACAAAGTGTCCCAGGCCTAGATAACAAACAAGATATAAGTAAATCCCTTCAACCCAATGGCACCCACCCACCACTCCTGCAGATACTTGAGGGTAGGATTTCAGAACGTTGTCCAATGCAGGCCCCGTCTTTACAGACATCCAGTGAATTGTCAGTTTGAATCCTACCCAGGGAGCCCTGGGAACTGAAGATCTTTCACCCAAAGCAGGCTGGCGTGAGGAAGGGCATAGTCTGTAGACATAAAACATACTGTTGAGGGGGACACAGCATAGTCTTCTCTGATGGGAAACTTGCTAAATGCACTTTGGCAGAAAACCAATGAACACTCTCAAAAAGTTTACATTCAAGGACGTGTTTTTGGAAGTTTATATTGTAACCAGGGGAATTGTTTTGCTACCTCGCTGATTTTCAAAACGGAGGATTTATTTTAAAGTGCTGCTTATTTGACTAAGAAAATATTTTTACATGCTTGAATACACTTTACATTTGCAAAGGATGTTCCAGTATTGCTAAGTGATTTTACACACAGTATCTTACTTAATAGTGTATATTTTATGTGGTCTTTAAATTCTTTGCTGTTAATCATTCCATATCCTGTCTGGTTGTGCTTGGTTCTTATCACTGAGTAAAATCAAGCAGCTCTTCCACGTCTCCTTCAAACAGCCTCTACTATGACTTCCTTTCTTCTTGTTCCTACTGTATCCTGCCCCACTTCTCTTCTTACACCAGGGCAAGCAGTGTATATTATAGTGGTTATGTGCACTACCTCTAGAGCCAGAGTGCCTGGGTTCAAATTCCAGCCCAGCACTACTGTGTGACCCTGGGACAAATTCCTTAATCTCTCTGCCTCAATTTCCTTATCTGTAAAATGGAAGTGATATTATGCATCTCGTAGAGTTGATGTGAAGATTAAGTAAGTCAAAAGAGAGCACGTGTGTAAAGCACTTAGAGCCCCATCTGGTATATAGTAAGTGCTCAATAAATGATAACTGTCACTATAATGATTATTACCCTTGATGTTCTTCATCTAGGATGAAGTTCTTCCATCTATTAGACATACTCTAACGGGCTTCTCCTGTACCTTTTCCATATGGGGTTATAACCTCTATCCCTTCTCCTTTGGCTCATTTATCTTATTATCATTTCCTCCACCCCCATGGCTCCAATTACTTTTCTGCTATACTCCTTTTCCTTTAGGATCCTCTGGATTCTCAGTCAGTACCAAGGTCAGGCTGTTTTCTGCTATTTTAGCCATTTCCAACTTTTCTTTGGTCCCTTCCTATTAATTTGGAGTTGCTCTCTGCTGTTTGTGCCATAAGCTGTCCTGTCATGACTATTGTATTTCATCCCATTGCGTGTCAGGCTTTGTGCTCCTATGACCTGGTTTTGTAGCAAATCTTCAGTTATTCCCTGCCCCCACGGTATATCTTCTCTATTCCTAGATAAAAGCACCTGATTTGTGATTAATACCTTCTTCCCCCAGCCACTTAGTTTCTAATTTTTTTCTACTATCCCAAATTTATCGGTAATGCATTGGGCCCGGTTTCCCATTGATGCGGCTCCATGATAAGGGGTGCAGTTCCTAGGAATAGCCACTAGGTGGCAGAGTGCCTCCTCATGCTGCGCCTTCCTGCCTAGGGCGCACAGGCGTGTTAACTTGGCCAGGATTAAATTTCCAGGCTTCTTGGAGGTTTCTAGCAAGGTGAGAGGATTTGGAAATTATAGATTGATTCTATCCCAGCAAAGGATATTCTCTTCTAGAGAGATTTACCCCTATATCGTTAATCAATTATGCAGCCATAGGTATTCGTTATAGAAAAATCAGAACTATCGACAAGCAAAGAGGACAAAAGACCAAGTACCTGAACCCTTACCACACACAGATGATAGATTTCCTTCCAGACATTTCTCCATGCAAATCTATACAAATAAATACATGCTGTGTGTATATAACCATTAATGCAACCATTTTATATACTCTTGTTTTGTAACCCCTTTTATCACTTTACAAAATATGGTGGATGTTCTATCATGTCAAAAACTGTACATCTACATTTCCCCCATTTTTGTACTTTTTACACATTACATGAGTACATGGTTGTACAGAAACTGTGAAAACATTAAAATACCAAATTGGCTACAAGATATTTTATTTTATAGATTTACCTTGATTTATTTAATGAAAGGTCTATCACTGTCTGTGTAACATCTAGACATTTCCTTCCTTGGGATCTCACTGTTTGGTCTGCATCCCAAATATGCTTTTCTTCCTTTAAGAGCTTTTTAATCCCTCTAGTGGTAACCCCACACCTGGTTGCCTACTGGGATCTTTGGAGAAATGTTATTCCCAGGTCCTACCCAGGTTTTTAGAATCCAAAACTCCAGGGATGAAGCTTGGACCCAAGCATTTCTAAGAGTTCCTACAGTCGATTCACTTTTGCAGCCTGGTTGGAACTGCTGGCTGTGATGATAGGTAGGATAAACACTTGAAACCCCAAGGGTTTCATTAAGGCTTGCAAGTTCCCAGGATCTTTTTGCTTATGTTCTGGATGAGGCTAACCATGTATCATTCCTTTAGCTCCCCTTCCATGGAGGGCAGGGGTTGGTTCTGAGTCAGTGAAGTATGTCCTCAAGAAATAGGATAGCAGGGCACCTGGGTGGTTCAGTCGGTTAAGTATCTGCCTTCGAATCAGAGAAAGACAAACATTATATGGTCTCATTCATTCGGGGAATATAAAAAAATAGTGAAAGGGATTAAAGGGGAAAGGAGAGAAAATGAGTGGGAAATATCAGAGAAGGTGATAAAACATGAGAGACTCCTAACTCTGGGAAACCAACAAGGGGTGGTGGGAAGGGAGGTGGGCGGGGGGATGGGGTGACTGGGAGACGGGCACTGAGGGGGCACTTGGCGGGATGAGCACTGTGCGTTATACCATATGTTGGCAAATCGAACTCCAATAAAATATACAAAAAATATATATATACGTCTGCCTTCGGCTCCCTGCTCATGATCTCTCTCTCAAATAAATAAAGTCTTAAAAAAAAGGAAATAGGATGGCAATTTGACCTCACCCAGCAGGTTGATTGAAAATGGGACTGAAATTCTATAATGATAAAAGCAAATTGTACAGAGAGAGAGAGAGAGAAATGTTTTCCAATGAATAAGCTAAAAATAGAAGATTAGCATTAAGATAGATATTTGGGTATTAAACTTACTCTGGGGAAGCCTGGGTTGCTCAGTGGTTGAATGTCTGCCTTCGGCTCAGGGCATGATACCCAGGTCCCAGGATTGAGTCCTGCATAGGGCTCCTTTCATGGCGTCTGCTTCTCCCTCTGCCTTGTCTCTGCTTCTCTCTCTCTCTCTCTCTTTCTCTTCCTCTCTCTCTGTCATGAATAAATAAACAAAATCTTTAAAAAATAAACTTACTCTGAAGGGAAGTATAAGAATTCTTATTGGCTGTGGTGGGACTCAAAAGAAGGGCAAGCTACAAGAGCAAGGGACTTTAACTTAGGGTCTATGTTTAGAAGTCAGGAGATCCCTCCAAAAAAAAGAAAAAGAAGTCAGAGGACCCCTAGAAATGAATGGAAACATAATATCATCTTTATTTCCAATAACCCCAAACTCAAAGTAGCATTTCCAACAATGATGAATGTAGCTAAGAAAGCACAGTAATATGTGCAGTACCTACTTTTGTCACTAATTGCAGAAATTTACATATCCTATGAAGTTGTTACAGATATCTCAACATTGTTTGTGTTCACAACTACTTTGAAATAATGGTATTTAATCTGCCATTAGATCTTATTCTAGAATATATTAATAAAGCACATCTATGATGGTATCATAAATCTGTGTAAAAATATTTTAATAATTGTTTCAATTTAACTGGTCTTCTTTGTGATATTGTGTGTTTTATGTATTTAAAACCATCATTCTGAGAAGGGATCCATAGGCTTCTCCAGATAGCCAAAGAGTCTGAAGTACAGAAAAGGTGAGGATCAAATTAGAATAGTTGCATTACAAGGGCAACATTTTTTTAAAAGTTTAGATTAAAAACAAAAACAAAAAACAAGGTAGACATAGAACAGACCAAGACAACCCAGGAGAATTGTTAACCATGAGAAAAGCACCCTCCAGAGATGTTTAGATTAGCTGACAGCATTTTTAAAAGCAAAGGTAGTATCTGGGTGGGTTGAGTGAATATCAGTAACTAGCTGAGTAATGAATCTGGTTGAATGAATATCAGTAACAAGAATGCAGTGGTAAGGGGTGGTTACCTGCACGGTTTGGGAAATTTAAAGTGGATGCCAGCCACCAAGATGGGTGGGGGAGAGGAGTATGAACATATATAGAGAAGCGTGTAGCGTGATTCCTTTCTCATTGTGTTCTTCCCGTGAGCTCACGACCATTTTGACTTAAGGCTTTTGAGTTCTGTACTGAGGCTTCGAGATCTCAGGAAAGAGGTTTACAATGAACAAAATGTGTTTGTTAAGAGTATGCAGTGCTGGTGGAGATCTAGGGAAATGAGCATTTTTCTGGAATGCATTTTCTGAATGAGTGTTAAGTACCTTTAAAATGTTTGTATTCTTTAACATAGTAATTTCATTCCTAGGAATTCAGCTCCAAGGAAATAATCTAAAATATGGCTCTATGCACAAGGCATTCGTTATAATTTCATTATAATGAAAAACCAGAAATAATTAAGTACTCAAAACAGGAAGATGTAAATTATGGTATATCTGCATCATGAGAAATTCTTTGGCCGAGAAAGTACCTATGAGGAGTTTTTAATATTAGAGGAAATGTTTATGATAAATGCTAAACAGATTCAAAATTATATAGAGAAAATGTTTCAACTATGGAAAATGTGCAGAAAAAGGAGTTTCAGAAGGAAATATGCTAGAATGCTTAAAAGTAATCCTCTTGATTACGAAGTTACAAGTAATTTATTTTTTGCTTTTTTACTTGTTACTATACAAAACCACCACAGAATGTTCTGCTGTATAAGTAATTTTTTTTATTTTATTTTATTTATGATAGGCACGCAGTGAGAGAGAGAGAGAGAGAGGCAGAGACACAGGCAGAGGGAGAAGCAGGCTCCATGCACCGGGAGCCAGATGTGGGATTCGATCCCGGGTCTCCAGGATCGTGCCCTGGGCCAAAGGCAGGCGCCAAACCGCTGCGCCACCCAGGGATCCCTGCTGTATAAGTAATATATAAAAACTGTATAGTTGGGGCTCCTGGGTGGCTTAGTCAGTTGAGCATCCAACTCTTGGTTTTGGCTCAGGTCACGAGCTCAGGATCCTAAGATAAGAGTCCCTTCCCCGTCTCTGCTCAGCAGGGAGCCTGCTTGACATTCTCTCCCTCGGCCTGCCCCCATGCACTCCCTCGCTCTCTCTTTCTCTCTGGAATGAATGAATAAATCTTTTTCAAAAAATTTCATTGTAAAAATTGAAAACACAGGGTTGCTCAAATGATACAGAAGTGTAATGGGAAAAATATGAAAGTCTCTTGTCGCTGAAGGTAACCATGGTTAATAGTTTACCTCCTCATCTTCTAGATTTTTTGTATACATATAGAAATATATTGTGTTTTCTTATTTACCTAAGGGGGGTCATTATATAAGTATTTTTCTACAATGCTTTTTTTTTTTTTCACTCCTAAAAATGTCTTAATTATCTTTCCACCTCGGCGCATGTCCTTCTCCTTCGTTTGTTCTGTGTGCTGCCATGTATATCATGATGTGGATAACCCCCGCTGTTTGAAGCAGTGGTGCATGCAGTGAAGACCTTTGTGGGGGAGTGTGAATATTTCCTAAAGACAGGGAGACAGAGGTAGAGTTGCTGGATCAAAGCCCATGTGCATTTCTAGTTTTGATAGATACAGCCTGTGTTTATTAAGATGATAAAACTTGTCTACTGTAACCAAGACCCTAGAACTACAGGGGCTTAAAACAAGATAGTTGTTTACTTCTCGTTTAATAAGTAGTCTAAGTGTAAGCAGTCCAGGGCTACTGTTCCGCCACCAAAGTGCCAGGGACTCAGATTTCTTCTGTCTTGTTGCTCTGCCGTCTTCAACACACGGCTTTAATCTTATGGTCTGAGATAACTGCTTCCACTCTTCCATTGGTATCTGCTTTCTGGGAAGTGGGGCAGGAGTGGTCTAGGGCAGAACCCAAGGCTTACACTGTCCCAGGATTGGGATCTTAAGCATCTTGGCCATACATAGTAGTGATGTGCCACGGGCAGCTTTGTGCACAGCTAAGTTTCTAAAAGCAGAAATCTCATAAAAGATATGCAAGACCTTTACACTGAAAACTACAAAACATTGCTGGAGTGTCCAGATCAGCTAAAAGCAAGGTTTTTAAAATACTCGTTGCATGTGGGTCGGCCATGGGGACTCTTCCCATTACCTTTCCATATGACTCACCTGTTTTCCTATTTGGTGCTCTTCTTTCTTTCTTACTGATTTGTAGGGACTCCTTTTTGATTACGGATGGTAACATTTTGTCTTTTAAAGTGTTACAAAATATTTTAGTCAGTTTCTTATGTCTTTTTTTTTAATTTTTTTTAATTTTTTTATTTATTTATGATAGTCACACAGAGAGAGAGTGAGAGAGGCAGAGACACAGGCAGAGGAAGAGGGAGAAGCAGGCTCCATGCACCGGGAGCCCGACGTGGGATTCGATCCCGGGTCTCCAGGATTGCACCCTGGGCCAAAGGCGGGCGCCAAACCGCTGCGCCACCCTTCGGCACCTCTTGACATATTGAAGTTATATGTAATCAAGTCTGCCTGTCTCCTTATGTCTCTGGGTTTTGTCTTGCTATTTATAACATGACTCTTGACCTCAGGGCTGTGGGTTCAAGCCCCATGTTGGGTGTAGAGATTACTTAAAAATAAATAAGTAAATAGACTTTTTTAAAAAGGCAGGGAATGGATAAAGAACACTGAGTAGCAGCAGCAGCAGTGTAGTGACCTAAATTATAGAGACAACCTCTCATTCTCTTTTTATTCTAATATCCTCTTTAATAGGCTGTCTCTCTGGAGCTGTTTGAGGGACCTGGGCTTTGAGAACAGAATAGGATTGAGATAGGTAGAGGAGAAAAGAGAAAGTCTCCCAAGTTAAAGGAACAACATAAATTAAAACCATGGATGCACAAATCAACCCGGCTGAAATGGACCTAGCTGGAGGAGGCATGGGCATTAGAAAATAAACTGGACAGGTAGATTGAGGCGGTCTCTGGAGAATAGGGCAGAGGCTAAATAAATACAATTAGAAGTGAACCCTGGGATTGGGAGGAATGTAGCAAATGCAAAAGGATACACATTTATGAATATGAATAAAGGGGTTTTTTTGAATAAAGTTTTTTTTTAAGGAAACAAATATCTAACAAAAGGTAAATGGTTGAGTAAATTAGAGTATAGCCACATGATGGGATACTAACACTGACAATAGTCATTTTTTGAAGGCTGCATGGAAAAACACTAAAGTTATAGTAAAAGGAGATGATTAAAAAGCATATAAAAATCCTAACTATTATCACAGCTATTTAAGGAAATAGGTGTGTGAGAAAAAGGCTGAGAAGAAAAACTTGAAAATAAAGAGAGGTGTAGTTGGATGATGCGTGATTTTTTTTCTCTTTTTAGATACCTTTATTTGTTGGTGTCGTTCTCTGTTTATAGTATTTTTAAAAGAGGCAGGTGTTAGTGGATACGAGAGAATCAACAGAGGCTTTTCAGAGCTTCCTGAAGGTGAACTGGGAGTTGGGGGCTGAGTGCCGCTTGGGAGGAGGGAGCTGACCCTATGGGATGTGTGATCCAGAAGGAAGGGACCCCCCTTCCAGGGCCTGCTGATCCCTTGGTCTATAGTACCGGCATGATAAAAAGCTTCTTTTCTGGCCTTCCAGGGTCTCCTGATGCTGCTACAAAACCTACCTACGATACACTGGGGCAACGAAGAGATTGGGCTGCTTCTCGCTGAGGCGTACAGACTAAAGTACATGTTCGCTGATGCCCCTAATCACTACCGCCGATAGGTGCTGTCTCCTCAGGGGGACCCAGACTGTCCCCATCTCTGATGGCAATCTGATCACTGTGGCCACTGTGCGAGCCGTGGACTCCGGCCAGGAACCACTCCTGCTGTAAAAAGCTCACATCCGCCGCCCAGGTCTTAACTCTGGCGTGCCTGTCCACCACTCCACGTCTCTGGATGTGTTTCTTGGACCACTCTCAGTATTCCATGACATGTGGATGGGCCCAGCTCTGGGAGAAGACAGGAAAGGAGGTACAGGGTTGTCTGCCCCTTTAAAAGAAACTGGACAAAAGAAGGGGAAGGCTCAGGGATTTGTCCCTACATGGGCTGACTGTCTCTCGCCTCCTGGCCCCTGACTGATGCCGTTGCTTTTTGTGACATAGTTTGATTTGATCACAGGTCAAAAAACGCCTTATGTTTTCAAGACTCCTGCCCCCGCCCCCTCCCATCCTAGCCCTTCCCCTTCTGCCCTTGTCTGAGCCAGTGAGGGGCAGCTTCAGACTGTTGTCCTCAGATGGAGGTACTGATGCTTCTAACTCTGGGAAGAGGCCTGCACCCAAGGGCTAGGAATTTTCTTTTTCCTTTTCTCACCAGATGTCTGTGTGTGCCTGCGTCTGTGTGTATATGTGGGTGTACACACCCATCAGCATTTAGTTACACGTATCCAGACCAGCCCCATGACAAACAGCTGGGAAGGGCCCCGGTGACCAAGTATACAGGCGTCCCTTGAGAAGGATCAGGGCAGGGGAGGGGGGAAGGGGCCTTATACCTCTACAAACCCTTTTTCCATGATGACCCACTCCAAGATATTATGTGTAAATTGTGTTATTATGTATATGGGTAAAGATGTACAAATATATGTCCTCTTTGTAGCAGATATGATTTTATATTTATAATGTGCATCAACATGTGAAAGCAATCTAGGTCACGAGCACAGAGGAAGTTGCCAGGCAGGTGCGTTTGGCAGCTCCAGGTTGGTTTCTGGGTGCCCTCCGGTGAGGGGAAAAGTGGGAGTCTGCCAAGCGCAGGCCACCGAGCAGATGGAGCTGCTTCGAGAGTCGGTGGCGTGTCGGTGGCGGCTGTCCCGAGCATCAGTGTCTCAGAGTGTTCCTCTCTTCCCTCCCCAGCTCTTTGTGGAGCATCTGCCCCACTCCTTCCCCGTGAAGGGTGGACAGAGCCCCCCCACCTCTCACTGGAGCCCAGCCGCCTCCCAGAGAGGTGGCTCCAGAGGCAGAAGCCCTCCTGCATGTTTTCAGCCCTTCCCTTTCCCCAGGAGGCTGGGGGAGAGCCTTTGTCTTTCCGTTTTAAGTCAGCATCATATTCAAGACAGAAGCTGTGACTGACTCATCCGTGCCAAGGAGAGGGGTTTTCTGTGTCTCCCTGGGGTTTGGGGCTCTTCTCAGTGAGAGGCATCCAGGGTCCCCCACTGTCACCCTCATACCCCACCCAGCTCATGAGATGGGTGGCGCCTGTTTGATTTCTGGAGTTCCGTAGTGGAGGGGCAGTGGGGGTATGGTGGCAAGCAGCCGTCATTCTCTGGAGAAGCTGGTCAGTGTCCCCGGGTGGGTGATACCTTTGAGTCTTTGCCAGTGAAGCTCCACCACGCTGGCATGTTACATTCTCATCTGGAGCTGTTTCTCAGGCATTCTTCCTAACCGTCTCCTCTTCCCCCTCAGTGTGCCTCAATGGTCTCCTTCACAGAGTGAGAGGGCTGTGGCCCTCCATCAACCGGACTAATTAAAGAAAGACACCTGTGTTCCCAAGTGGTGGTTTTATTTTTTTAGTTTTTATGTTTGTATGGAAATTGTGGATAAAGTGAAAGAATTGTAAATAAATAGTGTATTTCCTCCTCCACTGCTGATTTTTCACCCATGGATTTGTATAACCTGGAACCAAAGGGGTCCCCATTCCTCGGGTTTTTCTTGCTGGTATTAGTAAGGGTTAGGGGACAAGTCCTCTGTGGGGCAAGTAGGAGATCAACAGAAAATCACCAGGCAGTCACAGAGGACTGAGCATCTACTCTGTGATGGATCCTGCAGAAAATACAAAAATGAACATGGGACCTAACCACTGACATTTATAGAGTACCTTGCCACGTGCCAAGCAAGCCCTGTGATAAACACTTGAATGGTTTCTTCACCCAGAACTTCTTCCTATGACTCCTTTGAGAGTGTTGCTTAGTTTCAGTAATCAGGATCTATATTAGGATTACATTCAGCAACATGCAGCACAAACCAAAAAATAATCGTGGCTTACACGACAGAGGAATTTACCAGGCACCTGGGTGGTTCATTCATTCAGTCAAGTGTCTGACTTCAGCTCAGGTCATGATCTCAGGGTCCTGGGATGGAGACCCAGCCCCATAAGGGGCTCTGCGCTCAACAGGGAGTTTGCTTCTCCCTCTCCCTCTGGCCCTCCACCTGGAGCACCTGGCTGTGCTCTCTCTCTCTCTCTCAAATAAGTAAAATCTTAAACAAAAAGCCAAAGGAAATTAATTCTCCCTCCCATGAAAGCCCAAAAGTAGGCCACCCAGGGCTAGCATGATGGGTCTGATTCACAGTCTTTAGGAACCTGGACTCCTTCTCTAGGTCTTCACGGGAAGAGAGCAACTAGCACTCCAGCCACTGCATCCACTTGCCAAGCAACAGGATGGATAAAGGGGACAAAGAAAAAGGAAGCAGCCTGCTGCTCCCTCTGCCTGTGCCTCTGCTTCTCTCTGTGTGTCTCTCATGAATAAACAAATAAAGTCTTCTAAAAATAATAAAAAAAATCTTTTAAAAATAATAAAAGTCATGGCAGTACGTACATAACATAAAGTTTGCCATCTTAATCACTTCGAAGTGTACAGTTCAGTTGTGTTCAGTGTATTCCTATTGTCAGGCAACCAGCACCATCACCCATCTCCAGAACTCAACCTGCAAAACTAGAACTCTGTACCCCTGAAACAACAGCTCCCTATCTCCTCCTCCATATGGCCCCTGGCAACCGCCATTCATTCTACTTTGTATTTCCAGGAATTTGACTACTCTAGGCAACTTACATAAGTGGAATAATACAGTATTTGTCTTTTTGGACTGGCTTATTTCACTTAGCATAATGTCCTCAGGGTTCATTCAATTTGTGGCCTATATCAGAATTTCCTTCCATTTTTTAAGGCTGAATAATATTCCAACACACACACACCATACTTTGTTTCCATCCATCTGTTGATCAGTTGGGTTCCATTTTTTGGCTTTTGAGAATAATGTTATGAACATGGGTATATAAATATCACTTAGAGGGCCTCCTGGGTGGCTCAGTCGGCTGAGTGTCGGACTCTTGATTTCAGCTTAGGTTGTGATATCAGGATTTTGGGATCGAGCCCTGCATCTGGCTATGTGCACTCAGCATAGAGTCTGCTTCTCTCCCTCTTCCTCTGCCCCTCCCCCTGCTCACATGCACACGAGCACTCTCTCAAAATTAAATAAATCTTTAATAACTATCAAAGACCTTATTTTCAATTATTTTGGGTGTATACCCATAAGTGGGGTATTCTATTTTTGATATTTTGAGGAACCACCATGTTTTTCTCAGACTGCTTTTTAGATTTTTTTCTTTTACTTTGGGTTTCAGAAGTTTGTATATCTGAGTGTGGGCTTTTGTTTGTGGAGTTGTGTTTTTTTTGGGGGGGATTGTATTCTGTTTGGGTTTGAGTTTCTTGAATATATAATTTTATGTCTTTCATCAAATTTGAGAAGCTCTCAGTGATTATTTCTTCAAATACTTTTCTGTACCAATCTCACTCCTTTTAGACTCCAGTGATATGAATGTTGGACCTATAGTTCCTCAAAATCTGATTTATTCACTTTTTTCCTTTCTGTTCTTCAGACTAGGGGCTTTCTCCTCATCCATCATTAAGTTCATTGACTCCTTTTCTGTCATCTCCATTCTACTATTAAGCCCACACAGTGAATTTTTATTTCAGATATTGGTTTTTGGTTCTAGCATTTCCATTTGATTCTTTTTTATAGTTTGTATTTCTCTACTGAGACTGTTTTTTCCTTCATTTCAAGTGTGTTTACTTTTACCTCATGGAGCATGGTTGTAATACCTGTTTTACATTTTCGTCTGGCAGTTCCAACATCTGGGTCATCTTGGGGATGGCATCTTTCAATTGTCTTTCCTCTAAAAACGGATCACCCTTTTCTAGGTCTTTGGGTGTTGAGTAATTTTGGATTGTATCCTGGACATTTTGAATGTTACATGTGAGAATTCAGGTCTTATTTAAAAATACTCTAGAGCAAGGAGCAAGGGTCAGCAAACTGTTGCTCCTGGGTCAAATCCAATCCCCCTCCTCTTTTCATAAATAAAGTTTCATTGAAACACAGCAATGCTATTTATTTACATCTTGTCTTTGGCAGCTTTTACACCACAACAGCAGAGTTAAGTGGTCGTGCTAGACTGTATGGCCCACAAAGCCTAAAATATTTCCTATCTGGCCTTTTATGGAAGAAGTTTGCTGATCTCTGCTCTCGAAAACACAGACTTCATTTTGTTTTGTATTGTTTTAGTAGGCAATCAACCCAGTTAGGTTCAAACTGCAAGTTCTCTCTCAACTTCTGTGGGCCATTGCCACGCTGCTTTGGGTTTATCCTGACAATGCAAAACGTTATGCCAGTTCATACACAGAGTTGGCCTCCCCTTCTGTAGCTGGCTTTTCCCTGAGATTCCCCTTATACTCTCTGGCTCACCAGTACTCTGTTTCCTAGTCAGCCAGAATTATGGTGTTTCTCTGCTGCCATACTAGTGCTGACACTGCTGCACAATTGATTCCTGCCCTTGGGGCAGGTCTGGGAGGGAGAAAAAATTAATTGTAATTCCCCCCACAACTCTCTGGCTCTGGCTCTCAGAGACACTTCCTAAGCCATCTGGTTAGAGAGATGTGGTTTGTAACATAATAAGGAATATATATTTGGTTTCTGCCCCCGGTCTCCAACACAGAGCTCCTAAAACCCTTGGAATTCCCTGAGTGATAGGAGCATCTTTTGTTCACCTCCTCATCTTTGGAGGCGACTCATGGTGAGCTCCTGGATAGCTTCAAGTTGGGGGGCTGGTTATCAGAAAGGTTAAGCCATCACCATAAGCTTGGAACTTTTGGCCCCATCCCCATCCTCTGGGGAGGGGAAAGGGACTGGAGATTGAGTAAATAATCAGTTATGGCTACGTGATGAAACCTCCCTTCAGAACCTTTACCAAAGAGGTTCACAGAGTTTCTGGGCTGGTGAACACATCTATGTGCAAGGAAGAATGATGCACCCCAACTCCACAGGGACAAAAGCACCTAAACCCGGGACCCTTCCAGACCTCACCTTATGTACTTCATCTAGATGTTCCTTTATGATAGACCAGTAAATGTAAGTGTTTCTTGGAGTTCTGTGAGCCATTTTGTGGCACATTATCAAACCTGAGGAAGGGGTTATGGGAGTGCCCCAATTTGTAGCCAGTTGGTCAATATACAAGTGACAACCTGGGGTAGATGACTGGCATCTGAAGTAGGGACAGTTTGGGGAGACTTAGCCCTGATCCTGTGGGTTCTGTGCTAGCTCCAGGTAGCGTCAGAAATGAGTGGTAGGACATGCGGTTGGCATCCAGAGAGCTAGAGAATTGGTTGATGAGGGGAAAAAAACCCCACACATTTGGTCAGAATTGTTGCGAGTAGAGAAGAAACAAGATTTGTTTTCTTTTAGGTTTCTTTCAGTTTTTGCTACCTCTGCTGCTGTGAACCTTAACTGGGACCTCCTCTGAAGTCAAAGCTGTGAGAGAAAAACTGGAAAAATTTTGAGAAACTCACCCCCTATGGATAGCTTCTTTAAGCTTTGACTCCCTCCCTAATTTGCCTGCTTGTTTTCTTTTCAGAGTTCTCAGGCATATTTTGTCCAGCATTTTAAGTCATCTTTAGTGGCAAAGAGAGACTGCAGTGGGCTTACTCCATCTTGCCTAGCACTAGAAATCCTCCAAACATTTTTGTCACAACATACAGTAAAAAATATGTTGCACACCGAGCCCAGTACACCAACACAGACACACAAATATGAACATTTCACAGTGTGTACTCTTCCTTGGTGTGGTGGCCTATAACCTGTTCTATTGCATTTTTCAAAAATGCTAATCAAGACTCATTACTGAGGGTTTCTTTTTAAGATTTTATTTATTTATGAGACACACACACACAGAGGCAGAGACACAGGCAGAGGGAAAAGCAGGTTCCCTGCGAGGAGCCCGATGCAGGACTCGATCCCAGGACCCTTGGATCACAACCTGAGCCAAAGGCAGATGCTCAACCACTGAGCCACCCAGGTGCCCTCATTACTGAATATTAACTTGAATTTGAAAAACACAGCTCTTCATGTTATTGAAATGGGTGAGCTAAGCCTGCTGCTAGCTGAAATAAACTTGAGCACGTTTCAACAAGTCTTGAATAATAAATACCACAGCTGATAATGCAGTAAATTTGTAAGTCAAAAAAATGTGATGAGAATTGCGTTATAACCCTGGATTATAGAATTCAAGGTTCTCCATGTGAGAAACATTCCCACTTCCTCCTCCCTTCCCCCAACCCTAGACAAAGGTGAATCGAATTAGGGATTTTTGTGGGGTTTTTTGCAGTCCAAAAATAGCCAACTCAGAGTGATAGGATTCGATTGTAAGTCACCCCAAGCCTATTTTATGTTAGGCACCTGATACCATGTATTACTTGCAAAATAAACAGCCTGAAGTCAACTCTATAAGGAGAAGAAAACAAGGCAGTAATTATTGATAACCTGATTCCCACTGCCTTCTTTCCCTCTGTCTTGCCTACCTCCTCCTTTCCTCCCTTCCTCTCCCCCGCAATAAAAATCATAAGGGTAATAAATATTTGAAGTGGGTACTGATCCTTGGCAAGTTAAAGGATATGTATGCTCAAACAGCCAGAGCCCCAACCAAAAAGGAATGTGGCAGTTCCCTACAACACTACTTTCACCTAGTGAAAAATCCACCTTTATTACTAAGTTACCACCAGAATACAGTGAACTTGATGACTCATTATAAGCACTTCCAAAATGTAATAAACTTTTTCTATAAAGGTTTCAGAAATATCTTACAACCGTATACTTAGAACGCTATGTTTACACAAAATAGCACTTAATAATACACAAGCTGTCTAAAGCAGATGGTCCCCTTTTCCCTCCTCAGTTACTTCTGGTTTTCTTTTTTTTTTAAGTTTTCTTTATTTATTTTATGATAGACAGAGAGAGAGAGAGAGGCAGAGACACAGGAGGAGGGAGGAGCACGCTCCATGCTGGGAGCCTGACGGGGGACTCGATCCCGATCCCGGGACTCCAGGATCACGCCCTGGGCCAAAGGCAGGCGCTAAACCGCTGAGCCACCCAGGGATCCCCTACTTCTGGTTTTCTAAAACAGTTTCTTTTGAAAAATGAAAGGCATCTTTCCCTGATTCTTTCAGCACAGAGTCTACATTTGGGAGTGGGCAGAGAAGAGATGGTAAAGTAAGATAAAAGGTTGAGTGAATGAGAATGTGGAGGCATCAACCCCGCTGCCCCACCCCTACACAGAGGCTGGATCACTCCATCTGGGATCTTACCTCCCCCCAGACACCCTGAATTCTCCAAGTCTAGAGAACCCATCTGTGTATTCACTGCCCACCCCTCCTCCAAGATGACTAAAGGAAGCAGTCTATTGAAAACTTGGTCTGTGATCTCAGGATTAGAGAGTACTGAAGGAGAAACACAGGACTCTGCTTGAGATGCTACATCAAGATCCCTTTCTTTGCTCAATCTTTTGAAAACATAATAAAAAAAATTCTGCCTCACCCTTATTGAACCTCACGGTGGGGAACCATGCTTCAAATCAACAGGCAGAGCTGTGCCCCCAAAATGGATCAGCCCTTGTTCACAGAGGGAACTATTTGCTTTAGACATTTTTAAAAACCCATCTTGCTTGGAGATGGGTAACAGAAGTCTAAACTTGATTGAAGGGATTTCTAACTTTATAATAAACCAATTTAAAGAGGAGAAGACATCTTGTTTTCATGTCTTAGACAAGAGAACATAGAGAAGGCATAGGGAGAGAGATGTTATACCTGCAGGAGGTGGCTTCTGCAGAAGCTGACACTCCATTCTTCTACAATAGTAGCTAACAGTTCTTGGGTACTTACTGTGTACCAAGCAAAGCTATCTTACAGGAATTCACCAGACTAATCTTCCTAACAGTCCTGTAAGTTGATGTTATCCTTTTCATCACCCTTATCTTATAAGTGGGGAAGGTGAAGTTTGAAGAAGTCACGTATCTTGCCCAAGGTCTCATATCTAATAAGTAGCAGAGCTAGGATTTGAACTCAGGCAACCTGGCTCTGAACTCCACATACCTCTCCACCATGCCATAGTAGCTTCTGGTTTCCCACTGAATTAAGGCTTGACCTTACATGAAAGCCACAGAGCAAGCAAAATGAGATCCCTTGTATTCCTTCCTTATACCGCACCTCTGTTCCAGGGAGATAAAAAGAAAGGAAATGGGAAAGAGGAAGAAGAAGAGAAAGCTTTGTCATGATCATTTTAATTCATAAGCTTGAGTTCTAAAGTCTGCCAGAAAGAGCTCACTGTCCACTAAAATTCATGCTTCCCTTTCCATAGGATAGTTTCTGGGAACTGGCTGATCAACCAGGGATTACATTTCCTGACCTTTCTTGGAGTTGGGTGGGATTATGTGACAAGTTCTCTCCAAGAAAATGTGAACAGAGGGAATGTATGTCACTTTGGGGACAAGACAGTTAAAAAGCAGGTGTGCCTTCTCCATTCTGTCTTCCCCTGTTTTGCTTTGTAGATGCAAAGGACTGCAAGCCCTGGGGAAGAGAGAAGCCACAGGGTAAAAGAAGTCTCAGTTCCTGAATGACTCAATGAAAGGCTATCCACCAATCAGGAACACTACACTAGACAAGTATATAAGAAATAAACTTCTTTTGTACTCAACCACTGAAACTTGGGGCTTGTATCTTACAGCAGCTAGTATTACCCTAACTAATGCAGAACAGATAACCAATGACTGTCCGGCCACCCTCCCCCAACACCTTTCCTGTTCTAGTTCTGTATTGCTATAGCACAAACTACCCCAAAACTAAGTGGTTTAGTGCAGCCACTGTATTGCGCTCACAGACTCTGGGTAAGGAACTCAGGTGGGGCATGACAGAGATGACAATTCAGGAATATCCTTTGCAGGAATAGGTCTGGAAAGACTCAGAGGCTAGGGATGGTTCACTATTGGGGATTGCTATCTATCTAGGGCCACCTTCCTTCCTATGTCTGGCAGTTGACACTGGGAATCAGTTAAGACCTCAACTGGAGCTGTTGGTCAGAACATCTATATGTCACCTCTTCAGGTGTGTGTTCTTTCCACATCCTTGTGGGGACTGCGTTCCAAGAGCATCCCAAAAAGGCTGAGTGGAAGCTGTATAATCTATGATGGCATGATATCACTTCTGCTGGTGTCACATGCCCACCTAGATTCCAGGGGAGGAAATGTCGATGCCATCTCCAAATGGGAGGAACATCAGTATCACGTTGTAAGAGTATGTCGGCTGGGGGATCTTATAATTATCTTGGAAGGCCATCTGCCCCACTTCCTTTCCATAGTTCTCTCCTCCATTTCCCTTCCTTCTTCTTGTCCTGTGCTTTCTCCTCCTCTTCCTGCTTTCCTTTCCCACTTCACAAGCCTTCCCATTGTCAACTCTTTCTAACATTCCTCAGCTCTATTCAATTCACGTCAATTGAGCATACGTAATGAGACAAGTGTCTGATCCACAGACACAGATAACACCCTTCCTTTTCTGCATCCTGTTCTCTCTCTTCCCCTCCATTTTTCTACTCTTGAGATGGGTATAATGCAACATTTCCCAACCTTACCACTGTTGTCATTTTGGACTGGATAATGCTTGTTGTGGGGTTGTCCTGTGATTTATAGGATGTTTTGCAGCATCCCTGGCTGCTTCTCACTAGATGCCAATAGTACCCCTGCCCCTGTCATAACAATAAAAAATGCTCCCAGATATTGGTAAATGTCCTGGGGAGGAAAGGGCAAAATTGCTCCTGGTTGAGATTCACTATATTAAGGGAGTAAGCAGGGGAGGTGGAGTTAAAAAAAATTCCCAAATCTTAGAAGGCAGTATCTCCAAACTCTTTTGCTCTTGCACTCTTTGCAACAAAAGAAGGGCTGAGGATACAGCCCAATATAATCATATTTATTTATTCATATCTATATATATCCTCCTTTTATATAAGTATAAAATATCCATAAAAGTGGACTTTTTAAAAAAGGATAGGATAAAAACATAACTAGCTATCCTAATATATTCTTCCCTCAAGCAAATAGGTCATTTGTGTACTTCCTGGAGTATGGCCATTCCACCTTAGAGACCACTGCTGGGCTGTAATGAGTGCAGTCTTGAGGGCTTCATAGGTCCGAGCTCACAGCCCTGCCATCAGTTCCCAGTACTGCCGTTTACTAGTTGAGTTACATTTATTAAGTCAATAAAAATGTCAGGAATACAATTGAAAATAAGACATAACTCTCAAGAAGCTCATGGCGAGGAGACCTTGGGCAACCCAGTAGTCTCAGGTTCCTCATAGGTAAGTAGGGATATCTTGCAGAATGGTAGTGAGGATTAAGTAAGATAATATTTGAAAAGCATATAATAAATATTCATAAATGGTACTTACTACCTCATCGTAGGGCCATTTGTGATAATGAAACACTGGACAGAGCCAAACTGTATATCATTCAATGATTGGTTGAAGAAACAATGGTATATCTGCACAGTGGAGTAACACACAGCTGTAAAGAGGAAGGTGTAATATAGATCTATATTGCTATGGAGTGATCTCCAGGATATGTTGTTAAATAAAACAAGGTATGGGGGTGGGAGAGGGTCAAGTAGATGAAGCACAAAAGACTTTAGGGCAATGAAACTATACTGTATGATACTATAATACTATGCACATGCCAAAACTCGTGGAACTTCACATTACAAAGTGAGCCTTAATGTATATGAATTGTAAAAGATCATTGTAGGAGGTCAGGGGATCCTAGATAGAAAGCAGACTGGGACAAAAGAATCTAACTATGAAATAATCTCTTTGAAGGGGGTAGGGAAAAGGGTGCTGACCTAAGTAACTTTGGAAATGAGTAAAGTCTGTAAGACTCAAAGTCAGAGACTTGTGCATAAGTAGTGTACTCTAGTTGAAAAAGTGTTTCCCATGGGTATATGGGTTAACAATTCTGAAAACACTGTATGTGTACTGGAAATGACGATTAAATAAATGGATGGCATATGGTGGGATCCAGGCTTTTCAGTTTTTAGAGTGGAAGGTTACAAATAAGCAAGAGTGGGGGATGGCTAGAATGATCCAGGTGCCAGGTAGTAACACATTAGAGTTATAAGACTTTAGTATGCACACATTCAGCTTACCAATGGAGATATATGTGTTACATATAAATGCATACATACACTATTAACATTCACAGATCTGTGGATATAGAGGAGTAGTATTCATTGAAATATTTACTTCCCTGTCAGCGGAGAGAACCTAGAAGCAGTAAGATTCCAGTGGCAACAAACACACTTAGTGTCTAGATCTTGGTTTCTAATACCATTTCCCAGTAAAAGGAAGCAGGGCTCCTTGGAGAAATGACTGAATCTAGATCTAGGGCATCTTGGGCCAGAAAGTAATATGCTCTATAAAGCACAATGATGGAAGTATGTCAAAGGGACAATGTAGCCAAAGTAGGAACAATTTTAGCAACAAAATGAAGTGGTATTGGATTATAAAGCAAAGTATAAAATAAGTATCCATGAGTCCATACCAATATGAATAAACAATTCAAAAAGTAAATGGGGGAGAAGAGACAAATTCCCTTCTTCTTAATGCAGAAGAATTATTATTATTTTTTTAAGATTTCTTTATTTTAGAGAGAGAGAAAAGGAGAGAGTGCATGAGCTGGGAGAGGGGCCAAAGGAAAGGGGAAGCAGATTCCCCTCTGAGCACAGAGACTGATGTGGGGCTTGATATAGGGCTCAATCTCAATGCTGAGATCATGACCTGAGCTGAAACCAAGAGTGAGACAGAGGCTTTAACTGACTGAGCCACCCAGGTGCCCCTCCCATGCAGAAGAATTATAAGCAATTTATGTAGATACCCTGCTCTTAAGAAAGTGGAGCATAACTCCCTACTCCTTAAGTGTAGGCTGTGCATGGTGACTTCCTTCAAAAAAG
Source organism: Canis lupus baileyi (assembly GCF_048164855.1). Taxonomy (NCBI): domain Eukaryota; kingdom Metazoa; phylum Chordata; class Mammalia; order Carnivora; family Canidae; genus Canis; species Canis lupus. Next base: position 66,203,489 of record NC_132844.1, on the reverse strand, counting down.
CACAGTATACGAAAGGGGAGAAAAACTTTATAGAAGAGAAACGTGACAAGCACTGCCTCAGCCAGATGATCAAGGTTAACATCAATAGTGATAATTCATGTTAAGAGTATATACCTTCAGTATGATATGATGAGAATGACATTTTATCTCTATGGTCTTCCTCAAAACCTATAACCCCAGTCTAAGCATGAGAAAAACATTAGACAAATCTCAATTTGGGGATATTCCACAAAATACCTGGCCAATACTCCTCAAAACTGTCAAGGTCATGAAAAACAAGGTAAGTCACAGCCAAGAAGAGCCTAAGGGGACATGCCAACTAAATGTCAGGATGGCCTCTAGATGCACTTGCTATTCCTGGGACAGAATGCTAAGGTGGGATTGGAGGCACCAACAGACATGTAATCCAAAGACTAGGAAAGCATCTGCATGAGTACAGTTGTGGCTCCCACCAATTTTCCTGTCTGTGATATTATAGGCTGAAATTCTTTTTTTAAAAAATATTGATTGATTGATTGATTGGGGGATGGGCAGGGAGGAAGTGCAGAGGGGGAGGGAGAGGGAGAAGCAAACTCCATGCTGGGCTTGGAGCCAGCACAGAGACCCTAAGATCTTGACCTGAGCCAAAACCAAGCTTGACCCACTGAGCTACCCAGGTACCCCTCAGGCTGAAATTCTTGATATGACCGGGCCACACAGATAAAGCTCCAGGCTGGGGTTGCAAACATGATTAGGAAATTAGGTTCCGGAAACAGAACTGAATTGGCATTCTACTCTACCATTTAACTTGTTACTTCGAGAAGATTGCTAAACCTCTCTGTGCCTCTTTTCTCATCAAACTTAAAATAAGAATTATAATTGTAACCACCATCATCATAGTGTTTGTGAGGAGCATATAAGATAAAGTATGTAGGGTGCTTGGCCTAGTACTTGGCCCTTAGTTCTCAATAAATGTTAGCCCTTTACTGTTGTGCTTTGTATGATTCATTTAGTATATGTGTTTTCCCTTGACAGAATATAGGAAAATTGTTAACCAAGTATCGGGAAATGGAAAAGACAAGAGGAGGTGTTATCACAGAGGTACACACTACAGGGAGCAGCTACCACACTATAGTGGAGGATCAAAGAAAAGAAGTTCAGGTGGTGGTGGTGGTGCTATTAATAGCTTTATTGAGGATAATTTACATCTATCATAAAATTTGTCCAATGAAAGTGTATGTAATGCTTCAGTGACTTTTCAGTAAACGTCTACAATTGTGCAATCATCACCACAATCCAGTTTTGGAACATTTCTATCACCTTCCCAAATTCTCTCATGTCCCTTTTCCTTTAGTCCTGGCCCCCGCGCCTAGCCCCAGGCAACTGATTTCCACCTCCATAGATTCTACTGTTAAGTTTTGAAAACTTCAGTAGTAAAAAGAGGGGAATCCCTGGGTGGCAGCGGTTTGGCGCCTGCCTTTGGCCCAGGGCGCGATCCTGGAGACCCGGGATCGAATCCCACATCGGGCTCCCGGTGCATGGAGCCTGCTTCTCCCTCTGCCTGTGTCTCTGCCTCTCTCTCTCTCTATGACTATCATAAATAAATAAGAAAAAAAATTAAAAAAAAAAAAAGAAAACTTCAGTAGTAAAAAGAGGTCATGCAAAACAGATGCTATTTAGGAACAGATTCAAAACTTTTTGTGCTCTTTTTAAGTAAGCTCTACACCCAAGGTGGGGCTCGAACTCACAGCCCGAGATCAAGAGTCTCATACCCTACTGACTGAGCCAGCCAGGTGCCATCAGACTTATTTTAAAATTATCACAAGTTTGGGACATCTGGGTGGCTCAGTGGTTGAGCATCTGCCTTTGGCTCAGGGCGTGATTCCAGGATCCGGGATGGAGGCCTACGTCGGGCTCCCTGCATGGAGCCTGCTTCTCCCTCTGCCTGTGTCCTTGCCTCTCTCTGTGTGTGTTTCTCATGAATAGATAAATAAAATCTTAAAAATGAATGAATGAATGAATGAATGAATAAATAAAATTGTCAAAAGTTTAAAGTCGTTTAAAAGTTGGTTATAGTTTTAGGTAACGTGGAACTCACCATAAAGCAAAATCAAAAATGAAAAGGGACGTGGGTAAGGTGAGAAGCAGCTCCACCTAGGGGCGGCTTGCGGGGCGACCCCGTCCCACCTGGAGCGGAATCGCAGCACACCTGCGGCCCCCTCTACGCGGCTTCGCTCCGGCGCAGGCGCAGTGACGCCGGTTGGCGGCCGAGGGGGCGGGGCGCGCAGCCCGAGCGAGAGTTCACATCGATCGCGAGCGCGTAGCGATTGCTTCTGTCTGTTGTTTAGTTATGGCGCCGGCGACGAGGCTGAGAGGCGGCGGGAACCCGGGCGGGGGTCTCGCTCTGTGCTGACCGCGACCTGGGGCACACGGGGCTATGGAGGAGCCCGGCTCGTTGGTCACGGGAGACCGCGCCGGTGGCCGGAGGTGGTGCTTGCGGCGGGCCAGGATGAACGCCGAGTGGCTGCTGCTGGAGGACGGAAACGAGGTGAGGGGGAGGGGCCCTGGGGCGGGGGACCGGGTTGGAGGCAGCGGCGCCGGGGCGTCCGGGCGGGAGGGATGAATGGAGCAGGGGAGGTGGGGGCGGGCCGGAGCGGAGACAAGTGAAGGAGGGTCGGGGGTCGGGGGTCGAGGTGCGAGGTGTTTGGGGTCGCCGTGGGGACCGCTCGGGAGGAAAGATGGCCCCTTTGAGAGCGGCCTGCGCCTGCGGGGCGACCTTGGGCGGGAGGCCGGGTTGCGGGGAGGCGCTGGAGGGAGGGGCTGGGCGAGCCGCGGGCGTGGGCGCTGAGCGGACCGGCTGGCTTGGGAGGGGCCTGGGGGGCCCGGGGTTGGGTCGCGCCGAGCCCTGAGGGGCCCAGTGCGCCTCCACCGCGAGTGACCAACAGCCGGGTGTCCGGGTTGGTGGGTGGGGGCAGCGGGAAAGCATGAACTTTCTCGAGTTTAGCTTGAAAAACACTGAGTTTGGGTCATGTCCCTTCAGATGAGCGCACTGTACTGTAAAACTGTCTTCCTTTCCAACCCTTGGGGGAAATCGACGCTCTAGGAGGATCCACATTATATCCTGTGAGCCTTTTTTTTTTTTTTTTAACTAAAACAGTTGATAATTTTATTTTCACATTTCACAATACAAATGAAAATTGCCCTTTTTTTGGGGGGGGGGGTGTCCCACTACTCCCCTGCAAAAACTATTCTCTCTTTGATAGGAAGGGGAAGCAAGTCTTCCTTATCCTGCTGTTAGAAAACACCCAGAGTCACAGCACCAGGATATCCTGGTGAAGTAGAACAAGTAATATAAAATGAATATAAAGAGGTTCCTGTCTCTCCTTATCTGTCTGGTCGCGTCATTCCTGGCGGAGTGGGCACCATCATGGGACGGGCAGGAGGTCTCATCATTGGGGGCCCAGGCATCATTGGCATGTGGCCTCCCATAGGTGGCCTCATTCCAGGAGCAGGTCCCACTGGCATCATCCCAGGAGGAGGAGGGCCCATCATTGGCATCATGGGAGGGCCCCTCATATGGGAGGCTGGCATCATACCAGGGCGAGGAGGTCCCAGGAGACTGGGGAGAGGTGGGATCATTGCCCCTGCAGGAGGAGGAGCAGAGAATGGAGTAGGAGGTACTTTTCCTTGTTGAAATGCTGGGTTGTTTTGTCGATGAGGCTCTGAGCCTGCTCTTCATCCATTTCTGATAGTAGTCTTTCACATTCTCTTTGTGTTTCCTACCACTGCAGTGTGTCTTTCTCACAGATGGAGAGTCATGGGTGAGGTATGTGTCGCAGTAGTCACGATAAAACTTGGGCATGTTGCTCTGCAGGCCATTGGCCACTCCGTCCCCTGTAGTGTTTTCTAATGCAGTCATGAATGCAAAAAAGAAACGAGAGAAGGTGAAGCACGGCTCCAGTTGAGGGCAGTTGGGGTGGTGGTTTAGAGAGGGTGCTAGAAGAGGAGGCAGAGAGAGTTAGAGTGCAATCAGCTTGGAAAGGAGAGCTGGATCAGGGACCACTTGTGGTGACTGGGAACCATTGGGTGTTGGAAATAATTTGTAGGAAAGATAAGTCTTGATCATTGTGTACATTTAGCTAGATTGTTTCTGCAAGCTACATAGTCTCAATTCAGTCTCCCAAATATTTATTATTTATGGTTTTTTTCCTGTGTTATGAGAGGGATAAATAATAGCAACTTTGCTCTCAAAGAATTTATTGCTTGAATGGAGAAAGACACTTTTATACAGTGAAGTATCTGAGAACAGCTATGCAGGCTGTACAATCCAATGCCAAGATCTAGATTATTTAGTACTATCCTAGAACAGTGGTTCCTCCAGTCAGGAGATTCAGGTCCAGCCTTAACTTGCTAGATCAGGAGGTTTTATTTTTATTTTATTTACCTATTTTTTTTGATCAGGAGGTTTTATTTATTTTTTAAAAAGACTTTATTTATTTATTCATGAGAGAGAGAGAGGCAGAGACACAGGCAGAGGGAGAAGCAGGCTCCATGCAGGGAGCCCGATGTGGGACTCGATCCGGGGTCTCCAGGATCACATCCTGAGCCAAAGGCAAGGCTAAACCACTGAGCCACCGGGGCCACCCTGATCAGGAGGTTTTAAAGGGTTACTTTGCTGTGATTTGAAGAACACCAAGAGGACCCCTCTGCCCCAATCTCTTTTTCTCTTCAGGTATCAGTGCCGAAAAGTCTACATTAGGCACACATTCATTTTTTTAAAAAGATTTTATTTATTTGTTTATTTATGTATGAGAGAGAGCGTGCACACATGCACCCCTGCGCAGAGAGAGAATCTTTTTTTTTTTTTTAAGGTTTTATTTATTTATTCGTGACAGACAGAGAGAGAGAGAGAGAGGGGGGCAGAGACACAGGCAGAGGGAGAAGCAGGCTTCATGCCGGGAGCCCGACGCAGGACTCGATCCCGGGACTTCAGGACCGTACCCTGGGCCAAAGGCAGGCACCAAACCGCTGAGCCACCCGGGGATCCCCCCCTTTTTTTAAAAGATTTATTTATTTATTTATTCATGAAGAGACAGAGAAAGAGAGAAAGAGGCAGAGACACAGGCAGAGAGAGAAGCATGCTTCATGCAAGGATCCCGACATGGGACTTGATCCCGCTACTCTGGGATCACGCCATGAGCCAAAAGCAGACACTCAACTGCAGAGCCATCCAGGTGTCCCAAGAGAGAGAATCTGAAGCAGATTCCCCACTGAGCACAGAGCTGGACTTGGGCTCCATTTCACCACCTCAAGATCATGACCTGAGCCAAAACAGAGTTGGATGCTTTACCTCCTGAGCCACGCAGGCACCCCTAGGCACAGATTATTTTCGTTTGAGCACTGACCTTTCCCTTCCTGGCTTTTTCCAGAAGCATTTACCTTTGAGAAGTTTAACAAATGAAGGTTTTTTTTTTTTTTAAGATTTCTTTATTTATTTATGATAGACATAGAGAGAGAGAGAGGTAGAGACACAGGAGGAGGGAGAAGCAGGCTCCATGCTGGGAGCCTGATATGGGACTTGATCCCAGGACTCCAGGATCACGCCCAGGCCAAAGGAGGTGCTAAATCGCTGAGCCACCCAGGGATCCCCAACAAATGAAGATATTAACACCTGAATATTAGTAGCTGTACTTTACTTTGTTTCGGGCTTGGGCTTTTACATGTATTTCTTAATTTGAGCCCTGCAAATGTTCCACACTCAAACACAGTCTTATAAAATACTTAGTCAAATGTTACTGTTCTTTTGGAATGTGAAGGTGGGTAAGGACAATGGCTTGCAAAACTGTTGTAAATTGAAACAACCCTCAAGTTTTGCATTGATGATTTGTTGGCACTCAGTTCTCACAGGGAAACTTACTTTTATGTGCAAACGATGCTGGGATATCCAGATAAGTTCACCAGACTCTTTGCTATACCTAGGTAAATTGTAGGACCAGACAATAAAGGGAAGGGTGAAAAAAGAGTCGTTCCTTACTTCCCTGGATTCAGATTCTGTAGGAGGCTATTTCAGAAAAGGCACTCATCTTCCTTTTCTATAATACTTTATCCAGACAGCTCACAATGGCAATACTGTCTCCTCTCAAGTATTAAAATGAATATGGAATACTTCCTTTATTAGAAATAAAGCTACCAGGGTGCCTCGGTGGCTCAGTTGGTTAAGCAGCTGACTCTTGATTTCAGCTCAGATCATGATCTCAGGGTTGTGAGATCAAGCCCCACATCAGTCTCCCTGCTCAGCTCTCTTTCAAATAAAAATATTAAAAAAAAAAAAGAAAGAAAGCTGCCTACATGAAAATTCTTACTCCTCCAGAATGACAGATAAATCCTTAAACGTTCCATCTTTAAAATTTTTTTAAATTAATTATTTTAAGTAGGCTGCATGCCCAACATGGGCTTGAACTCACAACCCTTGTGATCAAGAGGCAACCCTGAGATCGAGAGGCACATGCCCTAGGGCCCAGCCAGCCAGATGCCCCTAAACATTCCATTTTTAAAGGATATATGTATATATAAAGGATATATATATATATGAAAATTCAGAGGAACTTGGATAGTAAGTGGAATTTCTGGCTAGCTGTTCAAAAAACTGAAGAAATTAAGTCAGATTGTAAGTTCCTGGCTGCTGCTCTGTAGTTTCTAGTGGTAATAACCCAATTTCCAACTTCTGACCTAAAAAAATGCTCATCCTAGAATCTGGGAGGACTCCCAAGCTCTATTCTTCCATTCACTCACACTTACTAAGCTCTGTTGTCTGTACAGAGATAGAGTGGTACACAAGATAGATAAGTCCCTGTTTATGAAATTTATATTCTAGTAAGGGGTGGGGAATAGGTAAAGCAAACAGTGATTTTGGATTGTGACAAATGCATGCTAACAACATTAAGGAATACAATGGTAGGGGAGGGAGCAAGCAACAACTTTAGGGTAATCAGGGCAGGCCTTTGAGGAGCTGAAACTTGAAAGATGAGAAGGAGCCCATGCAGATGTCTCAGAGAAGACTTCTAAGTAGAAGGGACTGGAGAAAAGGAGGCCCTCCGGTAGTGATGTTTCTGACTGTGGTATAAGACCAAAGAATTGGAGGGGGTTAGGACATTCAGGCCTTGTAGGCTATGGAAGGAAGAGTGGATTGTTAATATAGTTTGGAAAGAAGGGAAATGGTCTGATTTAAAGTTTTTACGTTACCACTCCAACTGCTGTGTGAAGAATGAAGTTGGTCTGAGTGAGGGAGTACAGGGCAGGAGCAAAAACAGCTGGCGATCACGTTGTTTGGACTAAGGTATTGGCCATAGAGATTAAGAGAATTGAACAGATTTAGAATATATTTGAATTACAACCAGTAGAATTTACTGCTGATTTGAATATGAGAAGAATCAAAGATGGCTTCCAGTTTGGGGCTAAGCAGTTGCTTGGATGGTAGTGTCAGTTACTGAGATGAGAGTTATAGGGGAAGAACAGATTGGAGGGACAAGGAGTGTCATGGGGGTCTTTGAGGGACTGAGGAAGACAGGCATGATTCTGAAAGACTTTCAAAAGGAACAAAATGGGTAGCTTTTCGAAAACCACAGACCATTTAGCTTAATGTTCCCAGCTAAGGTTGTTGTGCTATAGGATTTGGTGTCACATACCAACTGGTATCAAGTCATTATAGAGGTGGCTTGTAGGCCAAGAAGAATAAACAGGACATTCTAAGATCTGGATTTCAGGAGAATTTCATTTTCTCCCTTGACAGGGTTATCATAAACTCGACTGGTCCATCAAAAATGTATGGTAGGTGAGAAGTGAGGCTTCTTGGGCAGCCTGGGTGGCTCAGCAGTTTAGCGCCGCCTTCAGCCCAGGGTGTGATCCTGGAGACCTGGGATCGAGTCCCACGTCGGGCTCCCTGCATGGAGCCTGCTTCTCCCAATGCCTGTGTCTCTGCCTCTCTTTCTCTGTGTGTGTCTCTCATGAATAAATAAATAAAATTAAAAAAAAAAAAAAAAAAGAATTGAGACTTCTTTTGCAACCTTTTCCAGAGGCTCTCATGCTGTATTCAAGGATAAGATAGAAAATATGGACTCAGTGCAAAGACTTTTGATTGAATTACACTGGTTAAAGGTGTACCCAGATTATGTGGTATAATGTTTACTAGGCTTTCCTGGGAGTTTTGCCTTTGGCTACATCCTGTTTCAATCTTTTTATCTGTGTCTTAAATGAATGTACATAAGGCTTCATATCAATTTGTTGGATAAGTCGAAGCTGGAAGGGATATTGAGTATGTCTGATGGCAGATTAAAAATTCAGAAGGTCTTGACAAGTTCATGTGATAGGCTGAACTAACAAGATGAAATTTAACAGGAATCAATGTAAGGTCCTGCACTCGAATCCAAATTTACCAACTAGTCAAGTATAGGACAGAAGAGACATGACTTAGCATAGCAATTCTTGGAGGAGGGTTAGACCAAGAAATTTAATCATTCCTAAGCCTGAGGATACATTGGCAGCATGACAGATCTGCTATGAAAGCTAATGCAGTTTATATGCTCCAGTGATGATATCTAGAACTGGGAAAGTGATGCTTGCATTTGACTGTGTTATAAAAATTATTTTTTTAATGTGGCATCTAGGAATAAAAATAAACCAGGAGTCTCTTCACAGATCTATTAGGATAGCAAAGAGATGCAAACCCATGCCATGGGAGTTAGGTTTGAAGTAACTGGGAACATAGGGCTACGAAAAGAGAAGACTATGTAGACACTTTACAGCTGTCAAGCGGAAGGGGGATTGGAGATTTTCTCATGGTGTTCAGGGCAGAGCCAGGGCCAAAGGATGGAATTTATAGGGAGAAAGATGCCAAGTCAGGGCCATTGAAAAATTGGAAGGACTGCCTTGTATAAAGGCTGTAGTTCTTGGTAGTGTTTAAGACTAGTTGAAGAGGGTGTGTAGAAAGGATTTCTCCATCTTACGATGAAAGGTCAAGGTCCTCCCAGCTCTGACATTCCATAATTAACTTCATTCAGCTGTCTCCTTACCAGAACTTCTTGCCTTTTTCTACCTGGTGGCCCTCGTGATAGCTGAAGGAGATAGCTGCCAAGTTCTTTGGGTTTCACAAGAGGCTGGTTTCATAAGTCAAGACATGTGAATATTGCTGGTTGACAAGATTGTAAAGGACGTCCCTTTGCAGCAAAATGACCGATTATGTCTCTTACATTGTTGTCTTCCTAGGTGACTATAGGGCGAGGATTTGGTGTCACATACCAACTGGTATCAAAAATCTGCCCTCTGATGATTTCCCGAAACCACTGTGTTTTGAAGCAGAACGTCGAGGGCCAGTGGACAATTATGGATAACAAGGTACAGGAATACATAGATGCTTAATGACTTTTACTGAATTTTCGTTTAGTTTTAAGTTACTTTTTTGTGTGTGCATAATACAGAATACAAAATTGAGAGGTCCGAAAGTTATCCGCTCCTGTAGCCACCCAGTTGTCTTCCGCATAGACAATCATTTCTCTATGCTACCAGAGATTAGATTATGCCAAAATGATTTCTAATAACTTGAATGAAAGTTCATTACTTTGAAGAAACACCTGAAGTGGGGCAGTAGGTCCTGCTCCAGAAACTAGAGTAAGTTACTGGAGGAATTGGCCTTTGTGAGTCATAGATCCGAAGACCTGGGGAATCTGATGAATATTCTGGAATACACCTGTGGTTCAGAGGAGGAAGGAGTTGAGCTGACTGCACTTAGCTCCTTCCCTTCCCTATTCCTTTCCATCAGACTCCCACCCTCCTATTAATCCGTTTTACATATTTGTGTTTTGCGGAAGATTTCCTTCGAATAAAGGACTTTTCTACTTTAAACAAATTTGAAAATCACTGGTCTGGTGTGAATACTAAGGGAGGTGAAAAATAGTGTGTTTACATTAGCAATTAGGAAATACCTAAAGTACAGATATACAAGCACCTAGGGATACTATGAAAATAGAGACTGTGCACTGAGAAAAATTCCAATGTTGACAGCTAAGGCATTAGGAAGTAGGAAATGTCTTCAGACACCATCTTCCACTGCTCTGGTTGGAAGGCTTGTAAAGACATCTGTTAGAAGGAAGGGTAGTGAATGGTGTGAGACCAGTTCTGAGGTGTGTAGGGGTTACCCTCATACCACCAAGCAGTGCTTGGGACACCAGTGTCCTGCTATCACCTCAGTTCTGATAGCATCAGATTCCACAGGTTAACACGTACTCTTCTGACCAGCGGCTATAAATCGGAGGCTCTAAGGACACGTCCTTCCTTGGACTTCAGATGCTAGTCACAAGTCTAAACTGTTTACTTGTACTTCTAACCAGCTGAAACCAACCGGTTCTAGTGACCTCCTCCCCCCCTTTGGATTTGATTAATTAGCCAAACTGGCTCACAGAACTCAGGGAAACATTTGCTTCTGTACCGGTTTATTATGAAAGGATAGGATAAAGGATACAGATGAACATCCAGATGGAAGAGATGTGTAGGGCAAGGTATTCAGGAAAGAGCACAAAGCTTTCACATCCTGTCTGGGTGTCCCACTCAACACCTCCATGCATGCAGTCACCAACCCAGAAGCTCTCTGAACCCATCCTTTTGAGTTTTTATGGAGGCTCTCTTACATAGCATGATTGATGAAATCATTGGCCATTGGTGATCAATTCGGTGTCCAGCCCTTCTCTCCTCTCAGGAGGTTGAGGGCCCGGACTGAAAGTTTTCAATCCTCGAGTCACAGGGTTGGTTATCCTAGCAGTTAGACCCCATTCATAGGTGAACTGAGAGTTGCATCATCAACATAACAAAAGACACTTTTCTGTCTCACCACTTAGGAAATTCCAAAAGTTTTTAGAAGCTCTGTGCTAGAAAAAGAGATAAAGACCCAATATGTATTTCTTATTACACTTGGTATCCTGCAGGCAGGCTTAAAACTGCTGGATTTGGGTGCGTGGGTGGCTCAGTTGGTTAAGCATCTGCCTTTGGCTCAGGTTGTGATTCCAGGGTCCTGGGATGAAGTCCCATATCAGGGCTCCCTATTCTGTGGGGAGCCTGCTTCTCCCTCTCCCTCTGCCCTTCCTCTCCCCACCCCACCCCATTCTCTCTCTCTCTCTCTCTCAAATAAGGAAAATCTTAAAAAAAACAAAACAAAACAAAACATAATAACCTGCTAGATTAAGCTGTTGAGAACTACCTTCCTGATTAGGATTAAGTTGAGTTGGCACTGTGTGGAAGGAGAGGGTATAAGTGCTGAGTAAATTGTTGTGGCACTCTTGGCAAGGTATTATGAGCAGAATAGAGATTGGCACTGAAAAGGGAGCCTCAGAGATGATCAAGTTTAACCTCTTCTGGGAACAGATGGATCTGAGGCCCAGAGAGATAAATTGACTTGCCCGGGGCCTTCTAACTGAGTGGTTGAATAAGTGAATGAGCCAGGGCTCAAACATAAATAAGTCTCTACTATGTGCTATTGTCAAACACCAGTGAAGTAAGTATACTGATTTGCTTTATGCCCTGCTTTTGGAAAGTTCATATTATCCATCCTACACTTTGCTTTTACAAAACACCTACTTTGGTGCCTGTATTTGCTAGTGAAAAGAAATTGGAAGAGGATTTTCACTTGTACCAAAAAAGGGCAAAAATAGCATTTAACATTTGTTTTGCAGTGAGCTGTTATAGAGGCAGTGCGCAGCAGAGCATTGAGAGTGGCCCTGCTAAGGTCTTTCCCAGGGAACTGCACTCAACATCTCAGCATCAAGGTGCCATAGTTTTGAACTATGTCTGCGAGCATCTGTGCTTTAATAATCTCGATTTATTTTGTGCATCTGTTATCAAGTGATGTCCTGAGGTATCAGAAAAGCCTAAGAGAGGTTATGTTTTGGATCTGGGAACAATAAAAAAATATTTCCATATAAGTTAATGGTAATTGCTTCTTTGCTTTTACACCGTTGGCTTATGAAGAAAGGCTTCATGGGAACACTACTTTTGGACAGCAGGGGAAACCTGTACTGGTTGTATGATTTTAAAAAAAATTAATGATGCATATTTAAGTCATAGAGGCCAGCTTTTAAAGCCCCCTGCAATCGCTTATTTCAGACCACCTTAGAAAAAGATGTTTTCCTTATCAAAGTTGGCTGAGAAATGGGGTTGTGGTATTAGGTGAGTTCTGTGGTGCTTCTCTCCTTGATTATGTGCAGTTTGGATGTACTCCATGTATGGGATAGCAGATTTTGAGAAGTAGGGAAGCCACCCGCTGATTTTAGTGTTTCCTGAACATCAGCCTCAGGGTCACAGAGGCAGCCCGTGCCAGCCACAGATCAAGACTGTACTTCTGGGTTGCTGTCCAGGGTCTGCTGTGTACCTGTGTACCCTTTCTTCTAGGGTTGTTGTTACCACGAGACTCCTCTCTTAGGTCTCAGACCGATAATACAGAGGGAAGGTAGGCTCTTGATTCTTCCAAGTCTTTTCTGGTTTAAGCCTCTTAGCTCTAATTCCATTTGTGAGGTAACTGATTTTTAAGAGAAGCCGTGACTCAAATGTTTGATGTAGCAACTGTTCTTACAGGTAAAAGCACTCCTCCCGCCTTTTTCCCCCTCCTTAACAGATGTTCCTTTTCTTTGTGGCTTCTTTTCTGGCATGATGCCTTGGCAGCAGTCTGATGAAGGATTTGAATTTCAGGTGCAGGACATTATTGTTTTGGTCATATTTGAAGTCATTTGCCAAGTCTTTTTAAGAGGTAGAGATTTCTAATCATTCAAAACTCAGAACTACACTCTTTCTTCATTAAATGGTCTCTCTTATATGCTGGAATGGCCAGAAACTGAAAGCTTAAGTACAGATCCAAAAATTGCAACAAATGCAATTTTAGTTTTAAATTGACTTAAAGAAAGAAAAACCTTGGAGGACTGCTGACTCTGCACACAAATGTTGTAGTTGTGTACATTTCAGTTGAAAAGCTCTTCAGATAGCTCATCTTATGTATTGATGTCTAGCTCTTTCAGAAAATTGGTTGTTTTAGAGTCAGCCTAAAATGCCTTATTGGGTTTGCTTGTGTCAAGTCCTCGAGACTCAGGCATGTTGTTTGAACCTTTCTCATTCTTCTCCTCCTCTCATGTTGTTACTCGTCTGCTCCCTGGTGATTCCTGCCTTCATGCTTCTGTATGCTCTGGCATTTAATGTCTGTGATGAATCAGACTATCTATGAACAATCCTTGTTGCTTGGGACAGTTCAGCTTCTGGTCTTCCAGCAGCTAGAGCAGTGACTCTCAACCCCTTTTCCAGTTTTTGTGCTTACCTGGGGTTCTTTGAAAAAATACTGCTGGTATCACATTAAAATTAACCCCCATTCATCAAAAGACACCATTCAGAGAATGAAAGGCAAACTCAGGAGTGGAGATAATTGCCACACATAACCGATGAAGGACTTATGTTTGAATATGTACAGAACTCCAAATCAATAAGAAAAAGAAAGATAACCCAGTTTTGAAAATGGGCAAGAGCCAGGCACTTCACAAAAGATTATATCCAAATGTTCAGTATCCATGAGAAGTTGTTCAGCCTCTTTAGTGATCAGGGAAATGCAAATTAAAACCACAATGGGATACCACTACCTATCTGCCAGAGTGGCTAAAATTAAATATTGACAATGCCAGGCATTAGTAAGGATGGGGGCAAATAGTCTTTGGATAGAACTATAAATTGGCACAACCATTATAAAAAATTATTTGGCATTATTTATTAGTTACGAGGTATATATATATACACACCTCATGACAATATTTTCACTACCAAGGAAACAACCCAAGTGTTCATCAACAGTAGATACAGTCTTTTTTATAAAAAAAAGTTTTTTTAAATTTATTTATTCATGAGAAACAGAGAGAGAGAGGCAGAGACACAGGCAGAGGGAGAAGCAGGCTCCATGCAAGGAGCCTGATATGGGACTCAATCCCCGGTCTCCAGGATCACACCCTGGGCTGCAGGCGGCGCTAAATTGCTGTGCCACCGGGGCTGCCCTAGATACAGTTTTATAGTGAAACACTGTACTAGAATGAATGAATGAACTATATCCAACGGCATGGATAAATCTCACAAACAATATTGTGTGAAAGAAGACACAGAAGAATACTTGTTATATGATGTCATTTATATAATTGTCAAAACTAGTGTGTCATGTTAAGCCAGACTAGTAGTCCCTTTATGGAGGGGGAGGGGCTTAGTGACTAGAGGGAAGGGAGAGGGCGGGGTGTTCTGGGATGCTGAGAATGTGGAATTTTTTTTTAACCTTGTGGTAGTTACACTGAGATGTTCACTTTGTGATTATTCATCTAGTTGTACATTTATGATTTATGTACTTTTATGTTTGTATATTATATAATAAAGAATTTCTAATACCAAGTGCTGCTGAGCATGCAGAGTAGCTGGAACCCTTAACCACTGCAGATGAGAATACACAACGATACCACCACTTTGAAAAACAGTTTGGCAGAGTTTTTTTGTTTTGTTTTGTTTTTCAAGAAGAAACATTTATTTCTTATAGTTCAGGAGGTTGGCAGGCATCAAAATCAGTGATCAGCCAGGTTTGGTTTCTTTTCTTTTTTTTTTTTTAATTTATTTATTTATGATAGTCACACAGAGAGAGACAGAGAGAGAGGCAGAGACATAGGCAGAGGGAGAAGCAGGCTCCATGCACCGGGAGCCTGACGTGGGATTCGATCCTGGGTCTCCAGGATCGCGCCCTGGGCCAAAGGCAGGCGCTAAATCGCTGCGCCACCCAGGGATACCCAGGTTTGGTTTCTGATGAGAACTTATTCTTGGTTTGAAGATGGCTGTCTTTTTTTTTTTTTTTCTTTTTTTTCTCGAAGGGAGCTGGAGAGGGAGAGAGAGAATCTTCAGCAGGGTCCACACCCAACATGGAGCCCAACAGGGGCTCAGTCTCAAAACCCTGAGGTTATGATCTGAGCCAAAATCAAGAATCAGATGCTTAGCCAACTGTGCCACCCAGGGGCCCCAAAGATGACTGTCTTCTTGTTTCATTTTCACATGGCAGAGAGCAGAGAGTAGAAGCAAACTCTTTCGTTTCTTCTTTTTTTTCCCAGTCTGGCTGTTTCTTACAGTTAAACATACACTGCCTAGCATTCCTGTCACTGTTCCCCAAATTAATGAAAACTTATCTCACAGAACCCTATATGTGAATGTTTCTGGTGGCTTTACACATAATCACCAGAAACTAAAAAAATAAACTAGGGAATGGATAAACAAACTGATATGCCTGTATCCCGGAATGCTATTTAGCAATAAAAATACCAAACTGTTGTGTTTTTTTGTTTTTTAAAGGTTTTATTTATTTACTCATGAGAGACACAGAGAGAGAGGCAGAGACACAGGCACAGGGAGAAGCAGCTCCATGCAGGGAGCCCAATGTGTGGGACTCGATCCCGGGTCTCCAGGATCACGCCCTGGACTGAAGGCGGCGCTAAACCGCTGAGCCACCCGGGCTGCCCCCAAACTATTGTTAATGCAACAAAGTGGATAAGTCTTAAAGTTATTATGCTAACTGAAGGAAGCCAGGCTCAAACAGGTGCATTCTTGTGATTCCATTTATTTATTTAAAGAGTTTTATTTATTTATTCATGAGACACAGAGAGAGGTAGAGACATAGGCAGAGGGAGAAGCAGGCTCCTCACAGGGAGCCCGATGCAGGACTCCATCTCCAGATTGGAATCATGCCCTGAGCCAAAGGCAGACGCTCAACTACTGAGCCACCCAGGCGTCCTCTGTGTGATTCCATTTATACAACATTCTGGAAAAGGCAAACCTGAGTAGGGCAGAGAATGAGTAGTTGTCTGGGAATAAATGAAGGGTTGACTGTAAAGGGGCACTGTGTCTTGGTACAAATTACACACTTATATAAACCTGACTTTAAAAATCCTAGTCTCCATCTCAGACCAATAAATCCAGCCAGTGTTTCTTTTATAAACATTACCAGGTGATTTCACTGTATAATCAAGATTGAGGGATCCCTGGGTGGCGCAGCAGTTTGGCGCCTGCCTTTGGCCCAGGGCGCCATCCCGGAGACCCGGGATCGAGTCCCACATCGGGCTCCCGGTGCATGGAGCCTGCTTCTCCCTCTGCCTGTGTCTCTGCCTCTCTCTCTCTCTCACTCTGTGACTATCATAAATAAATAAAAATTTTAAAAAAATTTAAAAATATTAAAAAAAAAAAGATTGAGAACCACTGGGCTATATAAATCATTTGGTGAAGAGCAAGAAAACATTGCCTATTGGCTTTGGGTTTCCACTGGCCTCAACAACTGATTAAAAATGCTGGAAAGAGGGATCCCTGGGTGGCGCAGCGGTTTGGCGCCTGCCTTTGGCCCAGGGCGCAATCCTGGAGACCCGGGATCGAATCCCACATCGGGCTCCCGGTGCATGGAGCCTGCTTCTCCCTCTGCCTATGTCTCTGCCTCTCTCTCTCACTGTGTGCCTATCATAAATAAAAAAAAAAAAAAAAAGAAAGAAGAAAGAAAGAAAGAAAGAAAGAAAGAAAGAAAGAAAAGAAAGAAAGAAAGAAAGAAAGAAAAAAATGCTGGAAAGAGATTGACCATCAAGTAAAGTAATTGGTGTTTAAGTGGGTGCAGGTTATCCTTTTTTTAAATTTATTTATTCATGAGAGACATAGAGAGGCAGAGACACAGGCAGATGGAGGAGAAGCAGGCTCCATGCAAGGACTCAATCCTGGGAATTCGGGATCAGGCCCTGAGCCAGAGGCAGACCCTCAACCGCTGACCCACCCAGGCATCCCTCTCCTATCTTTTCCCCCCATTAATGGCTAAGAGTCACTGGGCAGGCTTTTCTTTGGTTATCACTTTGCCGTGCTCTCAGTGCTTAAAATGGGGATTGTGAAAACCAACATCAAGAAAGGCTTGAACACCGTTTGATTTATTTAAACCATTTCATTTTATTATTTTTTAAAAGATTTTATTTATTTATTTATGAGAGACACAGAGAGAGGCAGAGGGAGAAGCAGGCTCCATGCAGAGAGCCCGATGTGGGACTCGATCTCGGGTCTCCAGGATCACACCCTGGGCCGAAGGAGGCACTAAACCACTGAGCCACCCGGGCTGCCCTAAACTGTTTCATTTTAGGTCATATCCTGGGCAGTACTGGATTGTACTTATACAGTCATGGTATTTCCAGCCTTTACTACAGGCACCTTGTGAACAGACCTGATTCAGGGCAAAGTATACCACTAGATGTCACCAAGGAATGATGAATGGATAATCAGAGGGATCCAAGGGTAGAATGGGATGGGAACATTTTGAAGTTTATTTTCTGGATCTAAAGGGCTCTGAAAGAGGCAGGTTACTATAGAAGACCAATTGGAGGGTTTGTAGTATCTCTTGAAAGTTTACCCCAGCTTTTTAGGAGTTTCTTGTTTGCTCTAGACTTGGACTGCTTCTGTAACCTTCTTATTTAACTTTGTCTTTGAGATTTTTCTTAAATATCTATGCCATGGCAATAGGTGATTACTTTCCCTGAGACCTTTTTCCGGTGTCTAATCTATAATCTGCCATAGAACTGTTCTCAAAGAGAATCTTTTGGCCTTTTTATTTCTGCTAGTGTTGTTTCAGAAGTCAGCAGGACTGATCAGTCTTGTTATTTCTCATGCTGAATATGAATAGGAAAATTGGGAGAAGGTTAGCCAGATAAGCCAGGTTAGGCCCAAAGCAGTGAGTTAAAGCCAATCTTTATGTATCTATGTTCATTTTTCTCTCCCTTTCCCCAATCCCAACCAGGTAATATAAAACAAGAAACAAGGGTCTAGAGCTGAGATCCAGTCTCTATAGTCTTTATACTCCGTGCCTTGTGGTCAAGCCTCCATCCCCCATATTTGGGTTGACCAGATATCTTTTCTAGCTGTGAGGAAGTAGCTATAATTACTAACTTTAATGTAGTCTTAGTCCCAATTCAGTTGTTGTGACCTTCATCTCTGGCCTGTCTCCCAAATATAAGTTCTTAATATGAGTTAAAATGTCCACTTGTCTTCTTTTCTCCTCTTTTCTTTTTCTTTTTCTTTTTCTTTTTTTTTTAATATATTTTTTTTAATTTATTATTTATGATAGTCACAGAGAGAGAGGGAGAGAGAGAGGCAGAGACATAGGCAGAGGGAGAAGCAGGCTCCAAGCACCGGGAGCCTGATGTGGGATTCGATCCCGGGTCTCCAGGATCGCGCCCTGGGCCAAAGGCAGGCGCCAAACCGCTGTGCCACCCAGGGATCCCTCTTTTCTTTTTCCTCTCTCCCTCCCTTCTGAGTTTATTTAAGTCATCTCTACACCCAGCGTGGGGCTCAAACCCATGACCCCAAAATCATTAGTCGCATGCTTTTGTGACTGTGCCAGCCAGGCGTGTCCGCCCCTCCCCCACACTTGTCTCTTTAAACTTTAAATCCTGCATTTGTTTCACATCTGTTTTAGAACCTGCCATCTCCATTTAGCATCTCTTGAGATCTCTAGCCAGCTCTTCATGATAGTCCTTTACATTTATAGGTTGTGCTGTGTTATCCCACATTTACTTATGTGTGCCCTTGTGTTTTCCTTTCCATAGTCAGCTGCTAAAAGTTGTTTTCATATCTTCTACTTTTGTGCCCAGTGTATTTACCTTGCAAGATGCTGAGCATAGAATTGAAATGACTGTTGATAAGTCGATTGAGCCAGAACATAATAATAGTAGTGAACACTTATATAATGCTTACCATGTGCCAGGCACTTTTCTAAGTATATTACATATGTCGTCTCATTAAATCTACACAAACTCCATGAGGGAGAGACTATTATTATCCTCCATTTTATAGATGTGGTAACTGGGGCATGGAGAGGCTAAGAAAGTTACCTAGAGTCACACAGTTATTATATGATGAAGCCAGATTACAAGTCTAGGCAGTGTGACTCCAGCATCCATGCTCTTAACCCCTACACTGTGGTTAATTTAAATCACTAAAGTAAATATTTTTCAAGCATTTATTTTATGTGAGTCACTGTGCTTAGTGTTTTACATGTATTATTTCATTCATTCCTCACAGAGCAGTATGAGTTGGGAACTGTTACTATCCCTATTTTGCAGACACAACTGAGACACGGAGTTTAAGTAAATTGCTGAAGGCCAGGCAACTAATGAACCCAAGGTGGTGCATTTGGGCTATGAACTCAAGTCTGTCTGAGCCAGAGCTCCAGTTCTTAACCATGAGGCTGTGTTCCCCACTGGACCTCTGGTGCTATTAATTGGGTTAGATCCTACCTGCAGTTTGACCCCAGTATGAGGTACTGATACACTCTTTTTAGGTTTATGTGTACTGAGAAGTGCTTTGCTCACTTACCAATGTGTTCAGGAGCCACATTCAGAGACAGTGCTTGTGTGACTTTCCTAGCTAAGCCTATCTTTTGAACCTCATTATTAGATGCTGCTTCCTTCGCTAATAGCCATTTTTCCAGTCTTGGGCCATTGCCCCCAGTTTAGGTCAATAGGAGCTATTCAATTGCAGTTTATTTTAATGCTGCTGCATTTGAGTAATTCATCTGCTAGTAATAAGGTGATTCCTGCCTGTTTTACCAGCAGTTTTCTGTGGAGGCATGAATGTGAAATGTAGGTAAAAAGCCAGCACTATTTGAAGAATGATATTTCTAAGGGTGATGGTTTATGAACTTTTCCTATTTTTTCTCAAGGGTTTTCCGTCTGAAAAGGCAGAAGGTTTTGCAGCAGCAGGAGACAAATTCCGTTAAGAGGAAAATCATGAAGCTTATTTTGTCTTTCTTTCCCTTTCTCCAGAGTCTGAATGGTGTTTGGCTGAACAGAGAACGTCTAGAACCTTTAAAGGTCTATTCTATCCATAAAGGAGACCACATCCAGCTCGGGGTACCTCTAGAGAATAAGGAGAATGCGGAGTATGAGTATGAAGTTACTGAAGAAGACTGGGAGAGGATGTATCCTTGTCTTGCTCCAAAGAATGATCAGATTATAGGAAAAAATAGGGGTTTGAGAACTAAAAGGAAATTCAGTTTGGATGAATTGGAGGGTCCTGGAGCTGAAGGCCCCTCACATTTGAAATCCAAAATAAGTAAAGTGTCTTACAAACCTGGTCAGCCGGTGAAATCTCATGGAAAAGGTGAGGTGGCCAGTCAGCCTTCTGAATATTTGGATCCTAAGTTGACATCTCTTGAGCTAAGTGAGAAGGCCACAGATGCTCATGTTTACCCTTCCTCCACAAAAGTCGTAGCGCTTCATCATAAGAAGCAGAAAGCCTCAAGTCCTTCAGCATCTCAGAGCAGCTTAGAGCTGTTCAAGGTGACTATGTCCAGGATTCTGAAGCTGAAAACACAAATGCAGGAAAAACAGGTAGCTGTCCTGAATGTGAAAAGGCAGACCCAAAAAGGGAACTCAAAGAAAATTGTGAAAATGGAGAAGGAACTGCAGGACTTACAGTCCCAGCTGTGTGCAGAGCAGGCCCAGCAGCAGGCCAGAGTGGAACAGCTAGAGAAGACTTTCCAAGAAGAGGAGCAGCATCTCCAGGTACCACACATGAGAGAAGGACACCAATGCTCCTCAGGGGTGGGTGGGCCCTTGGTGAGCCTATGGCCACAGCTCACTGTTTCTGTGTTAGAAACTACATGCTGAGTGCTAGGGACAGGAGATGGAATGAGGACAAAGGACTTTGAGGTGGGAGAAGGGGATAGAGTACAGGGTTAAGGCTTTAGCATGATGATCAAGAGCCAGGGTTTGGGTGCCATGATGCGTAAGGTGACTGTTAGAGCCAGCCAGGATATAACTCAGGATATAAAGCTGAGACACGTGAGAACTGAAGCAGATTCAGAGAGAGGTTGGATGAAGGTCAGGATGCCACAGAATCATAGTACATTCCAGTTAAACCAATAGTGATCCTTGCCTTTCTTTTCTGTGTCAAAGCCAAACCACTTAGCCCAAGGCAGCAGTGGGTCAGATGGTAACCCTTGTACCTGCCCTTGTACCTGGCCCTTGTACCTGGCCACTAGCTCTGATAGTTAACTCTGTAGCTAACTTAGAAGTGGGAGTCTAGAAAGGCAGAAAATGTTTTTTTGTTTCTATCCTGAGCATCCAGTGCGGGAGGGGAAGGTATACTGTGACTCTGTTGTTGAGTTGAGTGGTAAGCCACCTTCCCCAGTGCGTTGAGGGGGAAGGTAGAATAATGATTGTCTTAGCTGTGTCAGGGTAAGACCAAATGTGTCCCCATCCCTGAGTCATTTACCTAGATGACAAGCTCTTGCACAAAGCTTCTAGGCTAGAGCTGATCTTGGTCCCTGCTCAAAATGTCAGTTCCCATCTGGCAAGAAGCACACGTTTTACTCCTACCTACTTGCTCAGGTAATACTGAATGTCAAGAATTCCCCATTGTTGACTTAGAAATAAAAAGGACCAATCAGGATTGAAGTGAATAAGCTTTTCTGTTTTGTTTACTTTGCTCAGGGCAAGGAACAACCAGTAGTGTTGGCTTATTTCTGAACAATTTATAAATTTCATTCTAATCTCTGCTACCCCCTTGAACTGGTAGCATTAGTAAAGGCCATGGATTAAATAGGTCTTTCTAAGGGTATACACTGTTTGCTTATGTCATACCTTTTTGCTTCGCTTGCCAGCCTGGACTAGTTCTTGAAGCTAATAGAGGGAGGTTCATCTTTACATATTTAGTGTATGACACGCTCCCCAGAGCAGAACCCTCTTTAAAGGCTAATGTGTCCAGGAACAAGAGTTACTATTAATTAAAGTTTGTGGCTGCTTTGGGCATGCTTCAGGATATAGCTGTAAAATCTTTTCTATATTAAAATGGTAAAGAAAAGCAGAAATTCTCTTGGGGTATTTGAGGGTCATATATATATATAGCTCATGGTGAAATGTATCTAGTTCTTTGTTTATGAGCTGCTTTTCCCTCTGCCACCAAGCCCTAAGGATTTATTCTACTCCTACTACTTGTTCAGAAGCTCATTTAACTGTTGCTTCTTCACACAGATTTTTTTTTTCTTTTCTTTAGTACCTACTGTTGTCTGGTGTACTATACTTGGGAGTTTAGGTGGTTATAAAGATACTTAATAAATGGTTTTTGCTATTAAGAAATCAATCTTGTTGAAAAGACAAGATGTATTATACACATAAAATAATCAGAATAGTTTTAAGTGAATATATTTAAATTAGAGGATAATTTCCAGTTAGCATATTAAATGGGTAGGTAATTCTTAAAGAGGAAGGGCCCAGAATGCCTTATAGAAGGTGCTGGACATAGTGTAGTGGTGATGTGGAAGGCATCCACATCAAAGGGGTGGTTGGAGGAAACAGAGCGTAAGTTCCAGCAAGGAGAATAAGTGATAGAGAATCACACTAAGAGATGAGGCGGCCAGAATCTAGGGAAGTAATGTGATGGAAATTATGAGTGTCAACGTAGTGGGTTATATCTGAGTTTAGGTTTTTGATGGCTTAGAAGCTCTCAGTTTACATCTCTCTGGCAGTCATGGTGTTAGCCAGTGAAGGAGACTTGGAGTATTAGCCCAGGGTTCTTTCCAGAACAACCTGAGTGGTAGCTTGACGGTGACAGCCCCAGGGTGTCCAGTGCCTGAGTAGTTCACTCTGCTCAAATCCCTTACTGCCAACAACTTGAAGTAAAACAGGAGGTTTTCCACCCGCCCCCTGCCCTCTGTTGTTTGTAGATGCTTACAGAAGACAGTCTGCTCTGCCTATTGCTAGATTTTGTTTCTCTTCTGCCCCTCCCTGCAGGGAAACTTTCTATGTTGTTTTTGGCTTTGCAGGGTTTGGAGAAGGATCAAGGAGAAGAGGACCTGAAGCAACAGCTGGCCCAGGCGCTGCAGGAGGTAACTTCTCTCTTGCCGCTGTACAGAGATTGTAGTGGGCTGGGTCTTCACATGGCCACTGGCTGCCTCTTCTGCTTAGCACACACCTCTGCGGCATCTCCAGTCTGCAAACAGCAGCTGCTCACACCATCAGGTCAGAGATTTGGCCTCACAGACATGCCAGACCTCAGCATGAAAACTTACATCTTCATCTGAGCAGGCATTGCTCTAGTGAAGATGGGACGAAGCCTGTAGCAATTAGGAAGCTGTCTGGGGAAGTGGCTGCACTTCTAGAAAGGTGAGGGCAGCAGAGGGGAATTTTAAGCTCTGACTTGGCCACCAGGACCTGCAAGGGCCTTTATTACCTTACTGTCCCTGAGCTGAAGCCATCCAGAAACCATTCAGGAATGTTCCAATTAAGTGTTTTAGGTCAGGTTGAGAATGCAGTTTAACAGTCAGCAAACATAGTGATTCACTGAAGGGCAAAGCTCACAGGTATAAGATGCCCCTCAAAGATGGCCTGCCGTTTATTTCATGTAACTTGACTATCAGCTGATTATTTTTCACAAGCTGTTTTGCATCTTTGAAGCCTGCTCTGTCTTCTGTCCTTTATATGTTCATGATCAGTAGTTTGATGCAAGTTTTGTCAGGGAGTTAGTGGGATGGTTTAAATCTCCTTGAGAAGAGTGAGTAATTGCATTAGAATTTATCCTTCTGTTCTTTTATTGCATATCTACCTCCCAACCTTCTCAGAGTGCTAACAGCCCCATATTATTGTAAGCTCAGAGAGGGATGCCTACTTTGATTTCCCTAAGGGGTACACAAATAGCCTTGAAAAGAATTGGGTGAAAATTAATTCAATCTTTTTGGAATTTTATTTTCTAAGCTTGTTTATTTTCTAGGGTGGGAAGCTAGGCATAATCCTTGTTTAGAGCATTATTAAATTGTATTGAGATACTGTTTTGAAATTGACTGGAAAAGAGTAAGATTCTGCTACTTGGAAATCCCTGGGGATCACAGAGTACCTTGTACCCACAGCCCCTTAACCCACCCCTGAGAGGCAGGAAAACATTTAGCATGAGGTACTTGGCCAGTCTCTGTTCATTAGTCTAAAAATGTGATACTTTTAGGTCATGGTTATAATAACATGCCTAGGGGACATAATCACTCTCTCAACCGAAACAATGGTGGTTTTTCGGTCCACTCTGTTGTTCCCTCTGTAGCAATTCTTTTTTATTTTCTAGGCAATTACAAAAACTTGCATTTACATAAAGCTTTAAAAACTTTTCCAGATGCTTTCTTATCTGTTATTTCATTTCTTAACACTGATGTAGGAGGGGCACCTGTTTTCCCATTTTTATAGATGAGTAAGCTAGGCACATACATCTAATCAGTAGTCAAGATGAATGCCTTCTGATATAGCTGCTTTTTTGGGGGGGGGGGGAGACCCACATTTTATTTTATTTATTTTTTTAAGATTTTATTTCTTTATTCATAGACACAGGGAGAGGGAGAAGCAGGCTCCATGCAGGGAGCCCGATGTGGGACTTGATCCCAGGTCTCCAGGATCACACCCCAGGCTGCAGGCGGCACCAAACTGCTGCGCCACCAGGGCTGCCCAGTGATTTATTATTTTTTATTTTTTAAAGATTTTATTTATTTATTCATGAGAGATAGAGAGAGAGAGAGAGGCAGAGACACAGGCAGAGGGAGAAGCAGGCTCTGTGCAGGGAGCCCGATGTGGGACTCGATCCCCAGACTCCAGGATCACGCCTCGGCTGAAGGCGGCGCTAAACCGCTGAGCCCCCCAGGCTGCCCGAGACCCACATTTTAAAATTCGTTTTCCGGGGATCCCTGGTGGCGCAGCGGTTTGGCGCCTGCCTTTGGCCCAGGGAGCGATCCTGGAGACCCGGGATCGAATCCCACGTCGGGCTCCCGGGGCATGGAGCCTGCTTCTCCTTCTGCCTGTGTCTCTGACTGTCTCTCTCTCTCTCTCTCTCTCTCTCTCTCTCTGTGACTATCATAAATAATAAATAAAATTTAAAAAAAAAAAAAAATAAAAAAATAAAATTCGTTTTCTTGGGTAATATCTTTTCAGAAATACTTACCTTTACTCCACCTTCTTTAAGAAAGGATTTGAGGTGAGAAAGTGTAAGCTATACTTAAAACAACGGTGCTCAGAAATTTTTATAGAAGTAGAATCTCTTGACATTCAGTGTAGGCAGTTAGTCACAATGATTGAGCTGTTAGCTCTTGGGTGTGTCTACTTCCAGAAGACATAGGCAGGGTTCAGGCAGCACTGCCTTACAAGCACGTAGTATGTGATTTATAGAATAAATAGGTTGAAGGTCTTTTTTATTTCAACGAAAATGATTATCTAGAAATCCCATTTCTCCCTGATTATTTCTTAAAAGCCATGCCCAGTACTGGGTAGCCTCACATTTACTTACCAGCTCTTGAGCATTGGTTCCCAGAATCACTTGAGAGTGGCTTTTTAAAAATCCACATTCCTGGGCCCCCAGCCAAACCTACAGAATCAGACTCTCTGGAAGGCAATGTAAGTTCTTCAGTTGATTTGGATGGCAGTTGAGGTTGGGTTATTTCCAGAGGGATTAGTGGATTTGATGACCTCCCTTTTTAGCTGCCCCATTCCCTGAAAAAAAAAAAAAAAAAACCAGCAGGTAAGTGTTCTGAAGGAACAAAGACATTCTTGAAATGCCAATCCATTGATTCCTTGAACCAAAGCCACTGATGGAGGGAGCAGCTAGTGTATGGCTAAAAGGAAAGATGCAGTATAAGCTCATCTTGAATATGTATCTGCTGTGTTTCTGCAGCATCGGGCTCTAATGGAAGAGCTAAATCGCAGCAAGAAGGACTTTGAAGCAATCATTCAAGCCAAGAACAAAGAATTGGAACAGACCAAGGTACTAGAAAGAAGATGAAGGTTTAGAATTTGGTTAGTACATGCAACTCAGCATTTTCAACAGTGCAAGGGTTGCTATGGTGAATGAAGAGAGAGATTATGGTGGTTCCCTGCCTCGGGGGAAATAATCTGTAAAATTATTCAGGCCTATTGAAGGGTCTGCCTCTAAGACAACATTCTTTTCTTTCCCTCATTTAGAAGCGAAGTGTTGGGAATGAGACTCTCACCCTGCAGTCTAGTCCTTTGGTTGTGGTAGATATTCCTTCAGAGTGTTTCACTGACACGGGCTAAGGAGTGATACAGTCAAAAAACCGTTCGTTCTGATGCATGTGGGTAATTATTCCCCACATCAAATCACTGGAATGCTTAAATTGGGAGTTATAGACTTAGGTGCCCACCAGGGTAGACTGGTAGTAGAAGTGAGTGAAGTGACCTGGGTACAAGATCGGAGTAGGGAGCTGTGAAGACAGAGGCACACTAGCAAGGGGCGCTCTCTGCCCCCTTTCCTGCTCCCACCACCAAGAGGCAGCTCTTCTTTCCTGGAGCCAGCTGTTGCCATCCAGAAATGCAGGCCCACTGTTGTCAGATCTTCTGACTTTTCCACGGAAGATGGAAATCCAAATGTTTATGTGAACTATTTCAGTTTTCAAATATTAGCAACAAATTCAAGGGATTGTGGTTTTTTGTTTTTGTTTTTGTTTTGTTTTGTTTTGTTTTAAATACCATCAGGACCAAACTAAACAAATCTGCCAGCCACATGCAGTCCACAGGCCATCAGTTTGGAACCTTTGACATGAAACCAGTACCTGAGGCTGACTACATCTCTCAGCCTACCCTTCCCTATCCAGACAGGCCTGGAGCAGAATACAGAAAGGAGATTCAACTTTCATTTGGTTTGAGATCTTTATCTTTTGTTTAAATCACATAGTACCTTCTTTCTTAATTCCCAGAAAACCACCACATCTTTTTAAACCTAGCAATTTTTAAGTTTTCAGGGAACTTGACTTTAGTTAAAATGGGTCCAGACCTCTTTGCTGCCCAAAGCAGTGTACAGTCTTTACTTTGATTAGAAGAGATAAAAAAAAGATGAAAAATTAATCAGCCCCTCAGATATATCCTAAATGGCCTTTCCTTTCCCTTCAGGGGCTTCTGACACTTTTGGTCTGGGGATGAGGTGCTAAATTAGAAGCAAGAGAAAACACCTAGCATCCCCACCCCCAAAAGTGTGTCCACAAGTGGTCTGACCTCTTGGGGAAAGGAAAGGGAAATTGGACTGCAGACCTACAGGAGGAGGAGGTGGCAAGCATCATACAGCTTAGATCCCAATCAGCCCCCTGCCTCCAGGGAGTATAAATAACATCCTTATTTTGCAGAAGAGGCAGCTGCAAGGAATACAGGGGGCCTTATAAATTAATTCAGGCTTCCTGCCTCTATGGAGTGTTTTTCATGTCTGCTTTCATGTCCAGTGAGTTCTTGGTTGCTTGAGATGATTTTATATCACCTCTAAACTGCCATTGGTTATAGGATACATAAAGCCTCATTCTGGTCTTGGGTGGTTGGTGTGCTGAGTATGCTACCTTCAGTTTTTCTCATTTGGTTCTGGGAAAGGAGACAGAACCTGTGGTGCAAATGCAGAAGAAGTGGAGAGAGGAAAGAAAGGAAGACAGTGCCCTGTATCAGAAAGCAGTTCTGAGAAGCCATAACCCTTAGGGAAAGAGTTTTAGTATCATGTTGCTGTGCCAGGTTGAATTTTTTATTTAGAGTCCTGAATATTATTCCAAACAATTGCTCCCTGTCCTGTTTTGCATTCTCGTCGGTTCCCCCAAATGACAGGTGGGGTTGTGTGTCTTTTCAGGAAGAGAAGGAGAAGATGCAAGCCCAGAAGGAGGAAGTCCTTAGCCACGTGAATGATGTGCTAGAGAATGAGCTCCAGTGTATTATTTGCTCAGAATACTTCATTGAGGTAATTATAAGCAGTGGCTCATGCCTTTTTGTTCTCTCTACCGCACGGAGCCTCAGCTACACAGGTTCTGCCCTAGGGAAACATTCTGAAGCGATTTTTATTCTAGGAATCTGTTGTAGTTACTTGACTTCAAAGTGACCTCGAGAGATGGCCATATCTCATTTGTTTTTGTAGTTTTCTTCACCTTCACTGATCTTTTTCTCATTTTGCGTGATGTTGAGTGTTTATTTGGTACAATCACTATTTTTAGCTGCAGTAAAGCCTGTATTTCTTTGGTGTTGGGAGAAAACAGGGCCACATGGTATTAGATTTTTGAAGTATCGGTGTAAAGCTACTCTATAAAGCTTTTCTTTCTTTACTCTGAATGGACACAGTGCTGAGAGTAGGCAGCTCGTGCAGCCTGTGACGGGGTGGTAAATGTCACTGATGTGTGGTCACTTTGGGACTTCAGCAGCCAGGTGGAACATATTTCAGGGACTCTGAGGCTCCCTATGAAAACAAAACCTCTTCTAGGTTACCATTTGTCATCATGTCATATTTTTCCTTAGGACTTTATTTTTCACAAATTCTACCATTTGTGACCAGTTCATCATACGCCATTCATCTGAAACTCAAGTTAAATGACAGTGCTTTTCAGACTTCTTTAAAAAGGAAAATGCATGCACGCACTCTGTCCTCCTTTCTGGTAGTCTCTAGGGAGGTTGAGTGTATTAGCCTCCCGAGAAATCCCTCCTGGGCAGATCTGTTTCTTTTGCTGTGGATCCAAATTGACACCATTTCCCCCATTGTTTCTAGTTATTTAATTCCCTACTTTGTAGAAACTCAGTCTGGCTTTGACAGGGCTCTGCTGGAGGAAGGCCAGGGAAGGGGGGTTCAGAAAGGTGATCAGTTAGCCCACCCAGAGCATCTCTACCGATGTAGAAGAGACAACCTGACCCATGCTTTGTTTACAGCAGACTGTCTGACCTTTTCCATGATCACCTTGTAAAGTCAGTATCGGAAAGAAGTTTTATTTTAATCAGGTTTTTAGTCATGTTTGTGAGGATTTATCTCACATAGTTAACAAAATAACTCCTAGTTGACTTTCTGTGCTCAACTTGGCATTTGAAAAATGCATAATTTCTGTTATTTTCCACTGCTATCCTTAAAAGCAGGAATGAAGACTTTTGAGCCTCAGAAAAACTTGTATTTTAGGAGATGTACATAAACAACAGTAATAAAGAGCATGGTTTTTATATTTTTAGAAGCAGATAGGGCAGGGTGCCTGGGTGGCTCAGTTGGTTAAATGTCTGACTCTTGTTCTGGCTCAAGTCATGCTCTTAAGATCAGGGGATCAAGCCCTGTGCTGGGTGCAGAGTCTGCTTCAGATTCTCTCTTCTTCTCCTTCCCTCCCTCTCACTTACTCACTCTCAAGTAAATAAATAAAATATTTTTTTAAAAAAAAGGATCTTGTTTAAAAGAAAAGTGGAAAGGACCCTGGCAGAAATCTGACCATTGGAGTTACTTAGAGGAGTTACTCAGATTTAGACTCCCTTCCGCTTTCCCTCTTCTCACAAGTGTATTTACTTGATTCAGTCACTGTCAGTGAACCCATTACATTTTTCCCATTTTTTCAGTTTCTTTTTTCCCAGCCTTTTTAGTTGTCTTTTAACATGTATTCTACTTTTTAAGTTTCTTTGAGTACAGATGATGCTTTCTACCATTCTATATACTGAATATTCAGAATGTGCTCCCCAGCGTCTATTAAAATTGAAGTTCTGGTTCACCATTAGCAGGCTATACATTTGTTTTCCATGAAAAAATTGGTAATGTATTTGTACCAAACATTCATACACTTACAAATCATACTTGTGTCCAGTGACATTTGTTTGCAAGGTAGCTAATCTGGCATTGGCAGTGTCATCTGAGTTGGTGGAACAAGACAGACAAATCAGCCTACATCTATGAACTTACCTTTGAGAAAGAAAATGAATCATCTAACTTAAAATTTCCTATCCCCAAGAACAATTTTAATACCATCTGTAAGCTTTCTAGATGGGATTAGAGTTAAATTTCCATTTGGCCTTGGCAGTGAACTCCTGTCCTAGCTTTGAGGTCACAACTGTGCTGGGAAAGTAAGTATGATAGTTCTGATATGTGTGTTCACATTCCCATTGTAGGCTGTCACCTTGAACTGTGCCCACAGTTTCTGCTCCTACTGTATCAATGAATGGATGAAGCGGAAGGTAGAATGCCCCATTTGTCGGAAGGACATCAAGTCCAAAACCCACTCCCTGGTTCTGGACAATTGCATTAATAAGATGGTAGATAATCTGAGCTCAGAAGTGAAAGACCGACGAATTGTCCTCATTAGGGAACGAAAAGGTGAGTGGGTATGAACAAGGTGAGTCCCCTCAACAGAAGACTGACAAACTTAAGATTTTTTTTCGTTGGGGAAGAGTCAGATGAATGATTCTTAAGCTAAAGAAGAGGAGTAAGAAATGGGAAAAGTAAAGAGAGTTAAAGGTAATGAACATGTGAGAAAGAATTGAGAGAGAATGGATTTGCATATTTGAACATGCAGGGAAGGGAGAGACTTATAAAGTGTGTATGTACCTTGGGTTTGGATGTGGGTAGAAAACACAAGGTCACACAGTTTGTTAGACTGACCACTAGATGGTGCTGTTGTGCAAAACAGTTTAGTTGCTCTCCAGGTGTTGGCAAAAACCTTGGGCTGGGTACACAATCAGTTATCAATAAGAGATGAACAAGTCAGAGATTGACAAATTGGAAAATACTTGATGAGAACACATATAAAAGTTTTATAGGAAGTCATAGCTTAATTACACAAATTGGACATAATGTTAAACGAGAGAGCTAAATCTAATCTTTGGGGATCCTGATATGTTTACCAATTAGTCTGCTGGTTGAGGAGAATTTGGATGAAGAGATTGGGGAATGTGTGGGTGTATTCCCCTAATAAATCATGTTTCTATGGTGAATATCCACTTATTCAACCAAGTGATCTCATCACCCTTGGATCTTGCTGTGTAGAGGGTTGCAGAGCCACCGCCTCCCCCACCTCCCTGCCCCCAGACTTGAATGTCCTTGTGGCAAAAGATGTGTCCTGGGGCAAGGCACAAATAAAGTAATGGCTAGGAGGAAGGATTGGTTATTAGCCAGGGATGAGAATGCACAGAAGCAGGGTAGATCTGATTATAATGCTCAGTCCCAAATAGTTGAGTACAGCACTACCTCCTGGGAAAGCATCAAAGCCAAAGTGCTATGATGTCAGTTGGCTACACATAAATGCCAAACAGAGAAGATGTTCAGCCCAGAAGCTCACTGCCCTTACAGGTGCTTCCCACTGCCTGACCATTGGTAGCCCATATTTGTATGTGGCTTTGAATGTACCTTTCTCTAAGTCTAGAGAAACTGAAGGCCTAAAAGCCACACTGCTAGTAGTAGATCTTCTGTCCACTGCTTCCTAGCCCTTCAATGGATGTCAGCTACTTTGAGTGGGACGAGGAATGTGATGCTAATGTGCAAGCGCTGTAGTGTGAAACTGGCCCTCGGCTAGTCAGCCAGAGCAGAAGTAGCAACCCTGTTGCAGAGCCAGGGGAAACAGGTGCTAAGCAAGAAGTGTGCTTGAACCTGTTCTACTTCTACCAAAATGTTTTTCACTTTTCTGACAGCTGTTGCTTATAGATTTTGTGGCCAGTTTGAACCCTCCCAGATCTTTTACCTCTCAGGAGTCCCTTGATTCTGGCAGAGTCCCATTGCTCTTCCTCTCACTTCTCACTCCATCAGCATTTATAGAAATGCTCCACACAGGGATGAAGAGATACATAAGGCACTATTTCAACTCCCACAGCTCTCAGTCTGTGGAGAAGGGAAAAAGGCAAGTAGATAGTGTGACAAGTTCCACACCAGGATCTTAGGACACTGTAGAAGAGCAGACAGTCAGTTTGGCCTGGGCAGGCAGAGGTACGGTAGGTAGGAAGCTTCATGGAAGAAGCGTCATTCAAACTGAGTCTTAAAGGTTCCCAGGGGTGGAGCTTTCCAAGTAGAGGCTTTAGCACAAACAAAGCACAGAGGCATGAGAAGCAGTGATGTGTTCATAGCAGTGGCCCATACATGACAAAATGTCTGCGTGGTGCCAGAGCAGCGTGAAGATAGCCACAGCTTAGGAATTGTTAGCTGAGGTGTCATGAATGCCTTCTGAGAGGAGCAGTGACTTGGGGCCCGATTTAACCAAGGCCACCGTTTGAGCTGGAGTGTGCTGGGTCTCTGTCTCCTTTGGACACCCATGTACTTTCTTCACCCAGCCCACTGACTGGGTTTCTTCTCCTATGTGCAAGCATGGTAGATGGCTTTGTGCAGCACTGGAAAAGGAAGCAGACCCGTGTCCTAAGTTCACCTCCGGCTCCCCTCACACAGAGTTAATTCTGCAGAGTAAATAACGTCAGATCCCATTTTTCCCTCCAAAGGCTAAAGAGGGTGCCTCTCTGCCTTTTTTGGTAATCCTTGGAGCCTGTGTGCTGAACTCCCTGGCCTGGAGGGGTGCTGGCACTGGCCTCTGTTTCCGTGGTTATCACAGCAAGTTCAGCTCTGGGGTGTTCTCCAGAGACAGAGATTCTGAGTCCTCATTTAGGGAAACACGTGCCAGAGCCATCAGCAAGCAGCTTCACTGGTCTGCAGTGTGGGGTTTAGAGAAAATTCTCAGTTCAAATACCAACCTTCTTTGCCAGTTGAAAGCTACTTTAATCCCCAGTGCATGGGAATTTTAAAAAGGACCAAACTTAGGGTCTGGGAACCAGGATTGGCAGGCCTATAATTGTCAGAGTTTGGATGCTGTGGCAGGGCTGTTTTCCTCCTGGACAGGAGTTGCTCTTATCACACATTCAGGGAGGAGACCTGCCTGTCTGTGGTGCTGATTCCACCAAGAACAGCCCCACTCCAGGCCTCCCTGGCTGGAGAGAGGAGACAACAACGTCTTCTAGTTCTGTATTCCTGTGGGAGGAGTGAAGCCTCGAGACTGATGAGCCACTGATCCCTTGTAAACTCTGTGAGGCCAGATTTTACAGAGGAGAGGAAAAGAATGCTCACATACTAGATCCTGTGTTAGAGAAATGATGCTCTGGCGCTGGGGCAGATAAGAAACATTAGTAAGTGCTTGTCACATGAATAATTGTGGCTCTCTAGGATATTGACATGAGATTTTTTGAGGGGAAGACATTTTCTGACATTCTCTGTAGAGGATCTCCCTCTGGAGCTGCTGAGGTACTAGAGCAGTCTTCTGTCAGCTACTCCCCCTCTTCCATTTGTTCTGTTCTCATTAAATGTTGGGTGGTTGACAGAGTGTTAACATTCTCACTTTTAGCTTTCCCTAGCAGTTTCTTTGGGTTGTGTTCAGAAAAGAAGAAAGCAAATTATCTAAAAATAAAATCTTGTTGGTCCTTTAGAATAGTGATTTTCAGTCTAGGGTCTTTTTCAAACTACAATCCCCAGCTCCCTTGATACTGTTACATCAAACCAAGGCTACTCGTGGGAGAGTGCTGTGGCCTTCAAGTATGCCAAGGTTGGGAGGAAGGTTTATGAGACGCAGCTTTCCATGAATCTGTGACACAGAGGCCCCTCCAGAGGCTCAGGGTCTCTAGGAAGATAGACTTAGGTCAGACTCCAGGGCCTGTGGCTCTTGCCAGTTTCCTCTAGGCTGTGAGGAGTGTGATCCAGACACAGGACAGGAGATATTGTCAATCACTTAAGAGAGTATCTGCCTGCCCAACTGGAAGGCTTTCCTTGATATTGCCCATCCCTCCTTGCTGAAAAGATGAAGCCTCGTAAAGGAATATGTGGGAATGGCAGCTGTAACAGTGTCTGGCAAGCTGACCTCATCTAGAGAGAGTTACTTGTTAGCAGGTGGGTTACCCAGTCCTGCCCCTAGAGAATCTGAAAGGTCATGCACATGAGGTTAGATTGCCCGCCCAGCATGGGACAGTTCATCCAGGGGAAAATGGCCCTCAGTAAGGTTGGCATGCACTCAAATAGCATGTAACTGAACTCTTTAAAATTTTTGACTTTTAAAAATTCCTTTGCAAAGTTGTCATGGAATAGAAAATTAGTAGACTTGTTACTAGAAGCTGTTTTCTTATTTCTCCATCACCACCTCCCCTTATTTTTCCTTTCCTTCTCTTCTTTGGTCTGTTGTCCTTCTTTTTCTTGCCCTTTGGTAGGTGTCTCCCCCATCACCCTTACCTGCATCTCAGAATGCATAGTTGGAAATGACAAGGGCGGCACAGGAACTGTCCACTTGCTGGGAGGAGGGACTGTGATCATAGAAGTCAGCTGTGGGATTAATTGTAATATGTGGATTAGCACCCCATGAAGCCCCAGAACCTCGGATTTCTTTCTTTTTTTTTTTTTTTAATTTTTATTTATTTATGATAGTCACACAGAGAGAGAGAGAGAGAGAGAGAGAGAGGTAGAGACATAGGCAGAGGGAGAAGCAGGCTCCATGCACCGGGAGCCCGACGTGGGATTCGATCCTGGGTCTCCAGGATCGCTCCCTGGGCCAAAGGCAGGTGCTAAACCGCTGCGCCACCCAGGGATCCCGAACCTCGGATTTCTTGCTGACTCTTGTCCTTTAGGCTTCCCTTTTTTTTTTTCTAAAGATTTCATTTATCTGTTTTAGAATGAGAGCGTGCCAGTGCAAGCCAGGGGAGGGGCAAAAGGAGAGAAACCCAAGCCAACTCCATGCTGAGTGTGGAGCCTAATGTGGGTGGGGCTCAGTCTCAGCACCCTGGGATCACGACCTGAGCTGAAATCAAGAGTCTGATGATTAACTGACTGAGCCACCCAGGCAACCCTTTTGTCTCCTTAATGATAAAATAGAGTTATTTTCATTCCCTAAGAAATAAATTCTCCCTCCCCCCAAGCATGTAACTTTATAATTTATTTTATAGACATGTTTTCAGGAACTTCCTATTATAGAAGACCACTTGTATAAATACAGAGTAGTGTCATTAACCAATGCAGATTTTCCTTGAGAGTTTTCCTACACTTAACTCTAGGGGAACATGGAGCATTTTTAGATCTCCATGAACTAATCTTGGAGGATGGCTGGGGTCACTGATTATGCCTCTTCCTCCCTCCCTCATAGCATATCATAGAATTAGGTACATCACTGTTGAGACTTCCCTGCACCAGCTGGATATATATCTGTCCAACTGTGTTTTTAAAGAAATCTATGAGACCAGACATGCTCCTATTCTGGCTAAGGCTTCTGCTTGAATTGCTTTCTGCTTTCCTACCCTGAAGAGTTTGGACCTCTTTTACCCTCCCATGAAACCTGAACCAGAACCAACCCCAAAGAAACATCTCTTCCTTGCTTTCTTTCATTTGAGCCTTTCCTTCTCAGTTCCTACTAAGTACCAGGTGCTGGGGATAAAAGTAAGCAGGGCATAAGGGTGAAAAATTGCCCTTTGGATGTAGCAGGAGTGTGGAGCATTGATGACTTTATCTAGGACAAGTTTGGGGGACTGGTGGGGTTAGAAGCTATTTTGTAGTGATGGGGTTAGAAGCTATTTTGTAGTGAATTGGAGAATGTGAGGTTAGGAAGTAAAGTAAGATAGACAAGGTCCTCAAGAAATTGGCAGTGACGATTGTAGTTGGAGGAGGAGGTGGGTAAGAGCGCTTTTTTTTTTTTTTTAAGATTTTATTTATTTGGGGATCCCTGGGTGGCGCAGCGGTTTGGCGCCTGCCTTTGGCCCAGGGCGCGATTCTAGAGACCCAGGATCGAATCCCACATCGGGCTCCCGGTGCATGGAACCTGCTTCTCCCTCTGCCTATGTCTCTGCCTCTCTCTCTCTCTCTCTCTGTGACTATCGTAAATAAATAAAAAGTAAAAAAAAAAAAAAAAGATTTTATTTATTTGTCAGAGAAAGCACAAGCAGAGAGCAACAGGGAGAGGGAGAAGGAGGCTCCCCACTGAACAGGAAGCCCAACACGGGGCTTGATCCCATGACCCTGAGATCATGACCTGGGCCAAAGCCAGACATGCAACTCACTGAGCCACCTAGGTGTCCCTTTGTTTTGTTTTTTAAAGACATGAGAGATCTGAGTGTGTTCAGTTGCTGAGCCTGTGGAGAAGGAGATGCTGGGAAGTTGAGATGGTGAGTAGGGCCAGATTCTTTGGAAAGCAGGGCAGGGCAAAGAATGCAGAGCATAGATGAGGTAATTAGTCTTTAAAAGTTGGAGGGTAGATCCTGTTTCCTAGAAAGAGCCTTTAATGTGAGAGGGTAAGCAAGGAGATTTGCTTGAGGGGAGTCAAGTGAATTTCTTTCTTGTGGCTTCTGTGTTTTTCTGTGAGCTACTAGGTGAGGCCAGTGAGCTGTGAGGAAGGGAGCTTCGCTTGGCTCTCTCACTGTCAGCTCTCCCAAGGCTGCTCATAAGTGGAGAAAAGTAATTTTTATAATCCTTTTGGTCTTACTACCAAGCATTCAGGACCTCAGTCTCAGGGAAGGGGACAGTCTCCTTGGTACCTTATTGTGTCCTTAGGCCAGGATCCCTGCTTCCCCAAATTGAGGAAGCAGAAACAGTAAATAGCAATAAATTGTCCCTCCCATCTCCTCCCTTCACCTCTCTCTGCCTATTGCTGTGTATATAATTCTTTCATTCTTCAACACATGTTCATTGAGGGCCAGCTTTGTGCCAAGCACTGCTCTAGGTCCCAGGAATAGAAAGAGAAGTGAAAATCTAATAAGTTAGATGTAATTAGTGCTATGGAGAAGAAACAAAGCAAGGAATCAGGGAGTGATCTTTGCCATTCTTTGATAAGGTAGTCGAAGGCAGCAGAGAGAAGGCAGTACTGGAGTAAAGCCCTGAAGGCAGTGGCCATGTTGCCTTGCTGGGAAGAGTGTCACAGCAAGAGGGGACACACTTGGGGAGTTGGAGGGGCAGCAAGGCAGCCAATGTGACAGGAGTGGAGTGCGCCATGCAGGGAGTGGGCAGCACAGATTGTGTAGAACCTCCTGGGCCTTTGGTAGGAGTTGGCCTTGAATGCTTACTCTGGGAGAAATGAGGAGCAGGCTCTGAGCAGAGCAATGTGATCTGATGTCCGTTTTCTTGGTTCACTGTGTGGGGAAGAGATGGAGGGTGGCAACAGGGAGGCCAGGCCAGGGAGGTGCAGGCTCCTCCTGTAATTCTCTTTCTTTCTCTTCAAAGCAAAGAGACTGTCATGAAGACCATGCTCCAGGGACATTTGAGGGATTGCCAGGCAACAGGAGCTTGAGATAGTCTGGAGAATTCCCTGTGGCCAGGTCTTGGGCCGCTCTGAGATAGAGCATGGGATGGAACCACACGGGACAGAGACTGAGTTAGGAAGTCCTCATGAGCCTCCATGTTGGCCGGCGGAGCTGCCACCATTGTCTGAGGTGCCACCGGTCCTCGCCGTGCAGACTGCTTCAGGGTACTTGATAGACTCTGCTTCACTGTGTGTTGAATGGGTTATGTATTTCTGTTTTGCTTTTTAAGTTTATTGTTTTATCGTTTTGGTACCTCAGAAGCACCTCTATTGGCATTTGTTTTGGATGGGTTGGGTGTACCGTTGTGGCTGCCCCTAGAAGTTAAGGCAGCCTCTTTTGGAGAGGATGGCCTACCTCTTTGTGAAAACAAGATGTCATTTCCTGGAAATAAAATGTAAAGCGTATCAGTTGCTCAGCTGGGCTTTGGTGTATTTATCTTCTTCCCTTCCAGCTCCCACACAGTCTCACAAGTAAACACTGGCAGCTCATAAATTCCAACCAAGAAAGTGACTGTATCAGATGATAGACTCAAGTGAATGTCAGCATAAGAACCAAGCCAAGATCATGGCCATAGCAGATGCTCTTGTATTAAGGCCCTGGCTGTTTTTTTCCTTTTCATTCCAGTGATAGGTCCCTGCTTACCTGGTTTCAGGGCAGGGGAAAAAGGGTTGCGAGGGTGGGTTGACATCCTTCTTTCAGCTGGGGTTCGGAAGTTGTTTCCAATTTATTTATTTAGTAAACTCTTCCCCCACCGTGGGGTTCAAACTTACGACCCTGAGTTTACGAGTCACATGCTTCACTGAGGCAGCCATGTGCCCCCACATCTCTTTTACCCAGTGTCAGAAAAACAAGAGCAATGGTTTTATAAGAACATAGTGTTACCTTATTTATTTATTTTTAAATTGAAAGTCATTTCTCTTTTGCTGCCTCCCTTTTTAAACAGAAAGATAACTAGTTTGACGTTTGGGAGATAGAAGCTTAGGAAAACCTGTGGTCTCCTTGGTTACCAGTGAGGAGAATGAGGAAAGAGCCAGGAAGCTGAAGAGTAGTCATTTGAAAAGGGGGGCTCTCTCTAGTAGGATTATGAAATTGTTAGCACATTTTATCATTCAGCAATTTGCTTCCCGATAGAAAGATGTTTTCCTCTCCCTTTTTACCGTTTACCTGGAGAACCATATGTTGTAGTTCTTTATTTATATGCCCTGTGTCTTCATTAAAGATTGGGAACTATTGATGCACCAACTTTTTAGGGACTGTAGATGTCTTCCTTTATTGAGTATTCAGAGAATATTGGGAATCCAGAGTCCTAGTCTTCATTTCCATCTTTCTGAACTTGATTAGTGATTGGAACACTGGTGCAGTCATGAAGGAAGTAAGTTAAACATACACATAGGACTTGAAAAATATTCTAACCACATCATAATCCTGGAGAAGTAGAGAAAAGGAAAAGATTATTACCATCTTGATGTAATACTGAATTTCCCTTGTATATGTATTTTGTATATATGATTGTGCATATATAAATTTTTGTGTATTCTGTTGAGTTGGTTTTTTTTTAAGATTTATTTATTTATTTTGGAAGGGGAAAGTGAGAGAGAAAGTATGAGTGGGGAGGAGGGGCAGAGAGAGACAGAAAGAATCCTCAAGCAGACTCCTCACTGAGCATGGAGCCTGACACAGGGCTCCATCTCAGGACCCTGAGATCATGACCTGAGTCGAAATCCAGAATCAGAATCCGATGCTTAACCAACTGAGCCACCCAGGCACCCCTGTATATTTTGGTTTGGTTTTGTTATACATTTTTTGAATAGGTAATATGGCCGCTTGCTTTAAAGTCAGAGAGTACAAAAGGACTGAAAATGAAAAGCCTGTCACCTCTGTTCCCCAGTGACCACTTCCCTGCACAGTGGTGACGAATGTTACCAGTTCTTTGGGTATCCTTCCAGAGATCTTCTCTGACTGTACATGCAATAATACAGTCTTTCCCTTTTGCATGAATTGTGACAGACTGTACACTATTTTGTACCTTGATTTTTTTCAGCTATATCTTGGTGATAGTTCCATATCAGAACATGAGGAACTTCCTCTTTCTTTGTTATAGCTGCCTATTACTACGTTGTGTGTTTGTACCATAGTTTGTTTTTCCAGTCTGTTTTTGATCTAGGTTGCCTAGATCATGTTGCATGTCAAATTTTTTTAAGATTTTCTTTATTTATTTATTTATTTATTTATTTATTTATTTGAGATAGAGCACAAGTAGGAGAGGAGGGGCAGAGGGAGAAGCAGGCTCCCTGCTTAGCAAGGAGGCCCCACGTGGGGCTCGATTCCAGGACCCCAGGATCATGACCTGAGCCAAAGACATGCTTAACTGACTGAGTCACCCAGGCAACCCCATATACCTTTTACTTTTTTTTCTTAAAGTCCTATTAAATAAATCTCAGAATATATACTTTTAATTAAAACAAAATAAAAATTTTTTTAAATCACATAGAACTCGTAAAATGGTATGCAAAGAAGAAAAAAGGAAAGTCTGGAAATCTACATCCTGGGAGTTCTCTATTTAAATCAAGGAGGCTTAGTCTGTTTCTTTTCAAAAATGTTTATGGTTGTAACTATTTTCCTATGTTTTATTAGTAATAGTCTTGTAAGCCTGGTTCCATAAGAAGCTATAACTACTTCCATCTGAAGGTCCAACAATCTGCATTGAAATAGAAATGAAATCATTTAGGTTCCCAATTCCACAAAACCTTATGGTACAGAACTTTAGTAAACTCAAGGCAGAGTATCCAAGATAAAATTGATCTCCCAGTCATCCAAGAAAAAGACAGTACAGCTATTACTTTGTATAAAGAGCCATTTACATTTGGGAACTTGAGAAAATAGACTTCATTTCTGGTAAAATATATTTCATTGCCATGGAAATCCTTATAAGTTGTCTTGAATGCTAGAAAACAGCATGAGCTGTGTAGTCTGTATAATTAACTGGTTCTTGCATAGCATTGTTTTGGGGGTTCTTTTGTTTGTTTTAGATATTTATAAATAAATTGCCCCATTTTGAGGTTCTCATATTTCTATCTCCTTGTCCCCAATGATGGTAACCCTCCAAGGTCCCCTGGTAACTGATATGAGCCTCAGGTCACCCAGGAGCTGTTGGGCATGTTAGGGACCAGTGTATCCCACTTTTTACTTTTTTTTTTTTTTTTTTTAAGATTTTATTTATTTATAGAGACAGAGATAGGCAGAGACACAGGCAAAGGGAGAAACAGGCTCCATGCAGGGAGCCCAATGTGGGACTCGCTCATGGGTCTCCGGGATCATGCCCTGGGCGGAAGGCAGGTGCTAAACCGCTGAGCCACCCTCGGGCTGCCTCCACTTTTTACTCTTAAAAGCAATGCTGTAGTGAACACAATAATAGTCGAATGAAAGATCCTTGAAAAAGAAACATCTTGACTGGAAGGGCCTGAAGGCCAAATGCAAAGACAAATCTCAGACTGACCATTCCCTCCTTCAGCTACTAGACTGACACAGGGTGACTTACAACCTCTGCCTTCAGAACACCACGTTCTTCTCCAGTGTGCCATACAAGTTAAGAAAGTGAGCTCTTAAATGCAGACCTAAGAAAAAGAATAAAAATCAGACTACCTGAGTTTGAATCCCAGCCCTTCCATTTGTAACTGTGTGACCTTGAGTAAGTTACTCAACCTCTCTGGGCTCTCAGTTTCTTCATCCCTTAAATACCCTGAGGTGTAATTGTGAGGCCTAAGTAATTATCCTGGTTATGGGACTGCTCACAAACAAAAACCTGAATGTTCTATTTTTAAAAGACACAAACCAAAAACTAACTCAAACTTTTGCATTATTTCTCTGAGCTACATTGTGTTTTTTCCCTGGAGAGAGATCTGATATTAAACAGATATCTACATTTTGCTTGCCTAGAAAGATACACAGTAACTTTTCTGCCTGCAGCACCAAACCACAGTATAGCTGAGCCCCACCACTGTGTAGTCTGGCTCTAATTAAAGTCATGTTCTCTACAACGGGGCTCTGAGAAACTGAGTAAAGAGGGTTTGTTTCAGATTCTGCTTTATTACACGGATGAATGTAGCCAGCTAGCTGTGTGAAGCGCTTTGCAGTGAGTGGCAGGTGTCCCATATACATCTGATTACCTTAACCTAGAAAGAGCTTCCTCCGTCTCTAGGCATGCTTCATCTCAGCAATCAGACCGCGCCTGGATAGGCAGGGGACTTTGCCCTTTGTGGGTTAGATAGCCGGATATTCATCATCTGCTTCTGGGATTGGAAGCTGCTGTTTTTACAGAAAGGCTTAAATCCCCTTGTTACCTATCTCCAGCCCTCCTCTCTTACTACTTTTTTCTCTGAACTGCTATCCAGGCAGTCAGGATAGCTGTAAGAGTACCTAGGATGGGGCAGCCCAGGTGGCTCAGCAGTTTAGTGCCGTCTTGAGCCCAGGGTGTGATCCTGGAGACCCGGGATCGAGTCCCACGTTGGGCTCCCTGCATGGAGCCTGTTTCTTCCTCTGCCTCTCTTCCTTGTCTCTCATGAATAAATAAATAAATAAATAAAATATATATATATATAAAAGAGTGCCTAGGATGGGCAGTTCTCTCCAACTGCCTGTTTCCTTTTTACATCCTTACTCTGGATAGAGTCTCCCCACTTCATATCTAAGGGCAACCTAGAAACCTAGGGATGCCCGAAGTATGTTCATCTCAACAGCACATTCTACACTTCTAAAGAATCTTAATGATTAACTATTTGACACAGAAATTAAGAGAAGGAATATCTAACTTGCATTGTTATCCCAACCCCAGAATCTAAGAAAGTAGAGAATCATGCAATCACTGCTCCTCACCAAGAGATGCAGTCTTGCTAACAGGTGCAGGGCCTGATTTAAGCAGAATGCTGCCACCAGAAACAGTAGGCCAAGGACTTGCACTTCTGAACACCAGTTAAACTTCCCACTTGCTCAATTCTTTTGACTCTTTCTGTAAATGGGAGTTGAGGCAGTAGGAGTAGGGGCTTCTGGGGAAGATGGCCCTTGTAATAATGAAAAATAATGACCTGTCTTGTTCCATTGATTTTATCAGTTTAGAAGAGCATCTGAATCCCAGGAGGATTGGGTCTACAGTAGGTGCTCAGTAAATACATGCTGTATAACTCTTGTCTGCAGCACCCCCGAACAATGTACCCACTAGGGGTTACCAGAGCTCTCTACTTTAATCTCTATATATTATTTCCTGCTTGCGGTTGCTTTACCAAAGTCTAACACAGATCCCTACTTCAGATCCAATTTCCAGACCTACTGTCTCTACTACCCACTTCCTTTGAGCTCTGTGAATACTTAAGTATGGGGTAACCTTTTTGTCATACCGTGGCCATTTGAATTCTGGATATTTCCAGTAAATTCAGTAATAGTTATTGAATGCTCATTTTTGATTAGGCACTGCTCTAGGTGTTTGGGGTATGGCACTGAAAAAACTAAGCTGCTGTGAGCCTGTGTTCTGTTCCAGGAGGGGTCACAAGGTCAAAAGCTTCCCGCAAAGGTTTTATCCGATTCCTGTGGGAGGGGTTTAGCAGTGCTGCCCATGGAGCTAGCATGTCGGATGTGTCTTCACATTCCTCAAACTCCAGACTGGACCCACTCCAAGATATAAAGCTGGAATTGTATACCTTTAGGACCTGGATTGCCAGAGTGTTCTCTGTTCATTTGCCTTCCCTTAGGATGTAGAGACCAGTTCTTGAGAGATCAGCCCCTTCCCAGCTCTAGCCAGGAGCCTTCAAAGGCATGTCTGAGGCAAGTTTGGGCCCTCAGAACATGGAAGGCAGGCCCAGAAGACCCCCTCAGAACTGCATAAGACCACCACAGCCCTATGCAGGAAGCTACCTCAGTGACCACTGAGGGAGCTTCAGGTGATACTACTTCAGCCCAGGTAGGTAACAGCCAAATGTGTCTGAAGTGAGTATTGACACCACAGTGTACCCGGGAGTGGGTGAGACCCGGCAGGTTTTCAGACATGTACCTTTGTGAGTTTATGCCTAGCTGTGAGGACTCTCCTGACCTATTTCTCTTGTCATTTCCTGAGCTCCTTACCCAGCATTCTTCCAGCGGTGCCCTTACTCTCAAGGGCTGATTGTGTGGATCTCTTCCTAATTCCATTCGGTGAAGTCATGTTGGTAGTTTGAAGTCAGGCACGGTGGGATTATTTACACCATGGAAATTGGCAGAATGCCACAAATTGGAGCCTCCTGACCTCACTGGGATAGCCAGTTAAATGTTTACCAGAATATCACTGGCATCTCCCCCACATGGTTGATTCCTAAGGCCTTCTCAGCCTGAGTCTTACCAGTTTTCGTGAAAAAGCCACTAGTCAGGCCAAGGGTGCTGTCTTCTCGGTGCTCTAAAATGGTTCCAGATGGCAGTGGTGTCCCTGCAGAGTCAGAGCAGCCTCCTCCACAACTCTAGGCCACACTTAGTCACCTTTGGAATCACTGACATTTTCAGAATCTCCAGTTTCTCAACAAAATTGCTGCTGACCATCAGTCCCATAACCATTGGGACCAGACCTAATCCTGGAGGCCCAGGGAGAAAGCAGATGCCATGCCCCCTGCATCCCCATTTCTTCCATGACCTGAGTTCTCATAGCCATGAATGCACATGGATACTTGGTGGAGGACAAGGATAGAATCATCAGCACCAGAGCCTTGGTCCTCCGTAGGCCCATCAGTCAGTGTGTTCCAACATTCTTACTCAAGCTGTCTTCCTAAAGGAGTCCTTTAACAGAGAGTGGGAACACGGACACCATGGCTGGGGTACTGGGCATCTCTCCAAGGCTGGAGACTTAGTGCTGGATGGTGTGAACCACATTTCATTCTGAGCCACGTGAATCTGGATATTAGCCCTCCCTCTTGGGATACCAGTTTCCCACTCAGGAGGTTCCCACCATACAAGCCAGCTTTGGTTTCTTCCAGCATGGCCACAGGTTGTCTTAGGGAGCATCCTAATGATTCTGAATCCCTGGGGAAGTTCTCAGCATTTATTCATTTGTTCCACAAATATTTTTTGTTGAATACCTACTACATGCCAGGCACTGTGCTAGATTCTAGTGTTTACCATTATCTCTGACCTTATGGGACTTGTCTGGAGAACACACAGAGTAATGAGTGTTTTTGTAGAAATAGTCCTGGGGGGACACCTGGATGGCTCAGTCGGTTAAATATCCAACTGTTGATCTCAGCTCAAGGTTTTGCTCTCAGAGTCGTGAGTTCCAGCCCCACATTGGGCTCCACGCTGCATGGAGCCTACTTAAAATAAGGAAATAGTACTGGGATCCAAGAGAGCACAGAAAGGGACAAACTAGGAGACATACAGAAGGCTTGCTGGAGCATTAAACATCTAAGCTAAGACCTGAAGGACAACTAGAGGTCACCAGGTTAAGGGTGAGGAGAGAATAGGGCAAGGGGAGAAGGAAATGTTCTAGGTAGAAGTGGAAAGCCATGGAGGTGAGAGAGAGCATGGCATCCTTGAAGAAGTGAAAGGCATTTTGTGTGGCTGGATTGTAGAATTCCTAAAGAGAAGTAATATTAGTTAATAATAGATAATTAGCACTGTTACCAGCACTTTAGAAGAATTAACTCTTGTAACAACCCTGTTATAATTCCATTTTATAGATGAGAAAATGG
The DNA here is from genome assembly GCF_048164855.1 of Canis lupus baileyi. Taxonomy (NCBI): domain Eukaryota; kingdom Metazoa; phylum Chordata; class Mammalia; order Carnivora; family Canidae; genus Canis; species Canis lupus. The sequence goes on along the minus strand of NC_132844.1, from coordinate 66,158,722 downwards.
AGGCAATGAGACACTAAGTCACTTGGCCAAGGGCACACACATTTGTGGAAGTAGAGAAAACATGGCTGACAAAGTAATCAGCTCTGACTATGGAGTTAGGGCCTTATCCTAAGAACAGTGAGCAATCATTGAAGGTGATAACTGGGGGGAGTGACATTTTCCTCTGTTTTGGGAAGATCAATCTGGTTGCTGTGTGGAGGGTAGGTTAAAAGGGGGAAGCTAGGGGCACCTGGATGGTCAGTCAGTTAAGCATCTGCCTTTGGCACCGGTTGTGAGCCCAGAGTCCTGGGATCGATTCCCGAGTCAGGTTCCCTACTGACTCTCCTTCTCCTCCCTCTCCTTCTACCTGCCGCTCCCCCAGCTTATGCTCTCTGTCCCTCTGTCAAATAAATAAATAAAATCTAAAAAATTAAAATAAAAAAAGGGGGGACAGGGGAGACAGAGGATCCAGGGAGACCACTTAAACAATTCCAATAATCCAAGCAAGAGGTTAGATGGCCTGAGTTAAGTAAGGCATTGGCAGGTGGGGGTGGGGAGAAGCGAAGGATTTCACAGATATTTATCAGTTGTATCAAGCAAGACTTCTGATTGATTGGATGTAGGGATGAGGGAGATCTAGAGTTAAGGGTGGTGACTGGGTTTCTGCCTTGGGCAATGATCTCAGTGAGAGTTTTCACTGAAATAACCCAGGAAGAGGCAAATATTTTGGGGAACATATTGGTCAAGCATGAATTTCTGTTTTGGGATTATTGAGTTTGATAATGCCAAAAAGAAAATTGCATGGAGTGACTACAGAGTCCTTACACATGCTAATTAGTATGCTCCCCTCCTAAGTCCACACACATTTAAATTTTTCCAGTCTTCTGGACATCATCTTCCATACTAATGGTTGGAAATAATTAAAGTAGTCCTAGATAGCTGCTTTAGGAATTCAACTGTTATCAGGCGTATTTGAGAATTTACTCTACCACAATGCCTGAAGGCAGTAAGTGTGCCACATGGTATCAGATCTCTATCCATTTCAACACCCACTAAATTGGCTGACAAGATAAATACTTGCAAACTGGGAGAGCAAAAGTGCTGGGGCAGAAGAACTGTTGACTCAAGATCTTTCACACACAGTTGTGGAAAAATCCATAAAGGATGCTCAAGTAAGCAGTGTTCAACACTTGTGACCAAAAAAAAAAAAAAAAAATAGCCCTATCAAGTGATCTTACAAAATTGCTAACCCATATCAGGACATGAGACAGCTACTGCTCTGGGATGGAGGACATGGTGTCACCCACAAGGACTTTGAGTCTTCTCCACATAGAGCTGAGAACTCAGAGGTAATACCTGGGCTGGCAATACAAGTGTGTACAGAGAACCAGGGGGATCATAAGGGAGAATAAATTCCCCCAGGGAGAGGAGGCTGAAGGGAGAAATACGCCAAACAGAATAGTGAGGACCATTGATATACAGGAGGAGCCACCTGTAGAGATCAAGAAAAGGCAATAGGCACAAAGTAGGAGAAATAAATGGTGGTATATCTCAGAGGGTAAATGTGATGGTTCATTTTATGTGTCAACTTGATCGGGTCATGAGCTGCCAGACATTCAGTCAAACACTATTCTGGGTGTCTGTGAGGGTGTTTCTGGATGAAACTGACATTTAAATCAGTGGACTGAATAAAGCAGATTGGCCCTCCCCATGTGGGAGTACCCACCAAGTCAGGTAGATGCCTGAATAGAATAAAAGGCTGACCCTCTGGGAGGTAAGAGGGAGTTTCCTCCTGCTGGACTCCCTTGAGCTGGACGTGTTTTATTTTGTTCTGTTTTTCTGCTCTTGGACTCAGATTGAAACATCAGTCCTTCCTGAGTCTCTCACCCATAGGCCTTCAGACTGGAATGATTCTCCTTCAGCTCTCCTGAGTCTCCAGCTTGCCAGCTGCAGATCTTGGAATTTGTCAGCCTCCATAATCACATGAGCTATTTCCTTATACTAAGTTTATCTATCTATCTATCTATCTATCTATCTATCTATCTATCTATCTATCTATCTATCTATCATCTGTTGGTAGTACCTACCTGTCTATTGGTTCTGTTGCTTAAGAGAACATTGACTAGTATAGCAAAGCAACATTTCAGGAATTAGGGAGCGGTTAAGAAGGCTAAAATCTACTGTTTGGTCAAGCAAGAGAAGAACTTAAAATATCAATGGGATTAGCATCCAGGCGTTCATCGGAAGAGCAGTTTTAGTAACATGGTGGGGAAAACTACCATTTGCTCTGCATTAGGAAGTGAGTGAGAAATAAGGACTTGTTATATTTCAGGAGGGGAGAGGCAAAAATAGAATACAGTTGGAGAGAAAAGTCTGAAAATATAGTAAAGAGAGGTTGAGGACTTTTTCTAGATAGTTTTGATTTATTCTATGAAGTTGGAAAAGATCTTCTCTGATCTGAGTGAAGAAAGGGAGAAGTGTTGGGGTTGGACACTGAAAGAAGGTGGAGAAGATTTGAAATAGCTGCTACAGAGAATAGGAGAGACAGCTCACTAGGGAAACAGAATAATTGCTGGGCTGCATGGGGGTGTGCTGACAAGGGGGGACCATGGATGTCTTTTGGCACCAGTAGGTACTTTTCTGTGGTTTTTCCTGGCATGGTTCAGCTCCCTCTGTCTGGAGATAAATGGAGCTGCATGGATCCAGGGCTGGGATTTTGATAAGAGGGCACCATGGTGATGTAGAGGGAATGAAGTAGTGACCTTGGATTCAAGGCTAGTTGGAATAGTAAATGAAGACAGCATGGTGGGGTGGGAAGCAGAAAGTAGATGAGTTTGGAGCCTGGAGTAGGTACCTGCAGTGAAAGAATTAGATCTGAAGGAGAGAGCTAGAAGTCAGAGAACTCAGGTGTGGATTTAGGATTTAAAGGCAGGAAAAGTTCTACAACCAAACATGGATGTCCTCATCACAAGAGAAAATGATGGGCCCCATGAGCACTCTCCTTTATGGAAATAGTCTTGGGTGTTCTTCTTAAATATATACCATATATTTATATGTATATAATAAATTATTACTATTATATTCTATAATACATTTAATAATTTAACAAGTTTACAATTTGTTACATAGAAATTTATATAAGAACAAATAATTCTGGGACACCTGGGTGACTCAGTGGTTGAGTGCCTGCCTTTGGCTTCAGGGCGTGATCACAGATTTCTGGGTTCAAGTCCCACATTGGGCTCCCTGCCTGGAGCCTGCTTCTCTCTCTTCCTGTGTCTCTGTCGCTCTCTCTCTGTCGCTCATGAATAAATAAATAAACTCTTTTTTTTTAAAAAAAAAGAACAACAACAAAAAAAAGAACAAATGATCCTAAAATTTGTATGGAACCACAGAAGACCCTGAGTAGCCAAAACAATCTTGAAAAAGAAGAGCAAAACTGGAGATCTCACAATCCTGTATTTCAACTTATATTACAAAGTTGTAGTAATCAAAGTGGTATAATACTAGCACAAAAATAGGTGCATAGATCAATGGAACAGAATAGACAGCCCAGAAATAAACCCACAATTCCATGGTCAATTAATCTTCGACAAAAGAGGCCAGAATATACAATGAGGAAAAGACAGTCTCTTCAACAAATGGTGTTGGGAAAACTGGACAGCTCCAAGCAAAAGAATGAAACTGGACCACTTTTTTACACCACACACAAAAATAAACTCAAAATAGATTAAGGAACCAAATGTGACACCTGAAACCATAAAAATCCTAGAAAAGAACACAAGCAGGGATTTCTCTGACATCAGCCATAGCAACATTTTTCTAGATGTCTCCTGAGACAAGGGAAACAAAAGCAAAATTAAACTACTGGGACTATATCAAAATAAAAAGCTTCTGCACAGCAAAGGAAACAGTCAACAAAACTAAAAGACAACCTACTGAATGGGAGAAGATATTTGTAAATGACACATCTGATAGAGGAAGAGGATTAGTATCCAAAATACATAGGAAGTTGATACAACACCAAAAAACCCCAAGTAACCTAATTAAAACATGGGTAGAAGACATGAACAGACATTTCTCCAGAGAAGACATACAGGTACATGTCCAGGTAGCAAATGTGATGGTAAAAAGAATATGAGCATCAAGTCTTTTTTACTTACTCTGTGACCCATAGCCAGTTACCCTACCTCTTCTAACAGATGAGAGGGCACTGCCCACTCTGACCTGCTCTGGTTATAGAATTTGGAATGTCCCTCAAAGGTCTGTACTGAGTAACGAACAACGGGTTAAACTGCTGATTGATGGTACCCCTCTTCCTTTTCCTTTCCCCCTTTCCCTTCACCCACTGAGGGTTCTCTTTTAAGTTCATAACATTCTTTTTTTTTTAAGATTTTATTTATTTATTCATGAGAGACACACAGAGAGAGGCAGAGACATAGGCAGAGGGAGAAGCAGGCTCCCTGCAAGAGGCCCAATGTAGGACTCGATCCCAGGCCCCAGGATCACACCCTGAGCCAAAGACAGACGCTCAACTGTTGAGCCACCCAAGCGTTCCAAGTTCATAACAATCTAAAGCAAATAGGTTTATCATCTCTTCCCTTCTGTCCATTTTCATCCCTCACAAACTTTGAGTGAGATGAGAGGGGGCATTCCAAAAGCTAAAGGAGGTGAGAGAGACAAGAGGGAGTGGAAGGAGTTCCCTTAAAATCTCAGGGACCTGGCTGGCTCATGAGACTCTTGATCTTGCAGAGGAGTTTGAGCCTCACAATGAGCATAAAGATTACTTTAAAAAAATAAAGCTCAGGGAACAGAGAAACATGTCCTTAGCCTTACCCTCTTACAAATGGCTTCTTACAAGGAGCTTCCTCAGAGCATACATACCATGCATCTTAGAAGTTGGGACCTGGGGGTAGCTCGGTGGTTGAGCATCTGCCTTTGGCTCAGGTTGTGATCCCTGGATTCTGGGACTGAGTCCTGCATCAGGCTCCCTGCGGAGAGCCTACTTCTCCCTCTGCCTATGTCTCTGCCTCTCTCTGTGTGTCTCTCATGAATAAATAAACAAAATCTTAAAAAAAAAAAAAAAAAAAAAAAAGTCGGGACCTGGGACAGAATGCACAAGTGCTCAGTTTTCCTCCCCTTTTCAAAATCTTTTCATAGCTTTCTAAGTAAGCCCCGGTCTTTGCTCTTTCCTTCTAGATAATACTTGGTTACAGTCTTCCATCTACTTATATTTGTGTGGTATAGCTGGCCAACCATTGTGCAACTCTGCATGCAGGGATCAATGTTTCTCACGTTGATAACCCAAATATCTTTGTTGCTTTTTAGGAATTTCTTTTTTTTTTTCTTTTTTTTAAAGTAGGCTCCATGGACAATGTAGGGCTTGAACTCACAACCCTGAGATTAAGAGTCACATGCTCAGGGCACCTGGGTGGCTCAGTGGTTGAGTGTCTGCCTTTGGCTCAGGTTGTGATCCCAGAGTCCTGGGATCAAGGCCCAATCAGGCTTCCCCCACCCCCCACCCCCCCGCCCGCAGGGATCCTGCTTCTCCCTCTGCCTATGTCTCTGCCGCTCTCTCTCTGTGTCTCTCATGAATAAATAAATAAAATCTTAACAACAACAACAACAACAAAAGAGTGACATGCTCTTCCAACCGAGGCAGCCACGTGCTCCGTTTTTTAGGAATTTCTATTAATTGTTTGTTGATCAATCAAACAAACAAGATGAGTTGTGGCCATTGTTGGCCAACTTCTGCAAACCAGACAGTTCAAATTCTTAACTCCCCATGAGGCAGCTTGGCCCTTTGTAATGTGAACAAGAATGCAGACTAGAAGTGTGGAGGAGGCAGTTTAAAACATGTCTAGTAGTTTAGGTGACTGTTAGAGAATATTATTTGAGGTAATTTATTATTACTAACCTATAATACAGGTGTATACAGTTACAAGTTCTGTGAGTAGCAGAGGTTTTTTTTCTTTTATTTTTCCCCTCAATCTCCCTTTTTTGTATATTGTCTATGTTTTGAAGTAAAGACATGAACACACAGTATGTTGTACAGGTGGTATTTGCAAACTGTTTCTCTTTGGAAAATATTGAGCATTTAAAATAAGAAAACTGGAGGCAGGACTTCCAGGTGTGCCAAGTGAAAAGATCAGCAAATCATTTCCTCTGAAGGAAACTAGTGACAAGAGCAATAGTTGACAAAAAGAAAAATTGAGAGAAACAGCCATTTCGGTTCCCCAGAAACCAAACAAAATCATACAACAATCTGAGAAGCATTTATGCTTAAAAAATCACTGAACTTCAGCAAGAATAGTGGGAATCTGTAGTGTTCTGGCCTGAGGCTGCTCCATCACACTTCTCTGTCATCTGACACAGAAGTTCAAGATTTGGGGGCAATCAGGACCAGAAACTTCTCTGCTGTGGTCCTAGGGGGCTCTCTCAATTTGGAGCAGCGGACAGTTACCACACCTAGCAGTGTTGTTGGTGAAAGTGACAATCTCAGGCGCAGGCAAGTAAAGAGGGCCATTGGCTCTACTAGCTTGAAGTTGTACTCTTGTTTGGGGCAGGCATGTTCCAGGCTGAGGCTGCATGCATGCAGAGAAGATCAGAGACAGCTCGAGTCCACAATGCACTGTTGACCAACCCTGAGGTTATGTGTATGTGCAGAGGAGATACAAAAGGGCCCAACAGAAAGTAAAAGCTGACTTGAAAAATGACCCAAACTTTGAATTCACTCCCCTACCTATACATAGTTCTGTCAGTAGAGGACAGAAGACTCACTGGCTTGAGGTGATTAGCACAACCTCTGTGTGATCTGTGGCTAACCACTAAACTACACACAGACATGGGGCAACTCTTAGGAATCCAGAAATAAAAAAAAAAGAATAAAAAATAACAAATCGTGGGGATCCCTGGCTGGCTTAGCTGTTTAGTGCCTGCCTTCAGCCCAGGGTGTGATCCTGGAGTCCCAGGATCAAGTCCCACGTTGGGCTCCCTGCATGGACCCCGCTTCTCCCTCTGCCTGTGTCTCTGCCTCTCTCTTTGTGTGTCTCTCATGAATAAATTTTTTAAAAAATCTTTAAAAAAATAACAAACCAGAACAGAGACATCAGTGCTATATACTGGAAGAGAGATAGTTTTCTTGGGTTTAGTCTAGACAAATTATTAAGCATGGAAACAACAAACAAAAATCTCAGTAACAGTAACCTTCCTGTGTCAGGCTGCCCACAGGGAGCCTGCTTCTGCCTCTGCCTATGTCTCTGCCTCTCTCTGTGTGTCTCTCATGAATGAATAAATAAAATCTTAAAAAAAAAATCTATTCATAATAACCCAAAACTGGAAGCAACCTGAATACCCACTGATGGATTATGGATAAACAAATGCAGTGTACACATACACTGGAATACCATTCAACCTTATAAAGGAGGAAAACTCTGACACAGACTACAACATGGATGAAACTTAAAGACATTATGCTCAACAAAGACAGCCAGTCACAGAAGGATAAATACTGTAGGATTCCACTTACATAAGGTATCTAGAAGCAGCAAATTCATAGAGATAAAAAGTAGAATGTGGTTTCCAGGGACTTAGGGGAGAGAGGAACGAGGAGTTATTGGTTAATGGGTAAGAGAATTTTGGTTTGGGAAGATGAAAAAGTTCTGGAGATGAATAGTGATGATGGTTGTACAAAAATGTGAATATACTCAATGACACTGAACTGTACATTTAGAAATGGCTAGAGGGCAGGGCGCCTGGGTGGCTCACTCAGAAGAGCTTGAGATTCTCGATCTCAGGGTCATGAATTCAAGCCCCATGTTGGGTGCAGAGATTACATTAATAAATAAAAAACTTTTAAAAAGAGAAATGGTTAAAATGTTATGTATGTTTTACCACAAAAGAGTACAATAATAAAATAAAAAATTCATTAGACGGGTTTAGCAACAGATTCTAGATAGCAAAAGAAAGAACCTATGAAGTTGAATATAAATAAATAGAAATCACCCAAACTGGGGGTGCCTGAGTGGCTCAGACAGTTAAGTGTCTGCCTTTGGCTCAGGTCGTGATCTCAGGGTGCTGGGATGAAGCCTACTCCCTGCTCAGTGGGGAGTCTGCTTCTCCCTCTGCCTCTGACCCTCTGCTCACCCCCCCCCCCACACCCGCTCGTGCATGCTCTCTCAAGTAAATAAATAAAATCTTAAAAAAAAAAAAAAAGAAAAGAAAAGAAAAAGAGGGATGCCTGGGTAGCTCAATGGTTGAGCGTCTGCCTTTGGCTCAGGTCGTAATCCTGGGGTCTGGGATTGATCCTACATCGGCTCCCTGCATGGAGTCTGCTTCTCCCTCTGCCTGTGTGTCTGCCTCTCTCTGTGTGTCTCTCATGAATAAATAAATAAAAGCTTTAAAAAATAAAAAATTTTAAAAAAGAAATTAGCCAATCTGAAGATTGAAAAAAAATTTGAAGAAAAATAAACAGTGCTCCAAGACCTGTGGGACAACATCAAGATTGCCAACATATATCTAATGTTTGCATTTGAAGAAGAAAGGAAAAAGAGCTAAAAGGGAAGTCTTTTTTTTTTTTATTTAAAAATTTTTTTTAAAGATTGTATTTATTTATTCATGAGAAACAGAGAGACAGAAGGAGAAGCAGGCTCCTTGCAGGAAGACCAATGTAGAACTTGATCCCAGATCCCAGGATCACACCCTGAGCCAAAGGCAGACACTCAGCCACTGAGCCACCCAGACGACCCAAGGGAAGACTTTTTTAAAAAGAAATACTGGTCAAAAACTTCCCCAATCCAATGAAAACATGAATCTATATATGCAAGAATGTAGCAAACCCCAAGTAAGATTAATGCAAAGAGATGCATACCTATACACATCATAGTCTAACTGCTGAAAGACAAAGAGAAAAATTGGAATGTAGCAAGAGGAAAATCACATACCGGGAGCATCAGCACTACTGTTGGCTGACTTCTCATCCTGAACAATGGGGGCTAGAAGACTGTGGAATGACCTATTCAATGGGTTGGATGAAAAATTCTCTATCCAGCAAAACTGCCCTTCAAAAAGGAGTCACATACGGCAGACCCAGTGGCGCAGCGGTTTAGCGCCGCCTGCGGCCCAGGGTATAATCCTGGAGACCCTGGATCGAGTCCCCACATCGGGCTCTCTGCATAGAGCCTGCTTCTCCGTCTGCCTGTGTCTCTGCCTCTCTCTCCGTGTGTCTCTATTAATAAATAAATAAGAAAAATCTAAAAAAAAGAAAAAAGAAAAGGAAATTTGTACAAAAAGGAGTCACATAAAGACATTTCTAGGGAAGCCGGGGTGGCTCAGCAGTTTAGCGCTGCCTTCAGCCCAGGGCATGATCCTGGAGACCCAGGATCGAGTCCCATGTCGCGCTCCCTAAATGGAATATGCAGGGTTAATATGAAAGACTCTAGAAACATATTTTTCCTCATTTCTTTTCCTACTTTTTAAAAAAGATTTTATTTATTCATGAGAGACACACAGAGAGAGGCAGAGACATAGGCAGAGGGAGAAGCAGGCTCCCTGCAGGGAGCCCGATGTGGGACTCGATCCCAGGACCCCGGGACCATGCCCTGAGCCCAAGGCAGACGCTCAACCGCTGAGCCACCCAGGCAGGCACCCTCTTAACTATCTGGAAAAAATCAGATAAAACAAATAACTATCTAAAAAAAAAATCAGATAAAAAAAACAATTATTATAACACTGTATTACTAAGTGATGTAATATATATGAGAATAAAAACGTGTAAAAAGCTGAATGATATAAAAAACAAAAACCATTATTTCTAGGAAGGCACAGAGAGCCATTCAACATCGTGTGCAACAAAAACCAGATTCTTGGAAGGATATAATTCTTGAGCTGCTATAATCCATATGCCTATTTGAGGGTTAAAAGTCAATGAAAGTGATAAAACCAGATAAAGTATAAAATGTGCCTTGTTTTATTTTTATTAAAGATTTTATTTATTTATTCATGAGACACACACACACACACAGAGGCAGAGACACAGGCAGAGGGAGAAGCAGGCTCCCCGCAAGGAGCCCAATGTGGAACTCGACCCCAGGTCCCCAGGATCACAACCTGAGCCACAGGCAGCACTAAACTGCTGCGCCACCGGGGCTGCCCTGTGCCTTGTTTTATAACTTGCACATATCTCTTGAAAATCATTTTACCTAATATGTAGATTACTTATTTCTCTCTAGGTCATGAAAAACAATTTACTTAAAAATCATACAAAAACTGAGCTTACCACATACATACATACATTAAGGAGAAAGAAAACTTCTTACAATAGAATGGCAACCATTAAAGTCAGAAGGAATAATAAAATTAGAAAGTCACCATTTAGGGGTGCTTGGGTGGCTCAGTTGATTAAGCATCTGCCTTCAACTCAGCTTGTGATCTCAGGGTCCCTTGCATTGAGCCCTGCACTGAGACTCATCACATCACACTGGGCTTCCTGCTCAGTAGGGAGTCTTCTTCCTCTCCCTCTGCCCCTCCTCCCACTCGTGTTCTCTCTCTGTCTCAAATAAATAAAATCTTTTTTTTTTAAAGAAAGTAACCATTTAGTAGATATCACAGTAAAAACTGCTTTAGCCAAGAGTCATCATCAGATGCTAAAACTACTTAGTAAAATTTTGATGAGTAGGACACACCTGTGTATAGTTTCCAAGTACTTGTTAACTGCAAAAGGAAAAATAGTAAGTTTACAATGGAGAAATTGGATGGACACCCCCTTAAATAGGTGATCAAAGTTACCACCACTAACAATGGTACAAATTGACATCATGTTCCTCACCAATAAGAGGAACGTGGTATCATATCTATAGTATTCTTGTCAAAAGTATATAACTCAATTCAATCATGAGGAAACATTAGACAAATTACAATTGAGAAGCATTCCACAAAATAACTTTTTAAAAAACATCAAGAGTGTGAATAAGACTTAGAAACTGTTCCAGATTAAAGAGGACTAAAGTGACATTACATAATTTGACAAATGATCCTGGATTGGACCATTTGGAAGAAATTTTTCTTCCAACTTCATTGAGGTATAGTTGACAAAATTGTAAGATATTTACAGTGTACAATGTGATGATTTTATACATGTATATATTGTGAATGGATTCCTCCCATCAAATTAATTAACACCTCATATATTTCCCTTTTATTTTCTGAGAACATTTAAGTCATACTCTTTTAGTTAATTGCAATTATGCAATACAATATTATACATGTTGTACATGAGAACTTAATTCATCTTATAACTGACAATTTCTATCCTTTTCCCAACCTTCCCAACCCCTGGCATCACTTTTCCACTCTCTGTTTCTATGAGCTTCCCTCCCCGCCCCCCTCCCCTCGCCTGCCCCAGATTCCCCATATAAGTGACAACCATGCAGTATTTGTCTTTCTTTGCCTGGCTTATTACATTTAGCATAATGCCCTCCAGGTTCATCCATGTTGTTGCAAATGACAGATTTCCTCATTCCAGTGTGTGTGTGTGTGTGTGTGTGCATGTGTGTATGTGTGTGAATAGTAGATATGTTTATGGATCCAAAAAATATTTATTTACTATAAAGGACATTATGGGATAATTGGTGAAATATAAATAAAGTTTGTAAATTAAAGTAGCATACCAATGTTAACTTCCTGATTTTGATCATTATACTCCACTTATACTCCACTTTATACTCCAGTTATACTCCACTAAGTAAAAGAATATCTTTGTTCTCATGAAATACGTACTTCATATTTAGGGATAAAGAGGCATCATGTCTGCAATTTACTTTCAAATGGTTCATAAAAGACAATACATATTTCCATAGAGATGAATGTGTATGTGTTTTTGTAGAAATGATAAAAGAGAAAACTTCATATGTAAAAAGAGTGGTATAGGTGTATTATAGTGAGAAAATGATAAAGTAAATGTGGTAAAATGTTAACAACTGGAGAATACAGTCCAGGGTATATGAGAATTCTTCACATTTTTCTTGAAACTTTTCTGCCAGTCTTAAATTATTTCAAAATAAAGAAAACTAAGTAAATTGGATCAAATATTTTAGTTTAGCTTTATTTTGTATATATATTTTTTTACAAACCCAATTTAAAATGAAATGTCAAAGAAAAGGACAGACGATGAAGACCATGTATTATATTATTTTACTTGCATTCTCGAATGTGATGGAACACAAAGGCCAGAGCAAGGCATGTATATGTATAAAAATTAATGTGAATTGAAGTATAATGCCAGCAAAATTGAAAGAGCATCTCACATCTGACCGGCCTGAAAGGGCACCTAAATAAGATGTGTCTCTCCACAGATATCTCTCTTTTTTTATTATTTTATTTTATTTTTTTAAGATTTTATTTATTCATGAGAGAGAGAGAGAGAGAAGCAGAGACACAGGCAGAGGGAGAAGCAGGCTCCATGGAGGGAGCCGATGTGGGACTCGATCCCAGGACTCCAGGATCATGCCCTGGGACAAAGACAGGTGCTTAACTACTGAGCCACCCAGGCATCCCCCACAGATACCTCTTAATGTAGCCAGCTCCCTCTCTGTTTCCTATACACATGCGGGTGCTGTCAAGGAAGAATTCTTATTTTGAGTCTTTTTGGAAGCTATAAAGGTTTTGGACATTTTGAGAATGGTAAAAATATTTTTTTGCCAAATAAAACTTTGGAAAGAAAAATCTTTCTGCACAGATGGAGGCCCTGAGAAGCTTGGTAATGCATCTAGTTTTGCTACTCTCATGAGAAAGGAAATTTTTCATATCACTCATTGTCTTTTTACATAGACAAACCCTGACAAGATTTTTCTAATAACCTTGAAAAAGGAGTTTTGTCAATAGTCATAAATGTCATCAACTTGATCAGAGGAAGATCTTTGAGTCAAATGCATTTTAACATTTGCTATAAAGATAAAAGCAAAATACGAATTCCTTCTCTACCACACAGAAATTCACTGGCCTTCGAGAGGATATGCCTTCAAGGCCTTTTTCAAACTAAGGACAGAAGGTTTTTGTTTTTGTTTTTAATTTTTATGTAAATGTTAGTTGGTTAACCTACAGTGCAATATTGGGTTCAGGAGTAGAATTCAGTGATTTGTCACTTACATACAATACCCAGTGCCCATCACAAGTGCCCTCCTTAATACCCATCACCATCTAGCCCATCCATCTCCCTCCATCAACACTGTTTCGTTTTCTATCCTTAAGAGACTCTTATGATTTGTTTTTCTCTCTCCTTTTTCTTTCCCCCCATTCTAAGGGCAGAAGTTTTACTTTAACTGAAATTTTAAAAAGAGAGAAAGAAAAAAAAAATCCACCCTTGAGACATGAGAAAAGGAATTTTATGTATGTATTGACTTAACTGGCATATACTTTTAACCATGTGAGTGAGTTAAACCTTTCTTTTCTTTTTTTTTTTTTTTCTTAAAGATTTTATTTATTTGTTCATGAGAGACACACAGAGAAAGGCAGAGACATCGAGGAAGAAGCAGGCTCTCTGCAGGAGCCCAGTGCAGGATCCAATCCCAGGACCTGAGCCAAAGGCAGACACTCAACCACTGAACCACCCAGATGTCCCCTGAGTTAGAGCTTTCAATTCAATGTTATGAAGTCAATACTACAGATGCGTCCTAAAAAATTTAAAACATAGCTCTTTAAACAATCGATAAAGAAGAAACTGGAGGGTATGCTTGTCTAAGATGGAGTTGTGATACAAAAATCTGGCAATTTCTTTGAAAAGAGAAATCTGCAAATTTCTAAAACACTTCAGAAGTCCTTCAAAAGTTATTTCTACCTTGATGGCTCCTAAATTGAACCATAGATATGCAATCCATTTCTTTCTTGCATAAGCTAAATCAAAGATGTTAAGATGTTGACCCAACTGAAGATGAATTCATTGATCTTAGACCAAAAAATAATCGAAGTTTAACTCAAACATACTTGAAGAATTCTGGTATTCCTTGAGAAAGGATTTTTCTTGCCTTGATTTTTAAAAACATTCTAAAAGCTTTGATTCCATTTGTAACAATAGATCTTTATGAATCTGCAAGTGGGGATTTTCAACACTTCTGCCCATCAAAACAAAAATTAAAAATTGATTGAATGTTCAACAAAACATGAGTTTAAAGACAAGTTCACAATTCAGTTTTCTTATTTAAGCTAGATAATAGCTTTCTCACTGACATACATATATATGATACATATGGTAATTTTTTTATTGAGGTAAATTTTACATCCAGTTAAATCACATTGTTAAGTGTGAACAGTTCTACGACTTTTGACAACATATGTCCCTGTATGACCACCAATTCAATCAAAATGTAAAACATTTCTAGCACCTCAGAAAGTTCCTTTATACCCCTTTTCATCAATTTTTCTGCTCCAGAGCCAACCACTGTTCTGATATCACCAATTAGTTTTGACTTCTCTTGAACTTCATATAAATGGAATCGTAAAGTATATACTCTTCTATGTGTGGCTTCTTTTGCATAGTATTTTATTTTTGAGGTGGTTATCAATAAAGCTGCTGTGAACATTCATGTATAAGTCTTTTCATGTGAACATGTTTTCATTTCTTTTGTAAATAGCTAGAGGTGAAACGGCTGAGTCATAGAATAATTTATGTTTAACTTGATGAGAAATTGCCACAGTGATTTCCAAGCAATGTATGAGAGTCCTGGTTACTCCATATCCTTGTCAACATGTGGTTTTGTGTGTACTGTATGTTTAATTTTAGCATTCTAGTGGGTTTAAAGTGGTGTTTCATTATGTTTTTTGTGTGTTTGTTTTTAGAGAGGAGGACAGGCAAAGGGAGAGTGGGGGACAGAGAGTCTTTTTTAAAAATATTTTATTAATTTGAGGGAAAAAGTGCACATGAGTGGGGGAGGGGGCGGGGAGAGGAGCAGAGGGAGAAGGGAAGCAGACTCCTTTTTTTTTTTTAAGATTTTTTATTTATTTATCGAAGATACAGAGAGGCAGAAACATAGGCAGAGGGAGACGCAGGCTCCACACAGAGAGCCTGATGTGGGACTCGATCCCAAGACTCCAGGATCACGCCCTGGGCTGAAGGCTGCACTAAACCGCTAAGCCACCGGGGCTGCCCTGGGAAGCAGACTCCTCACGGGGTTCTATCCCACCATACCAAGATCATGCCCTGAGCCGAAACCAACTGACATCCAACTGACTGAGCCAACCAGGTGCCCCTCCTTATGGTAAATTTGTGTGTTCTTGATAACTAACAACATACAATCAAATTGGCTTTTTGGTGTGGGGTTCTGGAAATTTTAACACAGTAGCTTTATAGCTTTGTGTAACTGCCACCACAATCAGGATATAAAGTAGTTGCATCACCCTAAATAATCCCTCATGGATCCCATTTTGTTTTATGGTCAAACCTCCCCCCCCACCCCCATTCCTAATTCCTAACAATAACTGATTTATTCTTCGCCTCTATAGGCTTGTCTTTTCCAGAAGGTCGTGTAGATGAAATCATACAGTATGTAATCACTGGAGTCTGGCTTCTTTTACTCAGCATTTGAAATTCTTTCATGTTGTTGCCTCTTTTTTTTATTGCTTGTGTGATATTCCACTCTATAGGTATACCATAGTTTGTCTATCCATTATCCTATTGAAGAACACTTCAATTCTTTCTAGAGTTTGACAGTTATGAATAGAGCTACTCACTATATAAACATTTGTATTTGCTTTTTGTGTGAACATAAGATTCATTTTATAGGGGCACCTGGCTGGCTCAGTAGGAAGAACATGAGACTCTTGATCTTGGGGGTGTAAACTCGAGTCCTACTTTGGGTGTAGAGATTTCTTAAACATAAAATCTTTAAAAAAAAAGATTAAAAAAGTAGAGAGGAAGACAAACCATAGGAGACTTCTAACTCTGGGAAATAAACAAAGGGGTGCAGAAGGGGAACAGGGTGGGGGTTGGGGTGACTGGGTGATGGGCACTAAGGAGGCCACTTGATGGGATGTGCACTGGGTGTTATACTACATGTTGGCAAATCTAATTTAAATTTAAAAAGATTCATTTATATAGGGTAAATAGGTAAGTGTGACTGCTGGGTAGGAAGGTATGTATATTAAGAATTATAAGACACTGCCAAACTACCAAATAAAGTTTATCCAGATTTCCTGTGCCGTCCTGTACACTCACCAGCAACATATAAGAATTTCAATTGCTTTGCATCTTCACCACACTTAGAATTATCAGATTTTTTTTTAAGGCATTGTAGGCATTCTAATAGGTATGTATCTAACTGTGGTTTTAATCTGCATTTCCCTAGTGGCTAATGATGTTGAATATCTTTTCAGGTGCTTATATGTCATCCATATATTTTATTTGGTAAGTTATCTGCTTAAATCTTTTGCCCATTTGAAAAATGGAGTTGTTTGTTGAATATTGAGAGTTCTTTATATATTCTGGATACAAGTGCATAGTGGGATATATGATTTACAAATCTTTCTCCCAGATTATAGCTTGTCTTCATTTTTTTAACAGCATCTTTTACAGAGCAGTATTTTTCAGTTTTGATGCAGTCCAATTGTCAATGTTTTCTTTTATGGATCATCATGATTTGGTGTCATAACTGTGAATTCATTGCCTAAACCAACATTATGAAGATTTTCTCCTACTTTTTTTCTAAAAGTTTTATAGCTTTAGATTTTATGTTTAAATCAGTGATCCATTTTGGTTTAATTTTTGTATAAAATTGCAGTTTAGTTCAAGATGATGACGATGATGATTTTGCATATGGATTTTTAAAAAGATTTTATTTATTTTTTCATGAGAGACACACAGAGAGAGAGAGAGAGAGGCAGAGACACAGGCAGAGGGAGAAGCAGTCTCCATGCACCGGGATCCCGACGTGGGATTCGATCCCGGGTCTCCAGGATCACGCCCTGGGCCAAAGGCAGGCGCCAAACCGCTGCGCCACCCAGGGATCCCTGAAGTTTTATTTTTTTTAATTAAAACTACGAAATCAATTTCTTTAACAGATGTAGAACTATTTAGGTATCTATTTCTTCTTGGGTAAGTTTTGGTAGTTTGCAGGAATTGGTTGATATCAATTGGTCCATTTATATGTGTAGAGATGCTCTTAGTATTCCCTTGTTATGTTTCTAATGTCTGCAAGGTCTAGAAAAGATACTCCCTTCCTCATTCCTGGCAAAAGAAATTTATTTTATTTTATTTTTTAAAAGACTTAAAGAAAAGATTTTGATTATTTATTCATGAGAAACACAGAGAGGCAGAGACACAGGCAGAGGGAGAAGCAGGCTCCATGCAGGAAGCCTGACGTGGGACTCCCGGGTCTCCAGGATCATGCCCTGG
The DNA here is from genome assembly GCF_048164855.1 of Canis lupus baileyi. Taxonomy (NCBI): domain Eukaryota; kingdom Metazoa; phylum Chordata; class Mammalia; order Carnivora; family Canidae; genus Canis; species Canis lupus. Next base: position 66,141,363 of record NC_132844.1, on the reverse strand, counting down.
GCTGCAGGCAGCACTAAACCTCTGCACCACCAGGGCTGCCCCAAAAGAAATTTGTGCTTTCTTTTTTTTTCTTAGTCAGTATGGCAAAAATATTATTAATTTTACTGATTATTTTCCCCCAAAGAACCAGCTTTTAGGCTTAAGGGGGTTTTTTTTGGAGGGGAAGGGCAGAGAGAATCTTAAGCAAGACCCCTGCTGAGCACAGAGCCAACAAGGAGGATTACAGACTTTACTATGCAGTGCTCCCAGGACTGGATATCATGACTCTGCGATCATGATCTGAGCTGAAATCAAGAGTAGGATGCTTAACTGACTGAGCCACCCAGGTGGCCCTCAAAGAACCAGCTTTTAATTTCTTTTTTTTTTTTTTTTAAGATTTTATTTATTCATGAGAGACAGAGAGAGAGAGAGAGAGAGAGAGGCAGAGAACAGGCAGAGGGAGAAGCAGGCTCCATGCAGGAAGCCCGATGTGGGATTCAATCCTGGGACTCCAGGATCATGCCCTGGGCCGAAGGCGGTCTCCAAACGACTGAGCCACCCAGGGATCTCTTTTAATTTTTTTTTCCGTTTTGAATTTCATTGATTTTTCCTTTTATTTTTATTATTTCCTTCTGCTACTTTGGTTTATTTGCTCTTCCTTTTCTATTTTCTTGAAGTGGAAGTTTTGATTATTGATTACAGTTTTTCTTCTTTTGTGACATATGCATTCAATGCAATAAAATTTACTTTGATGCATGATTTAGCTGCATCCTGTAATAGTTTTTATGTTGTATATTTATTTTTATTTTGTTCAAAATATCCTCTAATTCCACTTGAGATTTCTTTTTGACCCATAGATCATTTGGAATAATTAAAGTAACTACCAAGTATTTTGAGATTTTTTTCAGTTATCTCTCTGTTACTGACTTCTACTTTAATGTTACATAATTAGAGAACTTACTTTGTATGATTTCAATTATTTTAAATTCATTAAGCTTTGTTTAATGATTCAGAATATGGTCTATCTTGGTGCATATGTGTGTTTGAAAGTGTATTCCATCATTGTTGGGTCAGGTGTTCTCTTAAGTGTTTGCTTGATCCAACTGGTTGATGAAGTTGCTCAGTTTTTCTATATCCTTGTTGATTTCCATCTCCTGTCTCACTGATTACTGAGAAATGAAGTCACCAACCATAATTGTGGAGTTGTCTACTTTTCCTTTCATTTCTGTCTTAAAAACTTTCATCTTGAAGCTCTGTGACATACATATTTAAGGTTGTTGTTATGTCTTCTTGATGAATTTACCCTTTTATCATTTTGCAGTGTCTTTATTTGTTTATTTATTTTGGGGAGAGAAAGAGTGTGTGTGCAAGTGAGGGGAGGGGCAGAGGGAGAGGCAGAGAATCTCAAGTACTCCATGCTCAGCACAGAGCCCAATGTGGGGCTCTATCTCAGGATCCTGAGATCATGACCTGAGCTGAAATCAAGAGTTGGCCCCTTAACTGACTGAGCCACCCAGGTACCCCATGCAATGTCTCTCTTTATTCCTGGTAATTTTCCTCACTCTGAAGTCACTTTGATATTAATCTAGATCTTTCAGCTTTCTTTTAGTCAAGTGTTTTCTTGGTATATCCTTTCTTGATTCTTTTAATTTTTTAAAAAGATTTTATTTATTGGGGTGCCTGGGTGGGTCAGTTGGTTAGGTATCTGCCTTTGGCTCAGGTCATGATCCTAGGCCCTGGGATCAAGCCCTGTGTCAGGCTCCCCACTTCTCAGGAAGCCTGCTTCTCCCTCTGCCCCTCTCCCTCCAATTTGTGCTCGCTCTCTCTCAAATAAATAAATAAAATCTTTAGAAAAAGATTTATTTGAGAGAGAGAGAGCACAAGTAGGGGGAGCAGCAGATGCTTAACCAACTGAGCTACCCAGGTGCCCTTGATTCTTTTCATTTGAACTGACCTTACATTTAGTGGATTTGTATAGATAGCTTACATTCTTTATGACAATCTTGGTCTAATTGCTGTGTTTAGAACATTGAGACTAAATACAATTATTGATATATTTGGCTATGTCTGCTGTTTTATTATTTATATTTAGTTTGTTCTGTTTTCCACACCTCTGTCTCCCCTCTCCTGACTCTTTTGGATTATTTGAAGTTTTAAAAGGTTCCATTTGAGGGGCACCTGGGTGGCTGGCTCAGTAGTTGAGCCTCTGCTTTGGGCTCAGGTTGTGAACCTGGGGTCCTAGGATGGAGTCCTGCATTGGGTTCCCCACAGGGAGCCTGCTTCTCCCTTTGCCTATGTCTCTGCCTTTCTCTCTGTGTCTCTCATGAATAAATATATAAAATCTTTTAAAAAACTAAAAAAAAAAATCTATTTTATGAGCGAAATAAAGTCAATCAGAGAAAGACAGTCATCATATGGTTTTACTCATATGTGGGATTAAAGAAACAAAACAGATGATCATACGGGAAGGGAGGGAAAAATAAAACAAGATGAAATTGGGGGGGGGAACAATAAGAGACTTACCTATAGGAAACAAACTGATGGTTGCTAGAGGGGAGGTAAGTGGGGGCCTGAGGTAACTGGGTGATGGGCATTAAGGAGGACACATGATTTACTGAGCACTGGGTGTTACGCAATGGATGAATAACTGAACTCTACATTTGAAACTAATGATACACTGTGTAAACTAATTGAATTTAAATAAATTATAAAAGTAAAAAAATTCAATTTTAATTGATATAGTGGGTTTTTTTTTACCATATCTCTGTGTATACTTTTAAAAAATTCATATTATTCATTTTTAAAGTAAGAAATAAAAATACATCCTCTCAAGTTACTTTGTTTTCTGATTAAGTGACAGGGATGAAAATGGCAGGGAATATAAGACAGAGAACTCTGAGTGTAATTTATTTACTCTTTTTCATTTGCCTACTCCCAAATGGATTTGAGGCAAACTTTACTGGTGCTATATATTTCTTTGTGTGGATTTAATGTGCTGTCTAGTGCTCTTTCTTTCAGCTTGAAGGATTCATTTCAATATTTCTTGTAAGGCCGGTCTAATAATAACAAATTCTGCTTTTGTTTATCTGGGAATGTCTCAATTTCTTCTTTATGACCTCTGCTCCCCAGTTTGTTTTTGTTGCTACTTTTTTGAAGTTTTACTGGATATAGAATTCTTGGTTGACAGCCTTTTTTTCTTTCAGCATTTTAAATATGTCATTCTACCACCTTCTAGACTCCATGATTTCTTCTTTTAAAAGATTTTATTTATTTATTTATTTATTTATTTATTTATTTATTTGACACACAGAGAGAGGCAGAGACATAGGCAGAGGGAGAAGCAGTCTCCCTGCAGGGAGCCTGATGCAGGACTCAATCTCAGGATTTCCAGATCATTACCTGAGCCAAAGGCAGATGCTGAACCACTAAGCTATCCAGGCACCGCAAGCCTCTATGATTTCTTTCTTTTTTTTTTTTAATTTTATTTATTTATTCATGAGAGACATGGGGGTGGGGGTGGGGAGAGGCAGAGACACAGGCAGAGAGAGAAGCAGGCTCCATGCCAAGAGCCTGATATGGGACTCTATCCCAGGACTCCAGGATCACACCCTGGGCCGAAGGCAGGTGCTAAGTCTCTGAGCCACCCAGGCATCCCGCCTCCATGATTTCTGATACGTAGTTAGCTGTTAATCTTATTGAGGATCCCTTATAACCCAATTTAACTTTAGTTACCTCCTAAAAGCCCTATCTCCAGATGCAGTCACATTGGGAGTTAGGACTTCAACATATGAATTTTATGGTTGCCATAATTCAGTCCATATAAGTTCCAACAGTAAAAGTTTCATGTCAGTTATTGTACTCTTCAATGCTGGAATTTCTACTTTGTTCTTTTTTAAAAATAATTTCTACCTCTTTACTGATGTTCTCTCTATGGTGAGGCACTTCTCTCATATTTTCTTTTAATTCTTTGGATATAGTTTCCTTCAATTCTTTGAATATATTATAATGGATGATTTAAAATCATTGTCTACTAGGTTCAACTTCTGGGCATTCACTGATATATTTCTACTGGCTGCTTCCCTCCCCACCCCCCATGCCTTGTAGGAGTCATACTTTACTATCTCTTTGTGTGTTGAAAACTGAACGTTTAAAATAATGTGGCATCACACACACACACACACACACACACACACACATGCACACACACTGGTTTGGTTTTGTTGCTTTTTTTTAGTGATTTTCCTGAATGAATTCTCTAAAGTTTGTATTCTTTGTTGTGGATGGCCACTGAATTCTCTGTGCGGTTAGTTTAATAGCTAATGATTGGACAGATTTCCTTAAATGCTTTGAACCAACAAATCTAGCCTTCGTGGAGGTCTGTGTGTGCATGTTGGGGTACAGCTTCAATATTCTGACAGGCAGTTTACAAGTAACTGCCTTAATCTTCATTTCCTGCTTGTGCAGAGCCTCACAGTTAGTCAAGTGGGAGCTAATAGGACCTTCTCAGGTCTTTCCTAGCATGTGCACAGTCCTACATACTCCCATAGCCTTCTAGATACCTAGGAATATCCTGGAGTTTTTAGAGACCCCTTTGGGCAACTCATTTTCATAAATCTAGTTTTAGTTTTTGTTAACTCCAACTGGTAATGCCACCTCAGGAAGTGCTTGCCACTGATGCTTTTTGATAATGCTTTGCAAATAGAACTGTTTGCACAGAGTAACCTCTGGGTCAGATAAAATAAAGACATGCTCTGAGAATGGAATTTTTCAGCAAGCCACCAGACAGTTAAAATAGAGATAATTCTCTGAGGGTGGGGCTTTGGAGGAGCTCCAAACATGTTTTGTCCTCCCAGTTGCTGCTGGATTGCTGGTTTTCATAGCTACCACAGTTGGGATGTTGTTGATTTTTTAGTCTACCACAGAGCAAGTGATAAGGGGATAGGATTAGGGCAAGTTAAAATGCCAGAAAGCTCATTGTTCTTACCAAAACTATTTTTTTTTTTCCTGAGGAAGCCCTCCTTCGATGGTTGCAAGTATTTGGTTAATTTCCAGAGTTCTAAAAAAATTGATTTTGACAAATCTGCCTGTTTTCTTTGCTTTTAGGAAGACTGTCTTTTTTTTTTTTTTTTTTTTTTTTTTTTTAAGATTTTGTTTGTTTATTTATGAGAGACACACAGAGAGAGGCAGAGACACAGGTAGAGGGAGAAGCAGGCTCCCTGCCGGAAGCCTGTTGTGGGACTTGATCCCAGAACCCTGGGATCAGGATCTGGGCCCAAAGCAGAGGCTCAACCACTGAGCCACCCAGGTGCCCCAGGAAAACTGTACTTTTAGAGGTCCTTACTATGCCATTCCAGAAGTTGAAATTCCTAAATCTTTTTAAAGGTGTTGTTCTAGGGATTACAATATGTGTACTTTTCAGTCTATTTAGAATTAATATATTACAACTTTCAGTGGAATACAGAAACCTTGCTCCTTCATTTATGCTATAGTTGTCATTATAGAGTACATCTACATCCATTGAAAACTCCATCAGATGTCATATTCTTTGCTTTCAACTCTCACGTAAATTTTGAAGAACTTAAAAGGAGAAAGAAGAGTTTATGGCATTTACCTAAATATTTGCCATTTTTTATCACTCCTCCTTCATTCCTTCATTGTGAAATTCACAGTTGCTATAATTATTGTTTTTCTATATGTAATACTGAGTTTTTCTCGACTATTTTTAAGGTATTTTCTTTGCCTTAGTTTTCAATAGTTTGATTATGAAACTAAGCATTTGGGAATAGATTTCTTTGAGTTTCTCTTGTTTGGAGAGTGAGCTGGAATCTTTAAGTTTATGTCCCCCCCCCCCATCTTTTGGAAGTTTTCAGCCATTATTTCTTCAAATATTTTTTCTGCGCCAAATATTTTTTTAAGATTTTATCTAATTATTTGAAAGAGAGAGAGAGAGAGCATGCATGTGCGCAAGTCGGGGGAAGGAGCAAAGGGAGAGGAAGAAGCAGACCCCTGCTGAGCAGGGAGCTGATGTGAGAGGTTCAATGTGGGGCTTAACCCTGGGATCATGACCTGAGCCCAAGGCAGACGCTTAACTGACTGAGCCACCCAGGAACCCCTCACATCAAATTTTCTTTTTTCTCTTTTCCTTCTGGGACTGGTGACATAAGCATAGCACCTTTTGGTGTTTTCCCTCTGACACTGTTCATTTTCTTCTTTGTTGTTCAGATTGGATAGTTCCTGTTGATTTATCTTCAGGTTCAATGACTCTTCCTCTGCCATTTCCATTCTGATGTTGAGTTCATCTAGGGGAATTTTTTGTTTCTCTTACTGTATTTTTCAATTCTAAAATCCCTATTTGGGAGGTGCCTGCATGGCTCAGTCAGTTAAGCATCTGCCTTAGGTTCAGGACATGATCCCAGGGTGCTGGGATGGGGCCCTGCGTTGGGCTCCCTCCTCAGCAGGGAGTCTGCTTCTCCCTCTGCTCCTCTCCTTCTGCTCATGCTCTGTCTCTTGTTTTCTCTCTTTCTCTCAAATAAATAAATAAATAAAATCTAAGAAATAAAATAAAATCCCTATTTAGGTTCTCTTTTATGTTTTTATCTTTCTTTGTGGAGACTTACTATCTTCCTATTCATTTTAAGAGTTTTTACTCCTTCTTAGATCATGGTTATAATGGACATGTTTTTCAATTGTGGTAAAAAGCACATAAAATAAAATTTATCATCTTAACCATTTTTAAAATTTTAACCATTTTAAAATGTACAGTTCAACAGTTTTAACTATATTCATATTGTTGTGCAACAGATTTTTTAAAAAGATTTTATTTATTTATTCATGAGAGACAGAAGGAGAGAGGCAGAGACACAGGCAGAGGGAGAAGCAGGCTCCATGCAGGTAGCCTGATGTGGGACTTGATCCTGGAACTCCAGGATCATGCCCTGAGCCGAAGGCAGATGCTCAACTGCTGAGCCACCCAGGCATCCCTGTGCAACAGATGTTTAGAAACTTTTCATCTTTCAAAACTGAAAACCTATTGAGTAACAATTCCCCATTTCCTCCTCCCCCAGTCTTTGTAAAGTGCAATTCTACTTTTTGTTTCTATGAGATGGACTAAGGTTTCTTTTTTTAATTTTTAAAAAGATTTAATTAATCAATTAATTAATTAATTTATGAAAGAGAGAAAAAGAGAGAGAGCTAGCAGAAAGGAGGGGCAGGGAGAGGGATCCTGACTTAGAGCTTGGTCCCACAACCCTGAGATCACAACCCAAGCTGAAATCAAAAGTCCAATGCCTAACCAACTGAGTCACCTAGGAATCCCTAGCTTGACTACTTTAGATTCCCCATGTAAGTGGAATTATACAGTATTTGTCTTTTTGTGACTGGCTTATTTCACTTTACATAATGTCCCCAAGGTTTATCCATGTTTTAGCATGTGACAGGATTTCTTTCTTTTTTAAGGCTGGATGATATTCCATTGTATGTATGTACCACATTTGTATATTCATTCACCATTGATAGATACTTGGTTTGCTTCTACCTCTTGACTATGCAAATAATGCTTCAATAAACAGGGGTGTGCGAATATCTCTTTGAGATCCTGCTTTTGATTCTCTTGGATATATACTCAGAAATGGAATTGCTAGATTATATGGTAATTCTATTTTTAATTTTTGGAGGAACCTCCATACTGTTTTCCACAGTGGCTGCATTTGACGTTCCTACCAATAGTGCACTAGGGTTCCAATTTCTGCATGCTCCCATCAATACTTGTTATTTCTGTTAATATACACACATACACACATATATTTTAAGATTTACTTATTTATTTGAGAGAGAGAGCATAAGAGAGAGACCATGAGCGGGAGGGGTCTGCTTCTGGTGTGGACATGAATTTTCACTCCTTTGGGTAAATACCAAAGAGCACAACTGCTGGTTCATATCTTAATAGTATACTAAGTTTTTTTTTTTTTTAAGATTTTATTTATTTATTCATGACACACACACACACACACACACACACAGAGGCAGAGACACAGGCAGAGGGAGAAGCAGGCTTCATGCAAGGAGCCTGATGTGGGACTCAATCCCGGGTCTCCAGGATCACACCCTGGGCTGCAGGCAGCACTAAACCGCTGTGCCACCGGGGCTGCCCAAGTATACTAAGTTTTATAAGAAACTACCAAACTGTCTTCCACCAAGGGGGAGGGAGAGAGAGAATCCCGAGTAGACTCCCTGCTGAGTTTGGAGCCCAGTGTGGAGCTTGATCTCACTACCCTGAGATCATGACCTGAGCTGAAATCAAGAGTTGGACACTTAACTGACTGAGCCACCCAGTTCCCCTTATATATTTTTTGATATGATCATCCTAATGAACGTGAGGTGATTTCTCATTGCAGTTTGGATTTGCATTCCTCTAATGATTTCTGATATTGGGCATACTTTCATATTTTTGTTTGCTATTTATATTTCTTCTTTGGAGAAAAATCTATTAAAATCATTACAAACTTTTGTCTCTTGCAGGATATAGGATTAATATACAAAAGTCAATTTTTTTCCTTTATACCAGAATGAACAAATGGAATTTGAAGATAAAACACAATACTAGGGGTGCCTGGGTGACTCAGTATTTGAGTGTCTGCCTTTGGCTCAGATCGTGGGCCTGGAGTCTTGGGATCGGGTCCCGCATTGAGCTCCTCATGGGGGTCTGCTTCTCCCTCTGCCTGTGTTTCTGCCTCTCTCTCTCTCTGTGTCTCTCATGAATGAATAAATAAAACATTTAAAAAAAAACCCAGAATACTATTTACTTTAGCACCCTAAAAAATGAAATACTTAGATATAAATCTACCAAACATGTACAATATCTATAGGAGGACAACTATAAAATTCTGATCAATGAAATCAAAAATTTAAATAAATAGAAAGATATTCCACATTCATGGATAGGAATACTGTCAAGGTATTAGTTTTACCTGACTTGACGTATAGATTCAATGCAACCCCAATTAAAATCACAGAAGGTTATTTTGTGGTTATTGATAAAGTGACTCTAAAGTTTATACTGAGAGACAAAAGGTCCAGAATAGCCAACACATTATTGAAGGAGAAGAACAAAGTTGGAGGGCTGACATAACCCAACTTTAAGACTTACTATAAAGCCATAGTAAGGATAATGTGGTGTTGGCAAAAGAATAGGCAAATAGATCAATGGAACAGAATTGAGTACCCAGAAATAGACCCACACAAATATAGCCAACTGATCGTTAGCAAGAGATTAAGGGCAATACATTGGAGAAAGTCTTTTCAACAAATTGTATCTGAGTAACTAGACATCCATATTCATTTTTTAAAGATTTTATTTATTTATTCATGATAGACATAGAGAGAGAGGCAGAGACACAGGCAGAGGGAGAAGCAGGCTCCATGCCGGGAGCCTGATGCGGGACTCGATCCCCGGACTCCAGGATCGCGCCCTGGGCCAAAGGCAGGCACTAAACCGCTGAGCCACCCAGGGATCCCCCATCCATATTCATTTTTTAAAATATTTTATTTATTTATTCATGAGAGACACACACACACACACACAGAGAGAGAGAGAGAGAGGCAGAGACATAGGCAGAGGGAGAGCTCGATGCAGGATTTGATCTCGGAACTCCAGGATTACGCCTTGAGCTGAAGGCAGACCCTCAACCACTGAGCCACCCAGGCATCCCTTCCTTTCACAAAAATTAATTAAAAATGGATAACATACCTAAATGTAAAACACAAAACTACATATTTCAAGAAGAGAACGTAGGAGAAATCCTAGTGACTTTGGGTATAATTATGACTTTTAGGATACAACACCAAAGGCATGACTTATGAAAGACTTCAGTAAAATAAAAAATCTGTTCCATGAAAGACAATGTCAAGAGAAGGAGAAGACAGATTGGGAGAAAATATTCATAAAAAGACACATCTGATAAAGGAGGGCTATTTAACACATATAAAGAACTCTTAGAACTCATAAGACAGCAAGCAACTCAATTAAAAATTAGGTCAAAGACCTTAACAGACACCACACCAAAGAAGATATACAGATGGCAAACAAGCACATGAAAAGATGCCCCACATAATATGTCACCAAGGGAATGCAAATTAAAATAATGAGATAGTATTACACACATATTAAAATGTCCAAAATCCAGAATACTGACAACACTAAGCACTGGTGCTGGTGTGGAACAAGAGGAACTCTCATGCATGCTGGTGGAAATGCAAGATGGTACAGCCACTTGGGAAGACAGTTTGGTAGTTTCTTTTAAAACTTAATATACCCTTAAGATATGAGCCAGCCATTGTACTCCTTGGTATTTACCCAAAGGAGTTGAAAACTTCCACACCAAGAAAAATGTCCACACCAAGACCTCCACATGGATGTTTATAGCAGCTTTATTCACCATTTTCAAAACCTAGAAGTACCAAGATATCATTCATTAGATAAATGGATAAAGAAACTGTGGTAATCCAGACAATGGAATATTATGGAGCACTGAAAAGAAACGAGCTATTAAGTTATGAAAAGACATGGAGGAAACTTAGTGCATTTTACTTACTAAAAGAAGCCAGTCTGAAAAGGCTACTTATTATATGATTCCAACTATATGACACTCTGGAAAAGACAAAATGAAGACAATAAAAAGATCAGTGGTTGCCAGGGTTTGGGGTGGGAAGGGAAGAATAGGCAGATTGCAGAGGACTTTTAGGGTAGTGAAAATACTCTGTATGAAGCCATAATGATGAATACATGTCATTATACATTTGTCTAAACCCTCAGAATATACGACACCAAGAGTGAACCTTAATGTAAACTATGGACTTTGGGTGATTATGATTTGTCAATGTAAGTCCATCAGTTGTAACAAATATACCTTTCTTCTGGAGAATGTTGATAATGGGAGAAGTTCCCTTCAATTTTGCTGTGAACCTTAAACTGCTCTAGAAAAGATAAAGTCTTTTTTTTTTTTAAGACTTTATTTATTCAGGGATCCCTGGGTGGTGCAGCGGTTTGGCGCCTGCCTTTGGCCCAGGGCGTGATCCTGGAGACCCAGGATCGAATCCCACATCAGGCTCCTGGTGCATGGAGCCTGCTTCTCCCTCTGCCTGTGTCTCTGCCTCTCTCTCTCTCTCTCTGTGACTATCATAAATAAATAAAAATTAAAAAAAAAAAAGACTTTATTTATTCATGAAAGACACAGAGAGAGTGGCAGAGGGAGATGCAGGCTCCCTGCGAAGAACCCAATGCAGGACTTTATCCTGGATCCTGGGATCACGCCCTGAGCTGAAGGCAGATGTTCAACCGTTGAGCCACCCAGGCGTCCCAAGACAAAGTCTTAATAAAAACAAAAATAACACTAATTCAAAAAAACAACAACAAAACACTAATTCCAACATATGTACCCTCACAAGGCTAGAGCCTGTTGATTTTCTTTTATGTTGAAAAATATTAAACATTTCCTCATTCTTTGTATATTGAGTAATTTTGGATTTTATCTTGTACACTTCAAAAATTATGCATGTGACTCTGGGTCTTGCTCAAATCCTATGGAGAATGTTGATTTTGTTTATTTGTTTCTGTTTGGTTGTTTTTTGTTTTGTTTTGTGTTTGTTTGTTTCAACAGGGAACTGACTCAGGTAGGTCCAAACCACAATTTCCTACCTACCTTCTGTGGGCTGTGATTCTAATGGGCTGTAGGCTTTGCTATCATAGTCATCTTGTGACTGTCTGAAAACTGGGATGGAAGTGGATTAAGGAAACAGACAAAACAACCCCCCCACCCCCCCACCCCCAGTTTCTCTGATCTGTAGGAACATCTTTCTTGTTTCTGGGATGAGAAATACATGGTTTCTCTTGAAGCTCTATCCTCATCTGCTGCATAGTGGTAGGTTTCAGGCTACCTTTCATTCCTAGCCAGGAAATAGGGTAACAATTAGGAAACTTACTTCTGATTTGGTGGTTCTTTGACTTTGGATTTCCTTCCCTAATAATCCTGCTACCATTTACTTTTCAGAATCCTTAGATAGATGTTCCATGCATTCTGCCTAGGTTTTAGTTGCATTCAGTGGGAGAAATGGAATGGAATGTGTTTTCTACATTTTTTAAAAAGATCTTATTTATTCATTCATGAGAGTCACAGAAAAAGAGGCAGAGACACAGGCAGAGGGAGGAGAAGCAGGCTCCATGAAGGGACCCCCATGTGGGACTCGATCCTGGGAATCTGGGATCACACCCTGAGCCAAAGGCAAATGCTCAACCGCTAAGCCACCCGGACATCCTTGTTTTCTCCATTTTGACAAGAATTGCAACTTTCTGGTTTTATTATTGAGTAATATATATATATATATATATATATATATATATATATGTATATATATATATATATTTTGGTGTAAGTCATCTGTCAGATATATCGTGAATATTATTCTCTCAGTTTGTGGCTTACCTATTCAATTTCTTAATGGTATCTTTTGATGAGCAAAAGCCTTTAATTTTGTTGAAGTCTATTTCAACAATTTTTTCTTCTTTTAATGCTCTTTGGGTCTTTTGTTGAAAAAAATCTTTGTCTCCTCTAAGTCTGCAAAGATATTCCCTTATGTTTTCTTTTTTTAACTTCCTTCCCCCCCGCCCCGCTTATGGAGATATAATTGACATATAATATAGTATCCAGTTTAAAGTATATAACATAACCTGATATATGTATATATTATGAACTGATTACCACAAATAAGTTACTATCTATCACCTCACATAGTTATAATTTTTTTCTTGTGATGAGAACTTTTAAGATTTACTTTTTTAGTAACTTTCAAATAAACAATATATTATTGTTCACTATGGTTGCCTAATGTTTTCTGTTATAGGCTTTATCATTTTTGCTCTTATGTGTAGGTCTGATCCATTTGATTAAATTTTGCATATGGTGTAAGGTAGAAATCAAGGTTCATCTTTTGTCTATATATTTATCTAGTTGTTCCAGCCCTATTCACTGATTTTACTCATATATATTAAAAACTAATTTTATCTTTTCTCTATTTTTAAATGCATTATTTAATGTTTTACATTCAATTACAAATCACAAAATCTGTTAATTATATTTCAATATAATTGATTTCCTTTGTAATTCTTAATTTCCTTTGTATTGTATTTTATGCCCTTCAAATTATATTTTGAGAGTGGGTCCATAAGCTTTACAAGATTACCAAAGGTGTCCAAGGCACACATATGTTAAGAATCCCTGGTGAGGTGGAAAAACACTTAGCTTTACAATCAAAGAGGCCTCGGTTTAAATGTCCATTTGCTGCTTCCTAGCTCTGTGACCTTGGGTACATCACTTAACCTTTATTCACCTTCCATACTTACACAGATTCAATAAATGTCTATTGAGCACCTACTACCAGCTACTATATTAAATCCACAAGATTTAATGCAGACAGATGGGGATAACCTTTCCTGTACAAAGTTTACAACTGGATGGAGGAGGCAAGTGAGTCAAGGGGTCATTACACAACACTGTGATAAGTGCTTTGATAGCAGAAAGACAAAAAACTATGGGAACTTGGGGGTGGGATTCCCAACCCAGACTTGTGGAGTTAGGAAAGATTTCCAGATAAGGATGCTAAACATCTCAGGGATAAGTGGACATTAGCCAAGCAAAGGGTGAGAAGACTATCCAGGTAGGGGGTTGTACCCTTAAGAGACATGGGGATGGGGAGAAAGGGCCAATAACAGAAGGCACGACCGCAGATGGGGTCAGACTAAAGAGTTTTGTAGCCATCGTCAAGACATGAGTTTCAACCCAAGAGAAATGGGAGGTCGAGTCATTGACGGGTTTTAATCATTGATAGGTTACAAGATCAGAATACATTTTAAAAATTCTATACTACAAGCATCACCACTGGAGACAGGAAGAATGATTTGGAGATTATTGGAGGAATCCTGTTGAGAGGTGAGTGTATGGCTTGTGCCAATAGGGATGGAGAAGAATGTATGGATTTGGGAGACAATTAGGAGGTAAACTCAATGAAGTGTGTATCGGAGGCTCTGGGGAATGAGGGAGATAGGGCCATCCCAGATTTCTGGTTGGACCAACAGGATGAACGGTGGCACCGTTCACTGGAAAAAGAGCAGGTTTACAGAAGAACATAAAGTCAGATTTGAATTTATGGGTGTGAAGTGACTGACTAAGGATGTGAAGCAGACTTCTGGCCATATTGGCCAGAGAAGCGGAAGGGGGGCTTGGGATGGGAAGCCATCTGTTTCCACACGGGAAGATGCCACAGGCAGCATTCCTTTTTTCCTCCTGACCTTCGTTCAGCAGCTGTTGAAGATGTACTATACGCGGGATGTTGGGGATACAGCGGTGGACCCGAAGACTGGGTTTCTGCCCCTAACCAGTTCGCCGTTTACCTCTCTCGACTTGTTCTTAATCTGCAAGATGAAAATAATAACGGGATCAAATGAAATGAGGTGACGTGACGACACCTGCTCTTCTGATTTCTACGTCTGTGGCTCGCCCCGCAGAGCGGGAAGCGAGGATACCTCGGGCACCGTGGCTTTGGGATCCTTCCCCTCAGGCTCTTCCGCGCAGGCGCCCCGGCCCGCCCCGGGTGGGGTGGGGGTGGGGTGGGGTGGGGGTGGGGCGGGCCCGAACCTGAGCCTTCTTCCCCGGGGCCAGGACCCGGCCGCGCGGAGGGTGCGGGCGGCCCGTGACGTCATCAAGCTGCGCAGCCCGCAGGGCGGGACCCGAGCGCGACAGCGCGGCCGGCGGACCCGGCTGGCTGGTGGGGAAACGAAACTGAGGGAGGAGGCGGCGGCTCTGGCAGCGGCAGGGCCAGGCCTGGTGGCGGCGGCGGCAACGGCGGCCTGACCCCCGCCTCTCCGCTCCCAGGCAGCTCACTCTCTCCCCTCAGCGTGAGTGCCGACGCGCGGCCCGGGGGGAGCGAGCGGGCGGGCGGGCGCGCGGGCTTAGCATCCTTCCCCCTCCACCGCCGCCTCGGCCGCGCACCGGCGGTGGTGACCCTCGCCGCCCCTCCCCCCGCTTCCTTCAGCCCTCCCCGCCCCCACCCGCCCTCCCGCTCCCGGCAGCCCGAGTCGCCGCCGACGAACGTCTGTGCGCACACATTCACACACTCACGTTGTTTTCAAATGAAAAGACTGGCTGGGAGAGCTGCGACCTCCTGTCGCTCCGTGGATAAGGGTGGCAGTGCCAAGCCGACACCTTGGGAGAGACGACTGGACAGGGGGTGTGAGCCCCTGCCTTGAGGGAGCAGCGGCTAGAAACAGGCCTCGGGGCTTCCCTGCCCCGAAGGGAAGTTCGCTGCCGGCGCACGTTCCTCTGGCCTGTGCGGGTCACTTGAGCGGGCCACTGGTTAAGGTGTGCGGCCTTCCCTCCTGCGCCTCAGGTTTTCCCACTGGAAAACGAGAGCGTTGGAGTAGATGATTTGGAAGGCCCCGATCGAAGGTGGCCTGGGGAGGAGCATCAGTATCTCCTGCCTTTCACACAACTCTTTACTCTCCCACCCCACCCCCTTTGTTTTTGCACCCACCCCAACGCAGTCCACATTGAGTTCCCTGTGCTTGCAGTCTCCCAGAGTCGCTAAGAATCAGATGGCCCTTTTTGCTTTTGTTAGGGGCCTTTTTTTTTTGGCGGGGGCGGCCTTTAAGACGATGGCTTAAAGTGAAACGTGGTCTTGCTTTCTCTTTGTTCAGCGTCCCCCGTTCTTCCTTCCCCAGGATAACCCCTGCCTGTGGCTAGTAAGAGAGACTGCCTCCTTAGAATAAGATCATGCGTTGGGTTGACTGGCTCATCCTTGAGTTGTAGAGAAGCGAAACATGTGATTCAGGGTTTTGTGAGGTTGAGGGCATCAGCGGTGTCTTTGCCTTGCGTTGCTCTCTGGCTGCTGTGTCCATGTTAAAAGCCTGTTTTGTCACTCTGCACCTCCCCTTCCTCAAGGAATTGCAGCCCAGTTGGTCACCCACCTGTCTGCTCTTAACGTTTTGAGTTCTTTCTCTGAGTCTTCTTCTAGCCCATCAGTTGTATGTAAACCACACCCGATTCACTACTGCTCTCGCTTGCTCTTTAACTTGATCATTCCTTAAGGTTTCAAAATGTCACAATCACTTCATTCCATCTATTTTTTCCCCTCAATCTTACCTCTCATGTACCTACCCATGGGCATGGATAATGGTGACCTGGGACCTGATTGTTTCCATTCTTTTTTCATGGAGGTGTGTTGGTGTTCTTAAAATTATTTTCACACCAGAGTCCTATGATACGGCTACCTCTGGTTTCAATAACTTTCCCACTCTTCTGTTTCCTAAGTCAACCACTGCTTCCATTCCTTACCCTCATTGAAAACTCCCAATTCTTTCATGTTTTCAAACATCCTGAAATAAACCAAAACCAGTATTCGTATTATATTGTGTAACCTCTTAATTGTCTGGATAAAAATTATAATGGTGATGGAGCAGTCATTCTGAGATGGTCCCTTCACCTTGTAAATATTGGTTCATAATCATTAGGTTTCATAATTAATGTCCAGTATACACATGGCCAATGTTGCATGAAAAGTATAGAATAATAAGTACCCAAGACCTTTTACCCCTCTGTGGCTTGTGACTTTTTGATATCTGACATCAAGGCCCTGAGGCCTCTCAATTTGTGAGCTCCACACATTTTCCAGTAAAACGAACAGCTATTATTGAAGACTAGAGCTTGGCTAGCATCCTTCCTGGACCTCAGTTTGAGAAACTGGCACTGGAATCTGTTTGGAATTGCCAAATCCCATCCCTTTGATGATTTATATTTTGGAATCCCTACTCTGATCCTAGTGGCTCTGACAAGGGCAGCTGACGATCTGGATTTATGGTTGCAGTAACAATGAGGAGGAGAAATGATCCAGAATGCACTGCCCCTATCAAGAAACAGAAGAAAAGAGTTGCAGAGCTTGCCCTGAACCTGAGCTCTACGTCTGATGACGAACCTCCCTCTTCTGTCAATCATGGAGCAAAAGGTATGCTTGCCCATGTGATGTGAAGCCACTGGCCATCTGGTTATTTGAATCCCAGGTGCCTGAATTGGGCAGAACACGGTCAGCTACCCCTTGAGGGAAGTTGAGCAAGTTCTACAGAGAGATGTTGGCTCTAGCCTCTCTTCCCTTCTGCTAGTCTACTAAGAATGGGCAACTTGTTTTAGATAAAAAATTGGAATGTTAACAGTACTGTCTTAGTTCTGTGGCTAGTCTTGCAGTAGGTGGCACTCTTTTGCTGCCTTAAACCAGTTGGAAGTAGTGGTGAGCACTGAGTGCCCTGTGCTGTTAATTGCTGCTAATGATCCTGGGGCTCTTTCACAGGGGATGGGCTCTTGGCTGCATGAGCTGACCTAATTCCCCTCAGGTTTTTGCATTCTGTTTTCTCAATTCCCTCAGCTGTTGTGATCAGAAACACCCAAATGAGTTAGAGTATCCCTGTGTTCACTGTTGACACTAAGCTCAAAAGATTTCACTGATCTGGTTGAAACGAACATTTTACTCTGCCTGTTTTTTAGGGTTATGGACATACAATGTCCATAGATGCCTTTCTGTGAAAGAAATTGTAGAGTGCCTAGGAGCTTGCTTGCCTCAAATACCAAGCAATTAGAAGCAGCTCTATTTGCATTTACCTTGACTTGCCAGCTTTATTCATTTCCTGGGGCTGCTGAAACAAAGTACCACAAACTTAGATGGCTTATAACAACAGAATTTTATTCTCCATAGTTCTGGATGCTACATGTCTGAAATCCAGGTGTCAGCAGGGCCACGCTCTCTCCGAAGGCTCTTGGGAAGAATCCTTCCTGCCTCTTCTAGCTTCTGGTGGTTGCTGGTGGTTGCTGGCAGTCTGTAGTATTCTTGGCTTATTGCAGCATAACTCCAGTCTTTGCCTCTGTGTTCTCTCTGTGTAGGTCTGTTAGAAATTTTCCTTTTCTTATAAGTCATTGAATCAGGGCCCACCCTAATCTAGTATGACATTATTTTAACTTGATTACATCTACAAAGACCATATTTCTAAACGTCATGTTCCTTGGTCCAGTCCCTCCAAAAAGGGACACTATTCAACCCGTACACCAGCAGTCTTGCATTTGGGGATCCTTTGCTGGATCACTAATAAATTAGAATGAAATTTAGTAACAGATTGGTAACTGAAAGGGTGTGAAGCATCCTTTGAGAGTGGCAGGAAGTACTATTTTTACAAGTGGTAGGCTAATTGAAGGGCAGTTACTCCTCAGTTGTGCTGAGAAGCTGGTTCAGAGGAGAAGCTTAACAGGCAGTACAGCTGAAAGCATTTGGTGCAGCTGTGGTCCCAGTTGAATAAGAGACTCTTAAAACCTTGTGTGTGGAGATATGAGTGCCTTTAAAGTTGTCACTGTGGATTCCAGGCTTTATGTAATTGAGGTTACTACATGGGGGGGGCAAAAACATACTGGGTGTAGTGGCTCTAGGGACTGTTGAAGAAAGGGAGTTTTGTTTTTCACCTGGGATTTTTTTTTCTTTTTTCCTTTTTTTTTTTTTTTTTTTTTCCACCTGGGATTTGAACAGTGTGGTGAAGGTAGAGTCTCCTTAGGTAGAGCCACCTGGGTTATTGGGAGAGGTGGCCTACAATGGAAAAAAGGGAGAGCACATCTGGGGGAATAAATGTACTCAGGTGTTGAGGTATCTAGTTCTAAGCTGATCTCAGGGGGCATCTTTTTGAGGCATACCTCCCTCACAGGTAGAGGGAGGTATGGTTAAGGATCTTTTAAAGGAATCAGGCTTTTAAAATTGAGATTATCCACACACCCGCACCCCCCACCCCCGCATTTCCCTTAATTATACCAAGTAGCTTTAACCTTTTCTGGAAGTAGCACCATGTGATTCAATTAGGATTGACTACTGCTCTTGTGAGTACAGGATGGAAATCTAAATGGCCAGTACTTTGTATGAGTTTGGCAATAGGCCATTTGGTCTTTTTTTTTTTTTTAAGAGGGAATGAGAGAGAGAGGGAGGGAGGGGCTGAGGGAGAGAGAGACTCTTAAGTAGGCCCCACGCAGAGCCTGATGTGGGGCTCAGTCTTATGACCCTGGGATCATGACCTGAGCCAAAATCAAGAGTCGATGACAAACCCACTGAGCCACCCAGAGGTCCCTGGTCCTTTTTATTTTTCAGAAAATGAGGCAGGAGGCAGAGGCAAATAAACATTGTTAGATTTCCCTGTTAGCTTATTTTAGCTTTTGTATTGTCACAAAAACAGAGCTGGGGTTCTGGTGTCTTCATCAGCAAGATTGCTCTCTGTGACACTCCACCCACCCCATACCTGGCATGGAATAAATGCTCCATAAATATTTACTGAATAGAATTGATCGAAGGCAACAGAGTATCTTTTCCAAGAAGCTTAAAATGTTTTACCTTTTTCTTTTTAAAGATTTTATTTATTTATTCATGATAGAGAGAGAGAGAGAGGCAGAGACACAGGCAGAGGGGGAGGAGCAGGCTCCATGCAGGGAGCCTGACGCAGAACTCGATCCCGGGACTCCAGGACCACGCCCTCGGCCAAAGGCAGGCGCTGAACTGCTGAGCCACCCAGGGATCCCCGCTTTACTTTTTTCATTTTGCCTATCTCTCCTCCATTCTATAGAAGATAATTTCATTAAATACTTAGCATTTATATTATCTCTGTTTGAAGTTGGCTTTTTTTTTTTTTTTTTTTTTTTAAGATTTTATATATTTGAGAGCACAAGTAAGGGGGCAGGGAGGTTTCCTCCCCCCGCCAGGCAGGGAGTCTGATGTAGGGCTCAATCTCAGGGCCCCAGGATCATGACCTGAGCCCCCCAAGTGTCCCCTGGACAGTGCCCTGGTAGCTCACTGTCTTGTTAGACTACATATCCACTGAAATTTATATGCAGCTTTCCTAGTCAAGTCATTGGATTAAAGCAAATGTGTTTCCTTTTGCTTCGACCACTTCCACCTGGGCATAATGCTGAATAGATGATTGAAAGATGCTCTTTAGGGAGTACATAGAAAAAAAAAAGATAGTAGTTACAATTTCTGTCTTTCTGGGCCTTATTTGTACCTTTCTCTGCTAGATCAGTGTGATGACTCATTAATAAATCTATTTAGTTTAATCAGTTTGTTTATTTTACTTTATTGACAAGGTAAGTACATTGCCAGGTCAAAGATTGATGTCTGACCGGAGTAAAGAATAAAAGGGATAATGTAATGGCCACTGTGGCATCCTGTGTTCTTTTGAGTATTTTAGGCAGAGTTTGAAGGCATTTTAAAGCCTAAATAAACTCTTGGAAATTCACTATTAAATAACAACCTTCTGAAGTAAGAAGAGGCAGAGAGAGGTCATTTTGTTCTTTTTGGTTGTTTCTCTCAGGGAAACTGTGGTCTAGACTCCAAGATAATTTCCTTTTATCCTTAGCTGTATATCCAGTGTGGGCTCCTGGCCCTCCCACAGCGTGTTGCTTTGGAAGTTGCCAGGCCCTTTTGCTGGCACCACACTAGTTAGTGCCTTCCCCTCCACCAGGTTTAATTCTTCCCTAAATAGGCTATTCTCCCTGAAACACCATCGCTTTCTTGTCAGCCCAGATTCATGACCTTAATCAAAAACTTCCTTTATCGGTATCTGTTTAAATTGCTCTAACGAGTTACCATTTTGTCTGACATGAAGGAGAAATTGAGTCTTTAAACAGGAATGAGTATATTCCACAGCAGTTGTTAGGCAGGATGTGATATTTATTAAAATCCATAATTTATTCTTCTGTATCTGTGTGCTGCTCACCTTGGCCATTAGTGGGTGGAGCTGCCCCTCCGTATGTGTTGTCACTGTCATTTTTAATCTTGGCATGTTTGCCCTACTGTTCTATTGCCATGTAAAAAAATTTGCCCTACTGTTCTGTTGCTATGTGAATAATTTTGAACTTTTCTTTTTTAAAATGACTTAAGAGTAATGATATTTAACAGGTGGAGAAGAAATCTTAAATGAAAACTCTAAATAATATTTTGGGCTTTCTGTTAGGTTTTGAAGGGGAGCTCACGGGAAGGTAAATGGTAATGCCACCCAGCTTTGGCAAGTTCTTAATGAAACTAATCATTTTAATAGACTGACCTTATTGCTTCTGTTAATTTAGATCTTCATTACAAAATTGCTCTGTGTTTGCTGAATTCTTACCAGTCTTGGGGGATGAAATCTCCTCTTTAGTTATTGCTGCAGCCATAACGGTTGTCTTCTTTCCATCTGAAAAGAGTGGCCCTGAAGGCCCAGGGGTGAAAGTCGTCAATGGCTGTGGCTGTTGTGGACATTAGGACTAATCTAGGCAACTTTGTCTTAAATCATGTCAGGCTAAGAATTGACTTCAAATACCATAAGAAATAAAAGAAATAAGGCTTATCCAGCACACTTTCTTGGTCTCACAAAGAAATGCTCAGTAGGATGGTATTTTAGCTTCCATTCAGCTTTACTCTCAGAACCTGTACAGACATCTGCACATGAGGTAACACCTAGGGAGGAGGAATGGAGTAGAAAGATCTTTGTCCCAGACTCTGGTGTTGGTATTTTATACCAGATTCACCACCGATTTGCCTAATGAGCCCTCCACCCAAATTTGGTTCTCCCTGTCATTTTGGTCCAAGAATGTTATGAAGACAAAGAAAACAGAAGATTTCTCTCTGAGATCTGAGGGTGGTTCGTACCCTGCATTTGGAGGGATAGTATACCATTGATGTGTGCCCACTGATGGGTCCTCAAGCAAACCTAATTGCCTGGTAACTCCACCTAGAGCTGGGCCAAGGGCATACTCTCCTTTGAAGGATACCAGGTTTTCCTAACCTTTTCACAGGTAGACCTATGAATCCCCAGAAAGCTGGTGAAAAGAATAGTACTGATTTAACATTGTAGCTTCTCGTCAGTCAGGACCCTGGATACCTGGGCTTCACAGAAAGAAACTTGAGGGCTGTGCTCAGGGAGCTACCCACATTCCTGGTACCCCTTCTTTCTTCAGTCAGTACAGATTGAAGGCAGGGAAGCAACAGAGTGAAGAGAAATCTGCACCTTTGGAAGCATAGTTCTTCAGCATGTGGGCCCTCTCTTATAGAGTGCATCTCTTTCCCTTGCATGGGAGATTATAGATGAGAGACCCAGCATTAGTCTTGAGCCACTTGAGTGGTCTTTCCCCTTAGATCTGCTATCCTCCCAAGATTGGTCTGGAAGGAACCAAATTCCTCTCAAGGCGTGGAATGGTACTTCATTTCTTTATAGCTTTATTTTTTAAACTCTAAGTTTCAAATGAATATATTCTTATTTCTCACACAGAAAATGCAGAAAAGTACAAAACAGAAAATAAATATAACCTCACCTCACAGTTTCCATGGTTACTCATTGTTAATGTTCTGGGTCTTTCCTTCTGAGTGGCACTCTCTGGCACTCTGTGACATGTGCTGCGTTGGTCTATGTAAACAAGTTGGCTCCTTATTGAGGGAATTGGATAGGTTCCTTAAGAGGAAGGGGTAGGGGTACCTGAATGGCTCTATTAAGTGTCTACCTTCCGTTCAGGTCATGATCCTAGGGTCCTGGGATTGAGTCCTGACCTGCATTGGGCTCTCTTCTCAGTGGGGAGTCTGCTTGTCTGTCCCTCCTCCTTGCTTGTGCTCTCTCTCTCTCTCTCAAATAAATAAAGTCTTAAGAAAAAAACATGAGGAAGGGGTAGATTTGGTGCCTCTCATCTAGGGATATTCTCAACCAAAATTTCTCCTTGCTAATTGCTTAGGAGCCAGAAGGTTGGTTTTCAGTTTATTCTAATTTTTTCAAACATGTTCCTCTGCCTTTTCTTTCTTCTGCAAAGTGTTATATTCTTAAAAGAAAATGGGGATCCCTGGGTGGCGCAGCGGTTTGGTGCCTGCCTTTGGCCCAGGGCGCGATCCTGGAGACCCGGGATCGAGTCCCACATCGGGCTCCCAGTGCATGGAGTCTGCTTCTCCCTCTGCCTGTGTCTCTGCCTCTCTCTCTCTCTCTGTGACTATCATAAATAAATAAAAAATTAAAAAAAAATTAAAAAGAAAATGCATGTTTATTTTAGCTATCTGATTTTTTACAAAGTTTTATTATTTTAATTTTTTTTCATGAACCAATCTAAGTTATTTAAGCTATCTCCTACCATAAGCAAAGGGCTGGAAGGTGGAGCTTAAAGTCCCATATACTTTTCTGGTCCTCCTGCAGAGTCATGGTCCAAACCAGTGCTGTGGTCCACACTGGGTAGTGGTCCAGGTTCTCTTTATTAATTTTCATAGCCAGTTGGAAAGGATTCACATGAGAGTTAATGGAATGGAGTGTGAACCATCTCCCCCGAGAAAGGGCTTGGACCTGATGAAGAGATAGTCGTAGGCGGCGAACTCAAGGCTCTATATGCTCTCCAGGTGCGACTTCAGGAAGACGGTCAGCATACTCACTCCCTCACTGGTGAGCTCTATGAAGTAGGGGAGTGCCTTCCACATCTGAGCTGAGCCCTCCTCATTGCTGTGAGCACCACTCAACATGGACTGCCCCAGCTATGCCCCAGACCTACCTAGCAGCCTAGAAACCCAAGACCCAGCTGTCACTACCATTTTTGACCTGGACCTTAGTTATTTGATTTTTAAACTCTGTGAGGGTAGGATTATTTCTTTAGGAGAGTGCCCCATTGTGTATGGCATTGACCTTTTATAGAACATGTCCTGAGCCAAAGTTATTGTCTAATCAATTCGACAATACCAGTGTTTTGTTCTATGACAGGTCTGACAGATGTCCTATTTCAGCCTACTGGTCAGAGGGGTGGGGAACTGGGAGTTCTTAAATAGTAGTCCAAGGAAGGCCCAATTCTCTGTTAAGATAATCGATATTTTGGTACTCATGCTTAAATTCTTTGTTGTTTAACCTTTTTAAAAAAATTTTTTTTATTTTTTATTTTAAAGATTTTATTTATTTATTCATAGAGACACAGCTAGAGAGAGAGAGAGGCAGAGACACAGGCAGAGAGGCAGAGGGAGGAGCAGGCTCCATGCAGGGAGCCGGACGTGGGACTCCATCCAGGGTCTCCAGGATCACGCCCTGAGCTGCAGGCGGCGCTAAACCGCTGCGCCACCGGGGCTGCCCCTAAAAAAAAATTTAAAGACTTAATTTTTTTTTAAATGGCACCAGGTTATAAAGCAGCTTTATTTATTTGTTTGTTTGTTTATTTAAAGCAGCTTTATTTAAGACCATCTTTGTCAAAGTTTTAATCCTGGAACAAAGTTAAATGTACTTAAATGAGACTCAGGCTTTTTTTGGTAATAGCACAGAGTTTGTCCTATGGGTATTATTATTTTCAAGTTTTCTATATGACATTACTGAACAGAAAATTTAAGTATGTTACAACTCCTAGATTACTTTGAAATGCCTCATTCTATAAACAAATTTATTAGTAATTAATATATTATTGTCAATCAAGACTTAAAATTTTTTTTAAATTCACTGTAGTGAGTACTTAATTTTTGTTAAGTGGAAAGACTCAGTCCAGGTGTTGGAGATAGAAAGTTGAGTGTGACACAGTTCTTGCTCTCCAGGAGTGACCCTGTCCAGTGGGATGCTGTTTGTGATGGGTGTTGTGCTGGTGGTAGTGCTGCTCCTAGAGCACAGTGTGAGGGAGAATTGGGCCTGGGGTGCTAGGAAGGTTTTGCTCTTCTCAAATGCTAACCCTTAACAAATTTGTGTTCTCATGGGGAAGTGGAGGGATCAGTGCAGATAGGCTTTAGAATTATAATGTAATTGCAAGTTATGAATACCTGAATAGTGACCATCATTGAATTATTTTCATGGCTGGCTTTCCTTAACACCTCCCACAAGCAGCCAGGCTTTGACTAGACATCTCTTCTCAGACTTCCTTTCTTCCTTAATGGAATTGTGCTAGTCAGTTTCTTTTTATATTTATTTTAAATATTAATAGGTAGTATATTAACATGGTTCATAAATCAAAAAATATAAAAAGAGAGTAAATGTATACTCCACTGATACAAAATGTAAATCAAATGGCATGTTTTTCACTTTCACTCGTTCCAAGTGATCATTTTGGTTATTCTGTCTCCATGCTTCAACCCCTGCATATGTGGATAATCATTTTTATTTGATGATCTTCTATATATTTCCTTCTAAAAGCTTTTTTTGCAATTACAAGAAACATAAATACATATTCTTAGTTTCTCTCTTTATTATTTATTTGTTTGTTTATTTATTTATTTTAGTTTCTCTCTTTAGTACACGAGTTAGGGTACTGTGTTTCATGCATATGGTCTAGCTCTTCTGTTCATTCGACAGCGTGTCTTGGTGATCTACATATTGCAGTGCATAGAGAGCAGAAGCTCCCAGGTTTTTTTGGTCCTTGGTATCCTCAGCGTTGCCTTAACTTTTTCACCATGCTCCAGGCCAAAAACAATACCTAAAAGTCATATTACTAAGTATTTAGGTCCAAATAACAAGCATTTATAGCCTAACAACTAATATATCTTTGAAAGAATAATATGTGTAAATTGAAAAAAATTTGATTTTATTCTTAAATAAGTACAGTTACTTATTAAGGAAATGTGTACAATGTTGAGCACTGAATAACATCTTAAGCTTTGGGATGAGATTAGACACCACCATCTTCATTTTCTGCTCTGCGTTCCTCCTGATTTATGATTTATACCAGCCTCAATGGGAATATACAGAAATTATTAAGCAGATTTTGAGATACAGTCTCTTTCCAAATTTGGTTGGGTTTGCCCAAGAAATGACCTGAATAAACTGTATCGTATTGAAATAGCTTTCAAGTTAAGGAATTCATATATCAATAAAAGAGAGGGGAAAAGCCAGACAGACATAGTGAATATTTAGAGCTTGAGTCATGCCACTTTGAACCAGGAGACAGGTAATCGACCACTTCTGGCAGCTGGTAAGGTGGTCTTGTTTAGAGTCCTTTGGTAACAAGGTTGTTCACCATGAAGATAATAGTTTAACTTACTCAGGCCACCAGCTTCCTCCTAGAACATTTAGTTGTAGCTCCTCTACTATCCAGTTGATGCTGCTCCATAAGCACCTTCCCTCTTCCCTGTCCTTCCTCTCTTTTCCCTCTTCCTGCTCTTTTTCCTTCCTTCTCACCCTTCTCTTATCCCTTGCTCTTCTTCCACCTTTCCCCCATTAGCCAGCTCTTCTCCGAGGGGCAGTGCTATAGACCTATCCTCTTACCTGTAATTTTGAAAGACGGTGAAAACAAAGGCAGCTAGGAGATTAAACAATCAGAAACTGTTAGTCTCGTGATAGAACATTGAAAATGGAGTTAGGTATCAGTGTTTGGAAATTGATGTTCAAATAATAGCGGAAATAATAATCGTATCTTCAGTAAACATGTTTTATATTTGATGGTGTAGTTTTAAACACATTATTTCACTTAACCTTCCTATAAGCCCATGAGATAGGTATTACCATCTCAGTTTTGTAGGGGAAAACGTGAAAGAATGGGAAAAGACACCTGATATTTTTGAGCTCCCTTCATGTGTCAAATACCTAGGAACTTTCATTTTAGTGACTTGCCTAAGATATCATCGTTAGTAAGAGGTAGAGAATACATATGACCCTGGGTCATTTAATGAACTTGATGTGTGCAATGCATGTACTGAACACTAGGTGAATAAATGAAACTTAGACTTCTAAAGGCTACTTGGTGCCATAAACTCACCTGAACATTTTCTTTTTTTTTCTTTGCCAGCATCTGCCACAAGCCTAAGTGGGTCTGACAGTGAGACTGAGGGAAAGCAACACAGCTCTGACTCTTTCGACGATGCGTTCAAAGCAGACTCCCTTGTGGAAGGAACTTCTTCTCGCTATTCCATGTATAATAGTGTCTCCCAGAAGCTTATGGTATGTCAGTGCTTGGATTGGGTTTCTAAAGCTCCACCAGAGGAGTAAGAGAAGGGAAATTGTATTGGTGTGAAAAGAAGAAAAGCTAGGGCATGAGTTTTTCCTCTGGTTTCTAGCTACTGAAATTTAGTAGAGAGTGTGACCCTCTTCTTAATAGAAGTATGTGTCACTTTTGAATTATCCATGGGAAGTGTCTGTGCAGGCCTGCTTCTCCTGTCCTTTTCAGAGCTGGATCACGCTTAGTCTCCTTAGTAATGAAAGCTCATCATGAGTACATGTGAATGTACTTCCTACACATGGATGTGTGTGGTTGGGTAAAGAGGCTTCCTGCTGTGAGTTTTTGCTCTAGTGAGTGATCTCAAAAGAAGTGACTAAAATCCTGCTCACTCTCAGGTGCCTAAGATAAATTGGAGTAGTATGATTTTTTATATTACTTCAGAAAGAAGGTCTAGTTCTCCTTCCCAGTTTCCATACCCCATTGACATACTAGAAGAAGGAAAGTGACTAGGGAGACCTGCTTGCCTTCTTTATCATATGTTAGTGCATGTGCACAAAGCTTAAGGAAATTCAAGTTTGCTTTCTGGCTAGCTTTAATATTACAGCTGACTCCTCCATTTTCTTCTGGACTCATTTAGGAATGAGAATTGCCACTTCTGAACTCATAGTCAGGATTCTAGTTTGGGGACACAGACTTTGGGGTAGTGGACAATGGGGAGGTTTGTGACCCAGTTGGCCATTTTTTCCCCAAAGATTGATTTATTTATTTGAGAGAGAGTGAGAGAGTGCATGTGAGCATGTGAGAGAGGCGCGGGGCAGAGGGAAGGGGGAGAGAGGGTATCCCTTCAATCAGCCTTTTTGACTGGGGAGAGATTTGTGGGTACTATAGGAATTCTGTCCAGCTCTTGAGTTGGTAATGCCCCTTCCAAAAGGAGTATAGACCCTCAAGGAGGGATTATGTTTTTTTTTTTTAGGATTGGAGTTCTTTTATTAGATAAGGGTTCTTGGGCTTTGGGAATTTGGGTCTCTGATTTTGGGGGTATATAATGGGCCTAGTGACTCTAGAGTTTATTGTGAGCTTACAGACAGTTGTGTCATTAAAAAAAATGTTCTGGGGCACCTGGGTGGCTCAATCAATTAAGCATCTGACTCAGTTTCGGCGCAGGTCATGATTGTAGGGCCATGAGATTGAGCTCTCTTTTGGGCTCTGCCCTGGGTGTGGAGTCTGCTTGGGATTCTTTCTCTCTGCTTGGGATTCTCTCTCTCTTTTTCTTTTTTTTTTCTTTTTTTTCTTTTTTTTTTTTTAATTTTTATTTATTTATGATAGTCACAGAGAGAGAGAGAGGCAGAGACACAGGCAGAGGGAGAGGCAGGCTCCATGCACCGGGAGCCCGACGTGGGATTCGATCCCGGGTCTCCAGGATCACGCCCTGGGCCAAAGGCAGGCGCCAAACCACTGCGCCACCCAGGGATCCCTCTCTCTCTCTTTTTCCTTCAGCCCCTACCTCCACCTCTCTAAAAAAAAAAAAAAAAAAAAAAAAAAAAAAAAGTTCCTGTCCAGTATCTTATAGTACCTACAGATCCATACCTCAGTTTTACATAAAGTGAGTTTTCAATTAGTATCTTGATTAAGTGGGCTCCTCTAGGCTCTCGTTGTCTTTATCTAGTAAGGCTATTTGAGTGGCTGAGGGTAAGGTAGAGTTGCTGCTTGAAACAGTTCCATTTGTAAATTATCTTCTCTTTACCAATTCAACTCTGGCTCTGCTTTTCTGCTTTTCACTTAATCAGACAAATTAGCTGGAAGGGTAGTTGTGTGAATGTCCAGTGAGATTAAGTGTTCTTGGTGCTTTTAATTACAGCTATGAGGTCTCTTCTCATTTATCCAACTTTTGGTTGCCCTAGACTCTCACCTCCGGAGTAGACAGCCACTGGGCCCATGGTTAAACTGCAGTGACTTATTTATGCTTATTTTCTTCATTAGGTTACAAGGAAAACTTTAGGCTTTCCTCATCTATGTTTCTCGGAGTTTAGCATAATGTCTGACATGTGATAGGGGCTGTTTGTTTATATAAGTGCTCCATTATTATCTGTTTATTTGTGTAAATGCTCTATTTTGTCTCTTTTTCAGGCCAAGATGGGCTTCAAGGAAGGCGAAGGATTGGGGAAATACAGCCAGGGTCGGAAGGACATCGTTGAAGCCTCTAATCAGAAAGGTCGAAGAGGCTTGGGTCTGACACTGCAAGGCTTTGATCAAGAGCTAAATGTAGACTGGCGAGATGAGCCAGAGGTAACTGATGAGGGGAGGAGGAGATGGGAAAGCCAACTTGTGTTTTTGTTTGCATGACTTTATGTAGCCATGTTAACAAACTAGAAGTCTCCAGAGGCAGTGGGATTTGGAACTGGGTTTTTAACATGGACGATATTAGGGATGTCCAGAATGGAAACAGAAGAGAGATACTGAGGGAGACTTGCTAGGGTGTGGATCTGTTAAAGACCAGCGGGTAGAAGATGCTGGAAGGCAGTTTGGCTCCACAAAGAACTTTAATAAATAGATACACCTTTCCACTAGTGGCTAGGGTACTTCACGAGGTAATGTGTTCCCTCTGCTGAAAGGATTCAAAGGAGTTGAATGAGAACCCACTCTCCCACTAGGTGACTGACTGCATTAGGTGCCCTCAAAGGTTCTGCACTTCTATGGGTTTCTGATATCAGCTCTATGTAGATGTTTGTTTATACTGTAGAGCTTTCCTCTTGTGGCTTTAGTCTGCTTATCTGCTTGGGTACCACTGTGTTTTAACCCTAGCTGTCAAAAGAGACACACACCCTTTTTCATGGCACAGGTGATGTTGAGATTTTGTATTTATTCATTTATTTATCTCCTATGTTATTTTACAGAGAATTTGAAGTAGATATAATAAAATAGCTAAAACTAATGATGAAATACTACCATTATAGAATTGAAACTAGAGAAAATAGAACACAAATGTCCTAGTCTTCTATATAAGCTGATGTAGTTGAACTTCACATGTGGCTGTGAACTCTGGAGAATTGATATTTTATTTGTCTCTCTGATGTTCCAGTTCAGGAAAGAACTTCCATGAATTGCACATGATAAAAACCTAATAAGGCTTCAGAGTAAGATACTGACAAGCTAGGAGCTAATGGCTTCTGGGGCTAGGCCTGCTGTGTTGGCTTGTAGTGTGAGGAGATGAGACCAGCAGAATAGCAGATGAGAAAGTGCAGGATAGGGTAAATATTTGTAATTGGGTACTAGATGTAGGGTTTTACCTCAGTGAAATTCTTGGTGCTTTCTGTGTCCTCATTTGTATGAAAACCAGTAAATAGTCCTGATACTCATAGTGAGGCAGAATTAGAACTAAGCTAAACTCAGAATCTTAAATTTGCCCATAAAATCTCTGTTTTTAATGGAGACAGGCTATTGAAATTCCTTTTTGAGGCAAGGCTGTCCTAATTATCGTTTACCATGATTCAGTTTTTCTTATACAAAAGATGCCCTATTTATTGGTTTACCTATTAGTTGGTATCCACTTCTTTAAGGTAGATGAGTCTGGGTTGCCTCAGGTGACTGTCCAATCCCGCAGTCACTGTAGAGGAAGTGCCTGGTGGCTACTGCAACCCAGGAATAGAGAGTGCAAGGTTTGACCCTTCAGACAAAGTCCAACAAAGTCCACTTTGCAGTCCATTTCTGCTCTTAATTTCACATTTCTAGAGATGGGAGATTGAGTCTGCTTATTCTCTCCAAAAGGGACACGTTCAATGTATATGAGCTTTCTTTCCCATAGAGTTTATAACTTATAACCATTTATAAATGGTTAAAGGTGATAGATTTGACTGGGGTGGGGGCGTAATTCACTGCCAGATTCATTGAAAAAAGGGCTTCAGTAAATTTAAACTTTTTTCTGTTGTTGATGGTTGGCTTGCCCTTAGGACCTTCCATTGTGTTACCATTTTATGCCTTTCAGAGCATGTAATACTACCTTTAATTACATTGCTTCAGTTTGCAGTGGTGAATCTCCACACTTGCTTAGGAGGCAGTGTGTAGAGTACCCTGCAGGTTAGCCACCTGTCTAGGTTCTATAATCCACGTCTCTAGCCCAGTGGACATAGTTCTGGCTGCATATTAGAATCATCTGGGGTCTTCTAAAAATGTGATTATACCCAGTTTCTGCCTCAGACTGACAGATTCATATACTTTAAGGGTGGGGCCTTGTTATCAGTACTTTTTTTTTTTTTTTTAATTTTTATTTATTTATGATAGTCACAGAGAGAGAGAGAGGCAGAGACACAGGCAGAGGGAAAAGCAGGCTCCATGCACCAGGAGCCCGACGTGGGATTCGATCCCGGGTCTCCAGGATCGCGCCCTGGGCCAAAGGCAGGCGCCAAACCGCTGCGCCACCCAGGGATCCCTGTTATCAGTACTTTTTAAAAGGACTGCAGAGGGTGTTTGGCTGGCTGAGTTGGTGATGCATGCACTTCTTGCTCTCAGGGTTGTGAATTCAAGCCCCATGTTGGGTATAGAGATTACTTAAAAACAAATAAAATCTTAGGGAAAACAAAGGACTCTAGATATTTCTAATGTATAATGTAATTCAAAAATTAAGAGAAAGCACAGTTGAGATGCCAGTTTCTGCTCTGGGAATGAATAGGCAAGAAATCTTTGTGAATAACACTTGGAAAGGCATCAGGAGGTGAGACCCATTAACATTGGGTCTTCCTGGTATAGTTACTTTTTCATAGACTTACTTACTATATGTACTTCTCTGTGTCTCCAGTGCTCTGATTGTAGGCCCGTTGGGTCCAGAACCAAGTCTTTTTTACTGCATTCTGAGTACTTAGCCCATAGTACGTATTTATGAAATAACATTGGAACAAATGAAAGAAACTTTGAAGGTTTGGGAAGTTTCTAAAGATTCATACTAGAATTGTACCTGGCCTTCAAAAGTTAACCTTCAGCATCCTGGCTCTCAGTTCTCATGTCTGACCACAACATTTGGCTTCAGCTTCCTGGGGCCTTCCCAGTATATCTGAGTCCTTTTTGATTGTTTTGGGGAAGCCCTTCCAAGTTGGGGCATAGCCCTGAGGAGCCATCTTCCCTGACTTACTTGCCTCTTTTTTATTTGTAGCCCAGTGCCTGTGAACAGGTATCATGGTTTCCAGAATGTACCACCGAAATTCCTGACACTCAGGAAATGAGCGATTGGATGGTTATGGGAAAGGTAGGATTTCAGGAAAGTGTACCCTGAATTTTTGGCACTTACCTCCTGACTTTTCTTCTTGAGTCCAGTGTGTGTGTATGTATACTCAGTGTAAGAAAATTGTGAATCTGACCATTCTGGCAAGAATAAAGTTTTTTCTATTTCTTTTTTTTTTTTTTTTTAAGATTTATTTATTCATTCAGAGAGAGTGAAGAGAGAGGCAGAGACACAGGCAGAGGGAGAAGCAGGCTCCCTGCAGGAAGCCTGATGTGGGACTCGATCTTGGGTCTCCAGGATTACACCCCGGGCTGCAGGTGGCGCTAAACCACTGCTCCACCAGGGCTGCCCAAATAAAGTTTTTTCAAGATAGTGTGTCAAGGGCTTTACAGCTATGCCCCTGGGAGATGTGACAGGATTTTTTTCTCCTAGTCATTTACCTTGCAAGGCAGCACAAAATGCATAACTTTGGTCTTCCTCATGGATGCTTTTTAGAGTAGCTTTTTACACGTTTGTATGTATTCTGTCATTCATTGCTGGGCACTGTTCCAGGTAGATGAAAAGATGCTGTCTCTGTCCTCAGAAAATAATGAGGGAGTTGTTACAGAGAGAATTTGTTTAATCTCCTTCTGGAAAACTGTAAGAATTTAGTACATAGCTACCAAATCAGTATGGTCTGGAGAGCAGTTCGCAAAGTGTAGGGCCCCCTGGGGATCTCCAAGACCCTTTCAGGGGCTCTATAGGGTGCAAGTTATTTTCATAATGGTACTGGAAAGTTGCTTTTTTCACTCATTCTCTCACAAGTGTCCAGTGGAGTCTTCCAGAGGCTTTATCACAACCATGAATGCAAATGCAGAGAGGAGACTAGCCATCTTACATTAAGCTAGATAGTAGAGGTTTGTAAAAATGAAAAATAATGCCACTCTTCTCAGTAAAAGTTTTTTTGGGAAATAGTTATTTTTCATAAAAATATGTTATCTATGTTAATGTGTTGTTCTTTCACACTGAATAAATTAAAATTGTCTCGGTTTCTAATAATAAAGTTGGTATGTGTATATCCTCCACACAAACAAAAGCTCTTTGGGATCTTCAGTGATTTTTGAATTGTGTAAAACCTGAGAACACCCAAGTTTGAGCATCATTGGTTTAAAGATGGCCTCACTCAACCATCTGGTTGGATATGACACCCCTGTGAGGGTTGCTTGAGCCCTTATTTTCTCTGATGTTACCAGGACAGTGTCTGGTGTCCGACGTTTGTCCCCTTTACAGGTCAAGAAGCTTCCTGTTTGAAGGACAGGGTTCTGTCATTTAAGGCATCCCTATCCTTTTGCCTCCATGCTCTGGGGACTGACAGCTTGAATGTTTCCTTCCTGTTTGCTTTTCTCAGCCTCAGCATTCACGAGTCTTATATCCATATGGTGCTCTAGTCAGAGCACCCAGGAGGCTGCTTCATCTCACAGCCATCTGGAGTATAGCCAGAGGGAGTTAGGATTTTCCCTTTCCTGCCCCTCAGGGATTGATATTCTTGGCAGAGACTCAAGCCCCTTCTTGCTCTACTCACTTGGAACCCTTGTTTCTCCATTCATTCCCCCAAATGCAGTCATACGTGATCAATATTGGTTGTTTTCTTCTTTCTGTAGAGAAAGATGGTTATTGAAGACGAGACAGAGTTTTGTGGGGAAGAGCTGCTTCACAGTGTGTTGCAGTGTAAGGTAAGGCCTGTGGCGAGAGCTGGGCTGGAAAACCTGGTGTGAGCGCATGTGCTGGGCTCTTCCAGTCTTTTGAATTGATTGTGAGGGAGAGCTCAAATTTAGCTAAGATTTTTCCTGGAGATTGGATGTTTGGCTTGCTACATTTCTCCAAAGGTATCCTTCTTTCTGGGGCCTTGTAGTGTTGCACTGTCCCTGTGGCCAGTAGCCAGGAAAGGCTCCACTTAACCTCATTGGGTTGGTTCATTATAGTCCTGAGGGGGCCTGGCATAGTGAAAGGTTTGGATTATTCTTTAGTGTCAGATAGACCTGAATTCACATCTTAATTTTTTAACTTTCTTGCTGTGTGACCCTGGGCCAGTTGATCTAGCTGCTCTGAGTTTGTGTTGCCTCATCTATAAAATGGGAAAAAAATACTTCCCAGGATTGTTGTGAGAATTAAATGGGATAGTCAGCGTGAAGCTCCTACTACTTGGACAAATGTTAATCTCTCCTTGATAGCTTTTGGCATGACTTTGTATCAGGAAGTACACATTGCCCAGGGCAGAATGAGCCAGGGAAACTCTGAGGAAGAAATGGGTTGGAGAAGAAACAAGGCCTAAGACCAGCCTCACCAAACTTATTTTTTTGTAGGCAGAGGGTTGGGAATAGCCTTAAGGTGCCTAGAACTCATGTAAAATGAGGCTTTTTTTTTTTCCTCAGGGAGAAAATTGGAGAAGGGAATAGGGTCCCTGCTGTGTGGGTAGGTGCCATCACAAAACACCGGTCTTGGTTTGTTTTGTCCTCTGAGGAAGCTTTAATATCAGAATTCTGGTCCCTAGGCAAGTTGATGATGGCGTGGAGAAACAGATTTGCTCTGAGGACTTGTGATGCCAACAGGTGGTTTGTGCCTACCCACAGGTGCCATTTATTAACCACTTACTGTACAGGATCTAATTACATTTTATTTGTTTGTTTTTTTTTTAACCACTTTACAGGTGAAGTGGTTGAGAGTCAGAGTGTTGAGCAATTTGTCTAGGGTCACACAACTGGTCATTACAGAGCTGGGATGCAGCAGTATAGTAGCTCTTTCGAGGGCTGAATTGCACTCCTCAAGCTCTTAAGCCCCCTGTCCCATCCTGGAGGGTGGTGCTTATCTTGAGGTTCTGATTCTCTCTGGGCAGAGTGTGTTTGATGTCCTGGATGGAGAGGAGATGCGGCGAGCTCGGACCCGGGCCAATCCCTACGAGATGATCCGAGGAGTGTTCTTCCTAAACAGGTTTGCTGACATTCCCTACCTGTCCTCTCCCCTGACATGCACTGTTCCATTTCTTTGTCTGAGCCTCAGCTTTCCATACATCTAGTATACTGAGTTGCGCTTTTCTGTCTTTATTGCAGGGCAGCAATGAAGATGGCTAACATGGATTTTGTGTTTGATCACATGTTTACAAATCCACGGGACTCTTGTGGGGTGAGAACAAGATTCTTTGTCTGAATTCATAGCCCTAAATGGCTTTAAGCTTCAGTGGCCCAGAAATTGCCATTTGTGTGATGCTAGTAGAGTATTCCTGCTCTGTGACAGAGATTTTGCTTTGAGCTCCTCAAATTAGGTCCCATGGTGCTTCCTATGGTCCCAGGGATGGTCCAGTAAGCAGTTGTCTCGAGGGCTTCAGGCCCAGAGCTCTAGCCTCCAGCTTTGCAGATCCTGCTGCTTGCCCCAGGTGGAGGAGAGCAGGGCTTGCAACAGTGGCAAAGGGACATTTCTGGGCAAAATCAGCTGTTGTGACATCTATAAGTGTAGGGAACAGAGAGGGGAGTGTATGAGATAGAGCTTGGGCCCTCCTGCTCCATTTAACATGTATTTATCCAGCTCCCACTTTGTGCCAGGCACTAGGAATATAATTTTGAATGAGATAGATGTGATCTCTT
Organism: Canis lupus baileyi; assembly: GCF_048164855.1. Classification (NCBI taxonomy): domain Eukaryota; kingdom Metazoa; phylum Chordata; class Mammalia; order Carnivora; family Canidae; genus Canis; species Canis lupus. The sequence goes on along the minus strand of NC_132844.1, from coordinate 66,105,604 downwards.
CCCTCATGGCACTTAGGTTCTGGACGTTTTGGTGAGTTCAAGAACTGGTAAGGGTGAAAGGTGAGGATGTTTGTAAAGCCCTTCTGTAGAGGCCAGTTGTTGCCAGGGTGAGTATGTAGTCCTTACAATGAGCTTGTTTTTCAAATTCAAATTTGTGACATCATCTGATTGGGGTGCCCTTTGTGGTATGAGAAGGGAGTGCTTGGGGAAATGTGAGTATTGAATGAAATGTAGGCATCTGGATCCTTTCACTGGTGTATTTAAAATCAGTATCGTGTCTGAAAATACAGGCTGTGGTGTTCAGTGAGGGATTGTGAGGCAGGAAGTACAGCACTTATATTGTAGGTGGTGTCACTTAAGTTCTTCCCTTCTTTGGGCCTCAATTGCCTCATCCCTGAAATTAGCCCTACTAACCTGTCAGAGGATTGGGGTGGGACCAGAGGCCCTTAAGATCTGTTCCAGTTCTAAGACCTGTGATTTCAGATGTGGCCACTTTCCCTTTCTGCCTTTCTGAATCAGCTTTGTGTGGGATCATAATTATTAGATTTTGCCCCTTCTCAAGAAGTGGTAGAGCAAAATGATTTTCTACTCTGTTACCTCTCGTTTCTCTGAACACAGACACACCATAATGATAGAGAAAGAAAAAAGGAAATTTCATTCTAGCATTCCCTTCAGGGTTTCAAAGCATTTTTACTTACTCAGTCCTAGAAAGTTAGTTCTCTTTGACAGTGAAGGGCCAGGAGCCAGCTGTTCCCAAACCTGTTTCTGCTTCACTCACTCTCCTTCCACTAGGCCCCCTGATTATCCACCTGCTAAAGGAACTTATTTTCTAAGTTCTTTCATGTTTCAGTTCTACCTCCCTAACTGCTTCCCTCCATGCTGGCAAAACTGGCATGTGGACCCCTCTAGCCTATATTCATTTCTCTCTCCCAGGCCTCTCTTGCTGTTCTCTAGGACCAGCAGGCAGTGCAAAAGGGCTCTAGGAATTAGCATCTTGAGAAAATTAGATTGATATAATGTTGCTTTAATTTTCTGAGCTCCAAATGATTTCCTTTAAACCCCTGCCTGGCAGAGGAGCTCTGTCAAGCTGCTGGGAAGTCACAGCATCATTTTGGGCTTTTGAGTATAAACGCCTCCAGCAGCTGGTATCTGGTTATTATCTTTTGCTGTCAGGAAAATGAAATAGGCACCAGGGTTGTACCATTCAGGTCAAGGGTGGAGATGTTCGTTACATAGGAAAAGGCAGCTGTGTTTGTAATGCTTCAGGCACCTTCTTGACCTGAATTGATTGTTAGTGGCCATGGAAAATTGCCTTTTCAGAGATGTTTCTCTACACTCCACTATAAAAAGTGATTTCTTTCCAGCCCCTAGTGTTTTCTTCTCCCTGAGGACCAGAGTGACCGCCAAGCCCAGTAGGCTTGGTGTGTTTTCCAGGCGAGTCAAGATGCTCTAGAGCAGTCACCAGCAGAGATGGAAGTGACCGAGGGCCCAGACACACATCTGGGTTTGCTAGGGTCTCAGTGACTCTTGGATCAGGCAAATTTTGGAATAAGAGCATTGAGAAATTGAAGCTTGGGCAGGTATGGGGAGGTTGGAGGTGGGAGGTGGATGGGACGACGAGGTTTTTCACTGGCATTCTGGTTCTGTGGGTTGTGGTAAAAGAAGAGAGACTAGGTAGGGAAACAAATTGTAAATACAAACTGGAAGAGACAAGGAAAAGAAGGGAGTTTAGATTCTTTAGGTATATGCTAGCATATAATAAACCATAACATTATGTGCAGGCTTTGTGTGCCTGGGAATATTGCTGAAGTAGGTAAACATTGTCTGTGAAGCCTAACAGAAGACAAAAATTGAATGTGGGTCTCTGAGTTGTGGTGGTATCTTAGAGGGAATTAGGAAACACTTAAAAAGTGCCCATTGAGCCCAGGAGTACTGCACGAGACATTGGAAAAGGAAGAAGATGGAAAAGGACGAGAGTTTTGACTCCAAGGAAGTTGATCCAGTTGAATATTGAATCATCTTATGTTTGTTCAGTACTTACAGTTTATAAACATCTTTGACATATGGTACTTTAATCCTACAACAGCCTGGAGAGCCTACGTTAGTCCCAGTTTACAGTTGAGAGAGCTCAAGCTTAAAGGCGTAAATTGTATGCTGCCCTTAAGTGCACAGCCAGTAAGTGGCAGAGGTGAGAACTCCAGCTGTCCTTTCTCTGAAAAGACCTTCTGGCCATGACCTGTGAGGGCCACATGTCTGGAAATTACAGAATGAGATCATACTTATGCATACTTATGCCCTCTTTTTGGAAGTGAGATTCTTTCATTGATTCATTTTCCTTTCTTGCCCAGTTTTCCTGTGGGCCAGTGGCTCCCCGTAGAGCCTAGAGCCTGGGGCTAGGGCATGGCTAGTGGTGAGGAACATTGTTTTTCCTCCTTCCAGTATGTGTAGGCCTTAAACTTGTGATCCCTGCCTCATCCCCACTATACTGCCTCAAAAATGCTACATAATGTTCTCAGCAAATGCTGTTAGGTCTTTTTTTGTGTGTGCAAATGAATATAATCCAAAAATATGAATAACTGATGGCTCGGGAACAAAGAATACTGGACTAGATTGGTGAAGAAGAGAAAGAACTGATATATCTCAGCTGTACCTGGGTGGGCTTGTCATAGGATGACAAAGTTTATTTTTAGCTAAAGTCAGTTTCTCCAGAGACTTCTTCACTGTTTTGATATAGCTGGGTAGCTATCATCAGAGGCATGGCCCTTTTTAACCCAGAAAGTGGCTGGATTGTGAACATTAGTATTTTCCATTTCTTTCTTAAAACTGTCTCTCCTAAAGCTTTCTGGTCTTTATCTAGCAGTTGCAGAACTCTGGACAGGTACTCAGCCATTACAAACCTGTGGAGAGGGAAGGCCGAGCTAACTAAGCTCCTTCTAGATGCTGGGTGTTCCTCGGGGACCTCTGTAGTTACCTGCTCTAGAGCTCAACTTCTTGTCACCAGTGCAGATGGTATATCCCCTCTGCCTTAGACACAGTATGGGCCAGTATTGGGTCCAGCATAAATTTCAGGTTAAGAGTTAAAAGGTACTGGAGTGACCAAAACCCAGCAACAATTCAAATGAGTATTGTAATTTAGTTATTCCTGAGGTGGGTGGGTACTCTGGGGGCTGTCTGGAGGCTACACACCAGCATTTCCTTCGCCCTCTGCCTGTCAGCCTCCAGCCTCTGCACCACTGCCCCATGTCCTGGCTAGCAGAGGATTAAAGGCAGAAGGGAGTGCAAAAAGGGGAGACTCAATGCACTGTGATTACTTGGATTGGATTCTGAAGCAAAACAAAGACTAGTGAAATCTGAATCAAGTTGAATTTAATAGCAGTGTACCAATGTTGGTTTCTTATTTTTGACAAATGGCCATGCAAGATGTTAACAAAATTGGAATCTGGATGAAGAGTATATGAGAACTTGGTCTTTGCAACTTTTCTGTAAACCTAAAATTATTCCAAAATAAAAAGTGAATTGGAAAAGAATAGGGAGAACCAAGAAGGAGGGGGAGAAGGGAAGCAAAGGCTGTGGTTTGGAAAGGTAGACCCTGTGACTAGGAGGGGGAGATGTTAGAGCCCCTCAGGCTCTGGATAGGAAGACCTGAGTCCAGCAGCCAGGCTGACTGGATTCTCATGTAGCTTTGCTGCACACAGTCTGTGAACCGGTTGCTTTGTGTCTTGGTGTCTTTTTTTTTTTTTTTTTAATTTTTATTTATGATAGTCACACAGAGAGAGAGAGAGAGAGAGAGAGAGAGAGAGAGGCAGAGACATAGGCAGAGGGAGAAGCAGGCTCCACGCACTGGGAGCCCGACATGGGACTCCATCCCAGGTCTCCAGGATCGCGCCCTGGGCCAAAGGCAGGCGCTAAACCGCCACGCCACCCAGGGATCCCTGTGTCTTGGTGTCTTTTATTTCCCTGTCTGTAAGTGGGGGATGCAGCATCTATTCCACTCAGTAGGACTCTTGTAAGGCAGGATTTGGTAAGGAAAAGACTCTGAGAAATAAAAATACATACTCAGATTCCTATTAAGATGCTTTTATTATAAGTCTGAGGTAGACCCTATGCTTGAAAAGCATTAGGTGTATTTTGAGGTAGGGATGGGCAACTCCAGAGGGTGATGACCATAGGAGATCATATCCTGGGTGTTGTGGCCTCGGTGGGAGCTCTGTGTTATGTTTGCTGAAAGGCTCATTTTACTCCCCCTGCATTCTCCTTCCTGTTCCCCATTGAGCCAGACTTTTTCCCTTCCTCCCCTGTCCTCCACTTGCCTTTGCAGAAACCACTGGTAAAGGACCGGGAAGCTGAGCTTCTCTACTTTGCTGACGTCTGCGCAGGCCCAGGCGGTTTCTCGGAGTACGTGCTGTGGAGGAAGAAGTGGCACGCAAAGGGCTTTGGAATGACTCTGAAGGGCCCAAATGACTTCAAACTGGAGGACTTCTACTCGGCGTCCAGTGAGCTCTTCGAACCCTATTATGGTAGGGACATGAAGGAGGAGGGTACTGGTGGTGATGAGAAATAATCCTCTGTGGGGACTTGAGATCAGAAGCAGTTATTATCCCCTGAGAATGTTTTCTTTACCAGGTCTCTCAGACTGGGGTTCCCAGATTATGTCGTGAAGGTCTTGGTTTCCTCTAGACTGTCCCTTTTTATCCCAGGCCTGGAGGATGCAGGTTAAACACTCCACTAGGCAAACTCTCCTCAAAACCATATTAAAAAAAATAAAAAACAAACAACCATATTAAATCCTCTTTTCTTCTCTTGTGGTGACAGGAGATAATGAAATTGCCTGATCTCCAGTTTAGAATTGGCAGGGTTATTAACCAATACAAACCCCATGCCTGTCGCCGGCACCGTGCACCGCGTGTGGAATGCGCTGGGTAACAGCTCAGCAGCCCCACAGCAGTCCCCTCCACTCTTTCTTGATTGCTGTGATTTGGCAGCAAATCTCAAGTTTTTTTGTAACAGTTCTTAGTTAAAAATTGATATCAGTTCCTAAATGTAGATGCTTTAAACACAATTTTAGTCTTGAAGAGGAAGAACCTGTGTTTCAGTTGATGACTCTTAGCTGGACAACTCTTTTTGTTTTTTTTGTTTGTTTGTTTTTTTGTTTTTTGTTTTTTTTTAAGATTTTATTTATTTATTCATGATAGTCACACAAAGAGAGAGAAAGGCAGAGACACAGGCAGAGGGAGAAGCAGGCTCCATGCAGGGAGCCTGACGCGGGATTCAATCCCGGGTCTCCAGGATCACGCCCTGGGCCAAAGGCAGGCGCCAAACCGCTGCGCCACCCAGGGATCCCCTGGACAACTCTTTTTGAATTTATTACAGCAGGGCCCTGTTTTTGCCTGTTGGTCTGTCACTGCAAGGCAGCTCTGCAGGATAGATGTGGATAGTGGGTTGCTCCTCACAGGGCCTTTTCTCTTGGTCCTTGAGGAGAACGTATGTTCAAAACCCCAGAGAGCTTGTGTCCCAGCCCCTGAGACACACAGGGCAGATGAGCTAACTGTGAATCTTGTGTCCTATCAGGTGAGGGTGGGATCGATGGAGATGGAGATATTACCCGCCCAGAGAACATCACTGCTTTTCGGAATTTTGTCTTAGATAACACAGATCGCAAGGGCGTCCACTTTCTGATGGCTGATGGGGTAAGTGATCTCTCCATAAGGTGATGCTTTAGGTATTTATCTTGTTAGAAGCTTTTTTATTTGGTCCTTTGCTGCCCCAGATCGTGGTAGCTCACTGTTCAGATAGTAGGGATGTATGATGTATGTTTTTATTCTTTTTGCACATATTTTCAATGATACTTTCGTCAACTTTGTAATGTTTTGGACACCTTTGCTTGGAGCAAGTGGCCCTTCTTCGCTTACTTTCTCAGAGGACCTTGATGAGAAATGCTAGGGGAGAACTATGACTAAGATGGGCTAGGCAAAATGGATTGGGAAGAACATTTCCATCATTTGTCACCAGGGCGTGGCTCCTGGTAGAGGCTGTCCTTAAGCTCCTGAGCCTCTGGATGGCTGACAAATGACCACATAACCAAAGGCAGCAGCTCAAGGGAATCCACAGGAGGCTCTGTCAGTGGTTGGGCTGAAGTGAATATTCAGGGAGCCTTGTTCTTTAGGCAGCTGCTGGAGTTACCTAGGACATCCATCCCACTGTAGCTTTCTCACCTAGCAATCTGATGCCGTGGGTGGTCTTTTCTGGAGTGAGGCACCACTTATTCTAAGAAGGACCGAAAATATGGCAATTGCTCCAGGGTCACATGGCTAGAATTGAGAAGGCCTCTAGAGCTCCTTGGGTGGCCTCTAAAGCAGTAATCATGTGGAAAGGTGAAGGAATGTGCTGGATGTCAGGATCTGAAGATGCCCTGGTTTACCAAAGCATTATGCACAGTAGGGAACAATGGAGAGACAGGCCTAGGGGAAGAAGAGGGAGGGGCTACTCCAGCTGAGTAGATGTGGGGGCCCGATAATGCTTGGGAGGCAGTTGAGGTGCCATGTGGCAGCCAGAGTGCAAACTCAAGTGTTGTCTTTCTGCTTAGTCAACATAGACTGGAGACTTGGGCTTTTTTTGTTGTTTTTTAAAAAGATTTTATTTATTAAAAAAAAAAAGATTTTATTTATTCATCAGAGACAGAGACAGAGAGAGAGAGGCAGAGACATAGGCAGAGGGAGAAGGATGCTCCTTGCAGGGAGCCTCATACGGGACTTGATCACAGGAAGGACCCCCAGGATCACGACCTGAGCCAAAGGCAGATGCTCAACCACTGGGCCAGCCAGATGCCCTCCCCCCCTGTTTAATTGACTCTACAAATAGACATGCATTTTGGGAAACATCTATAAATTTATAAAAAGGGCATTGCTAAACAATTTTTGATTCTGAGTCTTTTAGCTGTTACCTTTCTGGGACTGAGTGAGAGAGACTTGATCTGGCTGGAGCCAGCTTAACAGAGGTCAGCCTCTTATACTTTTTTTAAGAAAATTATTGTGATAAAAAACATACAGTGTACCATCTCAGCTGTTTTTAAGTACATAGCTCAATAGCGTTAAGTATGTTCACATTTTCATGAAACGGATTTCCTTGCTTTTTTCCTTTTTGTGAAATTGGAACTCTGTAGCTAGTAAACAATAACTTTCCTCTCCCTCCTCCTCCAGCCACTGACCTCCTTGACTTCTCTGTGAGCTTGGCTCTCTGCCCCTTGCTGGCATCTCACAGGGAGGGAGGCCACTTCAGGAATAGCAGGGCATATTCTTTGAACAAACACCCTGGCCAGAGAGTCTGCAGGCCTGAGGGAGAGTCCTGAGATAGGAAGGGAGTTTTGGTCAGCAGAGAGAGAAATCGCTGTGACTGGCAGAGTTGTGTTAACTTTACTCCTGTCACCACACTGGGGCCTGTTCAGTGGTCAGCACGGTGGCTGAGTAAGCCCAAGCAGAGTATTCATACCCCTCTCTGGGTCTTGGACTGACGGTATTCTGTATCCTATGTTGTAGTTGGCCTATGACCAGCCAGTATTTTCCCTCTGTCCTCCTTTACTCTTCCCCTGGATTCCCCCATGGGTTTTTTGTTTGTTTGTTTTGTTTTTTAGTTTTTTTGTTTTTTTCCCCCATGGGTTTTAAAATTTTTTGGACCATCTCTTCGGAAAGGTAGACTTGGTTCTATCTCCTCTGAGTGATGGAGCAGAAGAGCGGCACTGTTCTAGTAGTCAGGCCTGGATCCTTGTTCTAGCTTCATCCATGAGGTGCCATATGACCATGCCAAAATAATTTAAACACTGAGCCATATCTTTATCAGTCAGATGGTGGAAATCAATGAAAACACTTGTAGGGTAGGGATGAATGAAGTCCTCATCACTTATCTTTCCTACTCCAATTCTTATACTCTCATTGCAGGGGTTCTCAGTGGAGGGGCAGGAGAACCTGCAAGAGATCCTCAGCAAGCAGCTGCTGCTCTGTCAGTTCCTCATGGCCCTGTCCGTGGTCCGAACAGGTGATGTTTCCTCAGCCTAGGACCCATTAGAGGCCCTATTGGACAAGAGCATGTACAAGGCTTAGGAGTAAAACAAACTAAAAAGTGTTTATATTAGTTGACAGGTGGTTAAACAAGGAATATAGAGAAGTAAGTGCGAGAGAATCTCCAAATTCCCCTTTAAAGCTGAATCTCCCCCTTAAATTGCCTCTTTATAATGGGCCCAACTGGTGGGTCCCTGGTTTTGTCACATTTACTCCCTGAGATTACCTTACCACCTCCTGGGATAGAACCCGCTGACTACTGTTGGTGTTTTTGCTCTAATCTAGGAGGCCACTTCATCTGTAAAACCTTTGATCTTTTCACACCGTTCAGTGTGGGGCTCATCTACCTGCTGTACTGCTGCTTTGAACGAGTTTGTCTCTTTAAGCCAATTACCAGCCGTCCTGCCAACTCAGAGAGGTGAGGCCTTCCTCTCCACTTTAATCAGACTAGTTGACTAAATGTTAGAACAGCAAATTTTGATGCACCTCTATGGCGTAACTACTCAAGCTTACATTAAAACCCTGATTTTAAGGAAGTTATTAGAGTCAATAGGAGTCAGGATTCAGATCTTAATGGTTCTGTGATGTGCCAGTTCAGCTTCTGCCTCCTTCTCTATGAGCCTTGTTCTTCAGACTTTGTGGGGGATCCTTGGTTTGGTCCAGGAAGAAGGTGACCAAAAGAAGCGGCACCTGAAGGGACATGGGCTGGGCAAGGGTAAAGGGGCTGCCAACCAGAGGCACTATTGCTATCCCAGTAGGGACACAGTACACATCATGCATGATGTGAGAGAAGATGTGGCCAGTCTTAATTGTTAGATGGCTTATGTTAAAAACACAGATTACTGGGTTCCATTGCTGGAGAATCCCACAGTTAATTAGGTCTATAATTTACCAGACTCCCTAGTGATGGTGATGCAGCCAGCCTGGCATAGGGCATTTGGGAACCGCTGCCACAGAGAGTAGAAATACAGCCCAGCATAAGAAGGAAGGAATTGCATTGAACTTTTGCAGCAGAGTCTGTGCTGTTCTTTGTGCATAGACTTAAGGTTGTTGAGCTTTATGGCTCAGCAAGGAGTTTGGGGAGGATGAATGTGGGAGAGAAGCCCTTGCTCAGTGGACTGACAGGGTGTTCTCTGCCAGGTATGTCGTGTGCAAGGGCCTGAAGGTGGGCATCGATGACGTGCGGGATTACCTCTTCTCAGTCAATATTAAACTCAATCAGCTGCAGAACACCGATTCTGATGTCAACCTTGTGGTCCCCTTGGAGGTGATCAAGGGAGACCACGAATTTACTGACTACATGATACGGTCCAATGAGAGGTAAGCAAACCAGGTGTTTTTGCTGACACCACTGGGGTATCAAGGAAGACTAGAGGATGAAGAACTGAATGACTGGCTCTTGGTATCACTTTGTCAGTCATAAAAAATTGGTAACTAGGATTGGTCTGCTTGTTCCAGGACTCTCTGGGATTTTGACACCTTGTCCTTCTCCCTTGCTCTGTCCCTGGGGTGGCTGTTGGGAACCTGGTTGTCACAGCCCTGCCCATGGGAACCTAAGTATGATAGTGAACTCTGATAGAGAGCAGCCTTGTCCTGTGTTCCTGGAGGCAGGAGTAACTACTCTTTAATTGCTTCTGTTTGTGAAAGGCTGTCATGGTTGTTGCCTTCTGAAGCTCCCTGTTTGGAGACAGGAGATGGCTAGGAAGCAAGTATGCGGCATACTTTGGAAGTTTCTGATATTAAAGCTTTTTTGCCAGTTCATAAATTCCCCAGATGGGTGATCTGAATGCAGTTTTGTTTTGTTTTAAACCTTTGATTCCCCCCGCCCTTGAAATAATTTTGTAATGATTATAATAATTTAAAGCTGTGACAGTTGGCTGAGTTTTCTAAGTGGTCAAGCCTTAGAGAAAAGTTTTTGAGGTATGTTGGAGTGTTGTATAGTAGCAGTGAATCACCAAGTGCTTTCTCATGGGGCAAAACAGGTATTGGAAAGGTCATTTCTAAGGGTGTAGAGTCCTGTCTCTCAGAGAAGGTATAGGAGGCCCTGGAGAATTACAGGAGAGGTAGTCTTTACCCATTTACCATCATCCTACAGTATTTTAACTTTCCACGGTACTGTCACAACGCTCTCATCTTGATGGTAATGCCAGATACCAAACTGGAGCAGATACTGAGCTTCATGTTATATGTGAGGAAACAGGTGTGAACTGGCCTAGAGTCAGCAAAACCAGGGCTTTGTAATATTTCTGGACTTCTTTTTTGCTGAACTGTGCTGCCAGCTGCTATGAGTGTGTGTGGATACGTTGCACAACTGGACTCCTCAGTGCTCCCAATAGTACAGTGTTTAAACAGTCCTATAATGAATCAGTTTTCTTTCTTTTTTAAAAGGATCAATGTAAAATTCCATAATTGAAATTCAGATCTTATGTAAACACTTCGGTCATATTTGACAAATGTATATATCCATGTAGCCTACATTTCATTTTATGAACAACAATATTACTGTAACCTCAGAAAATTTATTTGTGCCCCTATCCATCAAGCCTAAAATAACCACTCTTATTTTCATCATCATAAATCAGTTTTGTCTATTCTAGAACTTTGTATAAATGGAATCATAGACACTTTTGTGTCTGTTTTTTTTTTTTTTTTCTCCTTACCATAGTGTTTTTGAGATTCTTTCATGTGGGATTTGTTTGTTCCTTTTTATTGCTGAGTAGTATTCCATAATATGAGCATACCAAATTTATTATTCTTTTGATGGACACTTAATGATATTTTTAGTTTGGGGCTGTTATGAATAAAGCTGCTAAAAACATTCTTGTGCAGGGCTTTTGATGGACAGATATTTTCATTTTTCTTAGATAAATATCCAAGAACAGAAATTCTAGGTCATAGGTTAGGTGTATATTTAACTTTTTAATAATGCCATACAGTTTTCTAAAGTGCTTGTACCAGTTTATACATCCTCCAACAGAGTATGAGAATTCTGATTGCTTTACATCTTTGCCAACATATGATATTGTTAGTCTTTGTCATTTTAGCCATTCTGGTGGGGGTGTAGTGTTATACCATTGTGGTTTTATTTTTTTGTATATTTTTATTTTTATTTTATTTAATTTATTTTTTTGAGATTTTATTTATTTACTTATGAGAGAGAGAGAGGCAGAGACATAGACAGAGGGAGAAGCAAGCTTCCTGCAAGGGGCCCATTGTGGGACTCAGTCCCAGGCCCCTGGATCACAACCTGAGCCAAAGGCAGACACCCAGCCACTGAGCCACGCAGACATCCCTTTTTTGTATATTTTTAAAATTGAATATTGTATTAGTTTTAGGTGTAGAACATAGTGATTCAGTATTTATATACATACATGAAATGTTCACTACCAGAAGTCTAGTTACCATCTGTCACCATTGTTGTTACAATGTTACTAACTATGTTCCTTATGGTCTACTTTATATTCCTGTGTCTTACTTATCTAGCTGGAAGATTGTACCTCTTAATCCCCTTCACCTATTGTTCATAGGTGTTCATCCCCCCTACTCCTTCCCCTCTGGCAACCATTAGTTTGTTCTCTGTATCTGTAAGTCTGTTTCTGTTTTGTTTGTATCTGTTCATTTGTTTTGTTTTTTCAATTCCCCATATAAGTGAAGTCATAGTTTTTATCTTTCGTGTCTGATTTATTTCACATAGCATAATAAGCCTCTAGATCCATCCTTATTGTTGCAGATTATAAGATTTCATTCTTTTTATGGCCAAGTAATACTTCATTGTATATACATGCATCTTCTTTATCCATTCATCTATTGATGGACATTTAGCTTGCTTCCATATGTTGGGTGTTGTAAATAATAATGTGATGAACCTAGGGGCACATATGTCTTTTCAAATCAGTGTTTTTGTTTTCTTTGGATACTAGAAGTAGAATTGCTGGACTGTGGTAGTAATTAATTTTTTGAGAAAACTCTGTTGTTTTCCATAGTGGGTACACTAACTTACATTCCTACCACTGTGCAAGGATTCCCTTTTCTCCACATCCTCACTAGCACGTGATATTTCTTTTCTTTTTGATAATAGTCATTCTGTAAGGTGGTATCTCTTGCGGTTTTGATTTGTATTTCTGTGATGGCTAATGATGTTCAACCTCTTTTCATGTGTTTATTGGCTGTTTGTATATTTCTTTTTTGATGTGTCTCTTCAAGTCTTTAGACCTTTTAAAAATTGATTTGTCCTTTTATTAAATTATGGGGACACTTTCTATATTTTGAATACAAGTCTGGTTTCAAATAATGTGTTGTGAATATTTTGTCCTAATATGTGACTTGCCTATTCATTTTCTTAATGGTATCTTTTGATAAGCAGAAGTTAAAATTTTTTTTAATCATTTTTTTATTGTGGTAAAATATACATAAAATAGTTTACCATTTTGACCCTTTTTAAAGTGTATAATTCAGTGGCATTTAGTCATTCATATTGTTGTAGAACCATCATCACTGTATATTTCCAGAATGTTTTAATCATCCAAAACAGAAACTCTGTAAACAATAACTCCCCATTTACACCACCCCAAAGCCCCTGGTAATCTCTAGTATACTTTCTAGCTCTATGAATTTGCCTCAGGAAATCATGATTGAATCCAACATCATGAAGCTTTTTGCTATGTTTTCTTCTAAGAGTTTTATAGTTTTAGCTTTTATGTTTAGGTCTCTGATCCATTTTGAGTTAATTTTTGTATTAACTCCAGCTTCATTCTTTGCATGTAGATATCCAGTTTTCCCAACCCATTTGTTGAAATGATTGTTCTTTCATCATAGAATGGTCTTGGTACCCTAGTTGAAAATCATTTGATCATATATGCAAGGGTTTATTTCTGGGCTCTCTATTCTTTCCATTGCTCTGTCTGTCTTTATGCCAGTACCACAGTTTTGATTACTCTAGCTTTGTATTAAGTTTTGAAATAAGGAAGTATGAGAACTTCAGTTTGTTCTTTTTCTTTTTTAAGATTTTTATTTTTTGACAGAGAGAAAGAACACAAACAGGTGGAGCAGCAGGCAGAGAGAGAGGAAGAAGCAGGCTCCCCACTGACCAAGATGCCCAATGTAAGGCTCCATCCCGGAACCCTGGAATCATGACCTGAGCTGAAGGCAGATATTTAACCAACTGAGCCACCCAGGCTCCCCTTGTTCTTTTTCAAGATTGTTTTGGCTATGAAGTCCCTTGAAATTCCATATGAACTTTATTTAGGACGGCTTTTTCTGTTTTGGCAAAAATTGCCATTGAGATTTTGATAGGGATTGCATTGCATCTGTAGATTATACTTTGGATAGTATTGTCCTGTTAATAACAATTTTGATCCAATATTGATCCAATCCATGATCACAGGATGTTTTTCCATTCATTTATTTCTTTTCCCGTTTTTGTCAGCAGTGTTTTGTAGCTTTTAGTGTATAAGTTTTATACTTCTTTAATTTATTCCTAATATTTTATTCTTTTTGACACTGTTGTATGTGGAGTTGTTTTCTTAATCCTTTTCAGAATTCTCATTATTAGTGTATAGAAATGACTGGTTTGGTGTGTTGATTTTGTGTCCTGCAAGTTAGCTTAATTTGCTTATTATAATAGATTTTGTTGGAAACTTTAGGGTTTTTTGCATAAAAGGTCATGTTATCTGTGAACTGAGATAATTTTACTTTTCTTTCAGTTGGGATGCCTAGAACTTTTAAATTTTGATGATGAAATTCAATTTATCAATTTTTTTCTTTTTGTTAGTGATTTTTTTTTTCTCTAAACAGTCTTGGCCTATACTAAAATCCGGAAAATACTTTCCTCTTTTCATCTAGAAGTTTCATTCGTTTAGGTCTGTAGTCTACCTGAAATAAATTTCTTCATGTGGTGTGATGGTAGGAATCGAGGTTCTTTCTTTTTCCTTATAGATAGTCAGTTCCAGCATTGTTTGTTAAAAATACTTTGCTTTTTCCATTTAATTGGTTTGGCCCTCTTGTTGAAAATTATTTGACTATAAATATGTATGTGCAACTGATTATATCTAGAGGACTCTGTTCTGTTCTGTCCATCTGTTTGTCTTTTGCCATATTCTCTTGATGACTGTACCTTGAAACAAGATACTTTGAGGTCAGGTAGTATATATTCTCCAGCATTGATTTTTTTTTTCCCCCAAGACTGTTAGCTAGTCTAGGGGTTTTTTGTAGTTCTATGTAAATTTTAGAATTTGTCAATTCCTGCAAAAAGCCTGCTGGAGTGTTGATGAAGAGTACATTGAGGTTATGAATCAATTTGGCAAAAATTAACATCTTAACAATATTAAATATTTATATCAATAAATTTAAAAGCTAGCCATTTATTGAATTTCTTTGATGTCTCCCCAGCAGTAGTTTATAGTTTTTAGTATAGAGGTCTTACACATCTTTTGCTAAATTTATCCTTAAGAATTTTGTGCATTTGGATGTATTGTAAGTAGTATGTTTAAAATGGCATTTTCTAGTTCATTGCTAGTGTGTGGAAATACAATTGATTTTTGTGTACTGACTGTATCCTGTGAGAATGCTTAATTTACTTATTGGTTCTATGAATTGGACTGTTTTAGATACCTTATATAATTGGAATCATACAGTATTTGTCTTTCAGTGACTATTTCACTTAGCATGATGTCCCCAAGATTCATTCATGTTGTCTCATGTTGCTTAATTTCTTTTTAGTTGGAATAATACTTCATTGTATGTAAAGGAGTGCCTGTGGTTGGCTCAGTAAGTATATGACTCTTGATCTTGGAGTTGTGAGTTTGAACCATACATGTGGTATGGAGTTTACTTAAGATAAAAAAAAAAAAAAAATTTAAGATAAATTTTTTAAAATACTCCATCGTGCATGTATTATCACATTTTCTTTATTCTCGGTCAGTGGACATTTAGGTTGCTTCTGCATGTTGGCTATTGTGCATAGTGCTACAGTGAACATGGGAGTACTGATACCTTTTCAAGATTCTGATTTCAGTTCTTTTGGATAAATACCTACAGGTGGAATTGCTGGATCATATGGTAGTTGTTTTTTTTTTTTTTTTTCTTGTCTTAGTGCACTGACTAATTTCTCCAGTTTGTTGTTGAATTGAAGTGATAAAAGCAGACAGTCTTGCCTTATTCTTCATTTTAAGTAAAAAGTGTTTAATCATTCATTAAGTATGGTGTTAGTAAGTTTGTTTAGAGAGTCCTTTATCAGGTTGACAGTTTATTCTGAGTTTGTTTAGAGTTTTTATCATAAATGGATGTTTAATTCTGTCAAATACTTTTCTGTATCTATAGAAATTGTATTTTTCTTTATTCCATTAATACAGTGAATTACATTGAGTGATTTTTGAAATGGTAAACAAATCTTGCATTTTTGGATATACTTTGATTATGAGTATCATCCTCATATTGCTATATTTGATTTTACTAATATTTTATTGAGTCTGTGTTCATGAGAGATATTAGTGTCTAGATCTGTATTCTGTTACTCTTCACGAATTGACCTTTTGTCATTATGAAATATCCTTTTTTAGCAATACTCTTTGTTTTGAAGTCTGCCTTGTCTGGTATTAATATAGCTACATCAGCTTTCTTTTGCTTAGTATTTGCTTGGTTTGTCTTTTTATGTCCCTTTTATTTTCAGCCTGTCTTTGTCTTTATAAATAACATATGTTGGGTCTTACCTTCTTATCCAATGTGACAGTCTCTGCCTTTTAATTAGAGTGTTTAGTATAGTTACATGGAATATAATTATTGATATGTTTGGATTTAAATCCTCTGTCTTGGTTGTTTGATTTCTGTTTATTCTGTCTTCTTTTTGTTTCTCTGTTCCTCTTCCCACCCTTTTTTGGGGGGAAAGTTTGGCATTTTTTAAAATGCCTTTGTATCTCCTTGGGTTTTTTTTTTAAAAATACCTGTTATGTTTTAGCTGCTTCAGAGATTACAATATGCATCTTTATCATGCTTTACCTTCAAAAAGTATTCTGCTTCATGAACAATGTAAGAACCTGGGCAGCCCCGGTGGCGCAGCGGTTTGGCGCCGCCTGCAGCCCAGGGTGTGATCCTGGAGACCCAGGATCGAGTCCCATATCAGGCTCCCTGCATGGAGCCTGCTTCTCCCTCTGCCTGTGTCTCTGCCCCACGCCCCCCTTTGTCGCTCATAAATAAATAAATAAAATCTTTAAAAAAAAAAAAAACAATGTAAGAACCTTACCATAGTAAATATGCATTTATAGTCCTGCCTTTATGTTCTTACTTCATATTAAAGTCTACTTTACCTTGCTATTATTTTTATTTTAAACTGTAAAGTCCATCGTGTCTTTTAAAGAGATTTAAATGTACACATGCCTGTACAGGCATATTTTGGAGATACTGTGGGTTTGGTTCTAGACCACTGCAATAAGGTGAATATTGCAATAGAGCAAGACAAATTAGTTTTGTTGTCTCCCAACGCATCTAAAGTTATGTTTACACTGTAATATAGTCTGTTAAGTGTATAATAGCATTATGTACAAAAAGCAATGTACAAATATTAATTCAAAAATACAGGGATCCCTGGGTGGCGCAGCGGTTTGGCGCCTGCCTTTGGCCCAGGGCGCGATCCTGGAGACCTGGGATCGAGTCCCACGTCGGGCTCCCGGTGCATGGAGCCTGCTTCTCCCTCTGCCTGTGTCTCTGCCTCTCTCTCTCTCTCTGTGAGACTATCATAAATAAATTAAAAAATTAAAAAAAAATACTTTATTGTAGGATGCCTGAGTGACTCCGTCATTTGGGCATCTGCCTTCAGCTCAGGTCATGATCCCAGGGTCCTGGGATTGAGCCCTGCTTAGTGGGGAGTCTGCTTCTCTGCTACATTGGATCTGTAGATTGATTTTATTGTTATCAGTTTGGGAAAATTCCTTCTGCCTGCTGCTCCCCTTGCTTATGCTCGCTCGCTCACTCTCTTGTCAAATAAGTAAATAAAATCTTTAAAAAAATTTTATTGCTGAAAAAATGCTGAGCATTGTCAGGGCTTTCAGCAAGTTGCAATCTTTTTGCTGGTGCAGGGTCTTGCCTCAGTGCTGATAGCTGCTGACTGATCAGTGTGGTGGTTACTGAAGGTTGGTGCGGCTGTGGCAGTTCTTAAAAAATAAGACAACAGTGACATTTGCCACATTAATGACTCTTCCTTTCATGAACAGTTTCTCTGTAGCATGTGATGTTGTTTGATAACATTTTATCAACAGAGCTGCTTTCAAAATTGGGTCAGTCCTCTCAGACCCTACCACTGCTTTATCAACTAAATTTATGTAATATCCTAAATCTTTTGTTGTCATTTCAACAATCTTCACAACATCTTCACCAGGAGTAGATTCTGTCGCAAGAAACAGCTTTCTTTGCTTTTCTGTGAGAAGCAGCTTCTCATCTGTTCGAGTTTTATAGCAATTCAGTCACATCTTCGGGCCCCTAAGTTCACTGATCACAGATCACCATAACAAATATAATAATAATTAAAAAGTTTGAGATATTGTGAGAATTACCAAAATGTGACATGGAGACCTGAAGTGAGCAAATGCTGTTGGGAAAATGATACCAATAGATGATGAAAATGATACCAACCTGCTTGACACAAGGTTGCCACAAACCTGCAGTTTGTAAAAGATGCATTATATGTGAAGTGCAGTAATGTGTGAGGAGTAATAAAACAAGGTATACCTATATATGTAATTAAAAAAAAATTTTTTTTTAAGTTCCTTGATATCTACTGACCTACTTACCTGTTCTGGTGTTCTTCATTCCTGCAGACCCAGGTTTCTATTTGGAATCATTTCTCTCTGGCCCAAAGAATTTCTTTTAGTCTATTTTTGTTGGGCAAGTATGCTGGAGTAATTCCTTCGGCTTTGTCTTTGGAAGTGCATTTCCCTTTCATCTTTGAAGGATATTTTCATTGGATATAGAATTTGAGGTTGGCCATGTTTCTATTTCAGCACTTGAAAGATAAGGTTCCATTGTTCTCTGTCTGCCTTGTTTCTGATGAAAAGTCAGTCATTATTCTTACTGTTTTGTGCATGCCACATGTCCTTTTTCCTCTGACTGTTTTCAAGATTTTCCCTTTATCTTTGTTTTCAGCATGTTGACTATGATGTGTTTATGTATGGTTTTCTTTGTATTAATTCTGCTTGGGGTTCTCTGACATTGGATCTGTAGATTGATTTCATTGTTAACAGTTTGGGAAAATTCTTGGCTATTATCTTGTCAGTATTTTTGTCCTATTCTTTTTTCTGTTTCTGAGGCTCTACTTATTTGTGTTAAACTGTTTGCTATTGTCCTATAGAGCTTCAGTGCTGGTGTGTTTTTTTCACTTTTTTCTCTCTTAATGTTTCAGTTCCCAAGTTCACTGATTCTTTCCTTTGCTGTTTTCAGTCTACTGATAAGCCCATCAAAATCATTCTTCATCTCTGTTATATTTTATTTCTAGAATCTTTGCTTTTTAGAAATGTGGTTTCTGTATCTCTGCTAAAATTCTTTATTTTGCATGTGCATTGTACATCTTTTCTGCTAGATTCCTTAACATGTTTTCCAGTTATTTTAAGGGCTTGGTCTGATAATTCCAACATTCCGACCATTTTCTGGGTCTTATTATGCTGTTGAATTGTTTGCCCGCTTTGTAGTTGGTCACATTTTCTTGCTTTATCACATGTCACATGCTTTTTCATTTAATGCCAGACATTGTGTGTAAAAGAACATTGGGAATTAAAGTAGAAAGGGCAGCTGTTAGTATAGGTGGGTTTAGACTGCAGTTGAACTGGGTCTGGATTTTGTTGTTGCTTTATTTAGAATTAGTTCACTACTGCTTTCAAATTTTTAAGGATGGGATCAGAACTTTACTTTTAGCAGGACTTGGGAGCTGAGTGTCTGGAGGGCTTAACTCAGTTCTGCTTTATTGTAAGCCTTCAGCAGGCCCCGTGTAACGGTAACTTCGGGTGTGGTCGAAGGAGTTCTCTTTCCGTTGTCCAACCCCTCTCCCCCAAATACAGATGCTCTGGCTGAACTTCTCTTTTTTGATATCTTTTGGCTGTCCTTTTGGTAATCCTTCTGAAATTAAATCATTTCCCCCCCCCCCCCTCTCTCTCTAGCCACTGCAGTCTGCAGATCAAAGCTCTGGCCAAAATCCATGCCTTTGTTCAAGACACGTGAGTGTTGCCCACTCCCCAGAATTCACCTATTTCAAGGGAAGATCTTTTCATTTTGCTCCTCCCCCTAAGCTCTTCATTTATTTCAACAAACTTAATTTTAAAACATCTTCTCTTTTATCTTATATTCTGCTGTGGTCTGTGAAACATGCCAGAGAAGTATATGGCAAGAACCTTGCCCTCAAAGACTTTCTGTTTGGGCAGAGAAGAATAACCCAGGAAAAGGATACAGGAAGAGTTATTAATAGGGCATTAGAGGATGTTGAGTGGCATAGTATGAATGGAATATATAATGTTGGGGGACACAGACTAAAGAGAGATCAAAAGAACGGAGATAGGACTGGTCCAGGAAAACCAGTCCCCTGGTACGGGGTGAGCAGAAGCTGATTCAGCTTCCTGGGGCAGAGTGACATCCACTGGGATGGACTTAATGTGACCTATATCAGCAGAGAGGAGCCAGGAAGTACTGACGGGTAGTTGGGAGAAGGTTGTATGGGAAATTCTGGCATCCAGGGTGATCAGAAGGATAGTCTTCCTTCCCTTTGCTGTGGGGAGGGGAGGTGATCTCATTTTGTGTAAAACAAGTGAGTTCCCATCTTTAAGGGGCAGAGCTATGTGAGTATTGTTAGCATCCTAGGCTGAGGGCAGCGTGGGCTCTGTGTGTGCATGCACGTGTTTATTCACGTGGGCTTCCTCTCTCTGGGATTCTGAGGGGTGTACCTCTTGGAGGTTTTAATCGCTTGTTGGCTTCATTTTCCCAGGACCCTGAGTGAGCCTCGGCAGGCAGAGATCCGGAAAGAGTGCCTTCGACTTTGGGGGGTGAGCATCTCCCCAACCCATTGTTGCTCCAGGACAGGGAGGCTGTAGAGACCTTAGGGTCTCCCTTGCGTGAAACCATCTGCCTACCCTCATGACGTTCCAGAGCTGGACGTCTCAGCATTGTCAGGAGTTACCTTCTTGGCTCTTTCACTGTCAGTGTAGTCTTGCAGTTGGGTCAAAAAGGACAAGGGTGCTGGGTGACCAGGCTTCATTTTGCTGTTGGGGCTTGTACAGCAACATTGCGCACAAGAACCTCAGAGAGAAGGAAGTGGCCTCTGTGGTGTGCAGCCTCAGGGCCTGCACTGGGGTGGTGACTGGATTATCCACATCCATCTCCTGCTTTCTAGCGTCCTTTTTTAGGTGCCATTGCCTCCTCCCTTGTCTGGACCGATCCCCTCACCTGCTTATGCTCCCACACAGCCTTCGTGGAAAGTGCATTTGAAAATCAAAGCTCTTTGCCGTCTCCTTTCAGATCCCAGACCAGGCTCGAGTTGCTCCTTCTTCCTCAGACCCCAAATCTAAGTTCTTTGAGCTAATCCAGGTAAGTTTGGTATCTGGTAAAAATAAAAAGTTAGGCCTAACTTTAGATGTGGAAGGTATTGCTGAGATCTCCCAGATGCCTGGTCTCCGTAGGGCTTGTGCAGGTACCTCCCAGGCTCTGAGGGTCTGGGTTGAGGCCACCATAGGTGGGAACCTTTGGTGTAGGGTTTTGAGTTCCCCAAGTGCCCGTCGGGTTGTCTGAAGATGTGATGTTGGTGATGTGATGTGCTCAGCATTCCTCCTTGCACAAAGGGTGGGGCTGGCTGGCACTCCCTGGCAAGTTCAGGGTCACATGAGATTTGCCTACAGGGGAGACAAGTGTGGGATGATCTCAGGCAGGGGAGCTGGGCAGAGGGCCAAGAGGGGCTGCCAGGGGAGCTCCACAGTGGGGCTAGCCTAACCCTAGACTCCCGTTGTGTTTCTGGTGAGCTGGTCCTTGGAATTCTTGGGCTCTGTTCTTTTTTTATCACCTGACTTCCAGCTTTTCTGTGAGCTTCATTTAAATCTGGCCCAGATTGTGGGCCATTGTGCTGGTTTTGTGAGGTCAAGGACTGGAGAATGTGGTTCAAGATGACCTCAAAAGAGTGGCATATGTACATTTTCCTGAGTGGGGTGGAGAGGTCATTTAACCGCCCTCAGACCTATGATCAGAACTACTGATGAGTCCTCACCTTCAGTTTGATTGAAGGGGTGGCTTTTATATTCTGGTGACATTTCCTTATAGCTCTGGTAAATTGATCTGTACTCAGGGACTCAGTGTTCTTTCCCTTCCCAGCCTCTCCTAATAGGTCTTAAAAGGAACATTCCAAGCAGATGGAATTAGATCCCAGTTAATGCATGGTTAGGTAGAGCAGGGGGTGCAGGGGGGCATGTTTTAGCAAGTGCTTCCTGTCCTTCACCTCTCCCGGCCTGCCCCCTCCCTCATACAGGCACCCATACTGAGCGCCTGTCCCTTCCCCCAACTCAGCCATGTTTTCTCTGACCCGGGGCTGCAGGGCACTGAGATTGACATCTTCAGCTATAAGCCCACGCTGCTCACCTCCAAAACCCTGGAGAAGATCCGCCCAGTGCTGGACTACCGCTGCATGGTGTCTGGCAGTGAGCAGAAGTTCCTCATCGGCCTGGGGGTGAGTCTGCTGCTGGCTTCCTATCAAGTAGTTGGGATGGTAGATCCTTGGTCTATGTTTGTGGGAGTCTGGACAGCTGCCTGCCACACTTAGTGCATGTTCTCTTAGCGCCAGGGAGCCGAGGCTTAGATCCCAGGAAAGGTATTTCTTAAAGCTTCACTTCCTTTCTTCCTCTGAGTTAGCCAGGTGCCATTCATCCATTTAGTTTTTCATTTATTCACACATTTGCCTAATCATCTCTGCATTGCTCCTTTTCTTGTGATATTAAGCTTCCCAGGCTAGCAGGATGGTCAGTAGGCTAATGTGGCTTGAATCCATGCAGCCATTTCTTTGCAGTGCTTCCCTCATCATCTCATCTTGCTCTGGAGCCCTTGGAGTCTAAGATGAGGGAAAACCTTGGCAATTTTTTAAATTTTTTGAGAGGGCATGTGTGTGAGTGAAGGGCAGGGATGGGTAGGGGGGATAGAGAATCTCAAGCAGGCTCCACACCCAGGGCTGAGCCCAACAATATCACGACCCTGAGATCATGACCTGAGCAGAAACAGAGTCAGCCGCTTAATTGCCTGAGCCACCCAGGCACCCCAAGCGTTGGCAGTTCTGTATCTTAATTGGGTAAAGTTATGATTGCTCTTGTCTTTCCACTTTGTGTTGTATCTCTGTGGGGCTTTATCTCTGTTCCCTTACTGCATTCTCTCACACGTTATCTTTCTACTGCCGCCCTCCCTCCCCAGCTTGCTGTACCCTTCTGCAAGCTCATCTCAGAGATGTCCCAAGCTTGATCTTTCCTGAGGGCCACTCATCATGGATGTAGGGCCACTCATCATGGATGTAGTCCTTTGGAATGGTGCCCTGGGCCTGTTCCTGACCACCAGGAAGAC
Organism: Canis lupus baileyi; assembly: GCF_048164855.1. Taxonomy (NCBI): domain Eukaryota; kingdom Metazoa; phylum Chordata; class Mammalia; order Carnivora; family Canidae; genus Canis; species Canis lupus. Next base: position 66,082,994 of record NC_132844.1, on the reverse strand, counting down.
CACCAGATCCCTGTTGCTGAAGTAGAACTGGCTAGTCTCCCCTAGACATTTTCTGCTGACA